>NC_058082.1:441223646-441598103 GCF_014858855.1 Bufo gargarizans | reverse complement strand
AGTCTACATCAAGTCTACAAGGGGGACTGTTGTGGAATCATATATCTAGTATCAAATGTATACTTGCTTGTATTATATCTAACAGTTTGCTTAACAAAATGGCCCCTGAAGTAGCAGCCAGCTCCCTTAATAATCCCTTACTAATCACTTTATGATATTGAAATTGCTGACATAATGCTGACTTTTGCTAAAGTATGGAGTGATAATGTGATACGTTATCATGGGACTTAGTAATGTGACAATTAGATCATTAAATTAGCCGAGTCATAAAGTTCCTCTTTTTCTGCTATAAGAAATCATGTATCTAAATAATAAACAGGACATCATAGCATTGACTTCTCTGTGACAGTCTGTGTGTGATCTCTCTCGAGGCGTACGTATGCCAATCATTTTATACCATTCGGAGCAGTACATCAACCCTTTCCTGACTATTGGGTCAGAATCAGAACCATATCACTACATATAAGTCTATGATTGTCAATTTTAACAATTAGATCTAAAAATTAAATTAGCGTTTTACTTATTATATAATATGTGAGAGTGAATCTAGATCGCACATCCTCAATGCTATGCTTTTGATATGACAACTGTTTTTCAGCATAATAAAACATGGCTTCTCAGCACAATTTATAATAAATATAACCCTATGCTGTGCACTACTTATATTGGTCATGAACTTTAGATTTCTCTCATTTATATTGATTTCCTGTAGAAAGATATTTAAGTTGTCCTCTGTGTTTTGCCAAATGAAAATATTGTCGTTATAGCCACGGCAGAGTACCAGACTTTCCCTCAGTCTAGCTTTCACAACATCCTCCTCCCACTGCGCCATAAAAATGTCGTCATAGCTGGGGCAAATCTGGGGCAAATCTGGTACCCATTGTTGTTCCTGTTTCTTAAACATTACATTTGGATTTGTATATAAAATAATTATGGGTAAGTATGTATTTAACCCCTTATAATACAAATCCAATTTATTCTTTCTGTAATTGGTAATTCATTTCTAGTTGTTTTCTGAGAGCTTCTATTCCCTGATATGTTCTATAATACTGTAGTATATAGGGAATTGACATCTATTGTGCCAAGTATCCAATGATCCTGAAATTCTAATTTCTCTAATGTTGATACAATATCAGTTGTATCTTTTATGTATGATGGTGTTTGACCACAGGCTGTAGTATTTTATCTATATATTGTGATAAATTAGACACAAAACCGATAATAGGTACCAGGAAGACCTATTATCTCTGGTATCGGTTCTGTGTCTTCTAATTTATCTTTTAATTTATTTCTTTATTATTGATTTGTTTATTAGTTCTATGTATATATTGTAATAAATGGTTTATATACAACTACCTTTAAGATGATTCCTTGCAACATCAGATAGTTGAGTGCCCTCCAAAAACTCATTTTCCATGCGCCTCACCAACGGCACTAATCAGGAGGGTTACCCCGCCTCCCAGGGACAGGAAACAACGTGGAGAACAAACCTTAAAAAGCCTCTTCCCATGTTCCTTCTCCAGTTGTTTCCTGTCCCTCTGGGATGAAGTGGAGAACGGAGCAGGGTTTCTCTCCTGCTCTATACCAAGATCGCGCAGCCTAGTACCTTTTTTTTCTTTTTTCCCTGGCCGGGTGTCGGGAGGGTTGCAGCAGGATGTCGGATCAAGGGGCAAGAGAGAGGGCCTTCCGACATCTAGGTATAAGCCCTGCGGTTCGCAGGCAACCCCGGGCGACGCGGTTTCCATTTGCAGGCCGCGTAGGAGGATGCCGGTAGCGCGAGAACTTGCGGGCCGAAGTCTCAAGAGATCCGATCACATGGGTGCACGCGTGCAGTGTCGGTGTGCGTGCGGTACCACGTGACCAAGAAGTAAAACTCAATTGCCGGCTAGGGACAGAGAATGGCGTTTGTCACAGCGTACAGTTCCAGGAGAGACCAGCATGTCTCTGCCTACTGAACTGCCCTCAGACCCTCCGAAGGCCCTGAGCCCGGTAAGCCTCCTCCTAACAGGAGTATTTTTTATTGGCATCTCTCTGCTCACTGGGGGCCCTGTCCTGGGTAAAGGTTCCTTTTACTAGAAAATGTTCCTTTATGAATTCTTCCTAAATGAATTTTTTCTTTTAATTCTTAGGGAAAGCCCAAGGTCGGGGAATCCTCTATTAAAAAGAAGTGTGCCATCTGCAGAAAATGGCTAGCCGGCCACTCCAAAAAGACACTCTGCCAAAAATTGTGCAGATAAAGTAATGGCGGAGGAAACACAGTCTCTAGTGGACAGTCTAAAATCCATCATTAAAGAGGAAATTAGGAATTCAGAATCTTAGAGAGGGCTCACCCGCTGCTCCAGAATGGTATGGGTGCACCTGCAGGAGGATTCACCCAATCCTCTAAAGTAATTTAAAAAAGCAGGTAACAATAGTAGGGCACACCAGACACTTGATGCCACACGGAGGGTTAATTTGCACGTTATTTATTAGATATAGTACATATGATAATTAAAACATATAATGATTAAGACACATTAGAATACAAAAAACCTAAAAAATTAAAAATTAAAACATATAATGTCCTTAAATATATCCAATGATGAATAAATGAAACGTTGTAACAGGGAAGTCTTTCTTGAGAGTTTTTTGTAAACTCACTTTTTAAGACCGGAATCAGTCAGGTCGGATCGTTAAGAGGATAATTCCTCGAGTGGTAATAGCGGTACCGCTGACTTTTTCACTAGCTTTTTTACTGCCTGTTTGCAAGATGGCCCGAAATGGTGTACTCACTGTTTCAGTTGGTATCAGGCTTCTTTTACCTCACTCGTGGCGTCCCACGTGCAGTGAAGATAATATAGGCAGTGGTAGATGCGGTTTAGCTTGTTGCGGTAGATGTTAAAGTATTTTCGGGATCCTCGGTGGTCAGATGTCAACTGCGCTGTTTTTGAGATGCGCTGTTTGTGAGATGGTCTGGTCACTCTAATCTTCGGTGCAGTAACCATCCAGATTTGCAGAGTTACACCAGATTACCAATCTCGACAGCAAATATCCAGCTTTCCTGAGTGTCAACATAAAAGAACACCGATCCCATTCTTCAAGCGCTTTTTATCCTCGAGTGCCGTATTTGTTTCTCATGGGATTATGTTACCATACGCGTTTCAGAGCTTATTCCAGCTCCTTCTTCAGTGGTTGAGTTTCCCATGGGAATGAACTATCTTTATATACCTGAACAGGTGTGGTTTAGAAACAATTGATTACGGCTGTGTGTCGGAAGTGACGTGTACTCCTTGTCAACCTTCATAATGATTCAATCTGTTTTTTGTTCGTGTTAAAAACATTTATTTATCTGGTTAAAATTAAATTAAATATATGTAGCTTCATATGTTAACCTTACATGAATAGTAAAACTGGAACTTTAGTTACAAATATGTCGGAAATATAGATCGTAACTGTGTTTAATTATATCTCTGAGTGTCTCCTTATTAACTGTTTCAGGGTTATATGTTAGTTGAACGCTCAGAACTAGGATCATATATATACGGTTCTGTTCTCTATATTTTCACTATTATTTCTCTGCCTCTTTTGATATAAACAAATGACAGAGGCTGAGAATACATATAATGATGTGATATTCTTGACATATTATATAAACAGACGTTTTCATTCTAAAATATTTCTCTGTCTATATCGTTACTGACTTCGATATTTATACATTAATTCCATGTTGATCGTGCAAATATAGAATATTTGTAAAAATATAAGTATAAAAAATATATATACATAAATCGGCTATTACGAACAGTCATATATAAAATTCATCATATAGCAGTAAGACGATAAAATTTCTCCATATGGTAATTAAAAATATTAAAAATGAAATAAATGAAGTTTCTCCATATAATAGTGATAATAAAGATTTCTCCATATAGCAATGAAATTCGGAATGGAGTGAGACACATAATTAATAAGCACTGGCACTTTATAAATAAAGACAAAATAATAGGACACTTGATTCCGCCATTTCCACAAATTTCCTTCACCAAAGCACCAAATTTAGCGTTAATGGTAGCACCTACTATTCCGAAAAATAATAAGAATAAAATAGACACATCCATACAAAAATGGACAAACACTACTGTTTTTTTTCGGTGCGGCAAATGTATGGGCTGCAAACATACCACATTTCCGAAAAAAAACCCTTAAAGTAAAATCCACAACCAACACCTTTGAACACACAATCAAAGATTTCCTCACATGTAACTCTAATAGTGTTACCTACATTATACAATGTCCCTGTAAAAAACAGTATGTGGGCAGGACTAAAAGACAACTTAAAGTCCGGATAGCTGAACATATTTCAAATATAAAGAAAGGCTACGAGAAACATACTCTGTCAAACCACTTTAAAGTCACACATAATCAAAATCCGAAGGGACTTACCTTTTCCGCCCTCGAAAAAGTGGAAACTGATTGGAGGGGTGGTAACCATATTAAGAAAATGTCAAGGATTGAGTCAAGATATATATTTGACCTCAATACCTTGTTACCGGCAGGTTTAAATGCAGAGATAGAAATTTATGGGTTTTTGTGATCTCTGGTGTGGGGAGGCTTCTCACCGGGGAGGACTCGTGGTTGTCCGGGTCCTCCTCTGGTGGGAGGTCTCCCCTCCCCATTCTCATCTGTGTCCCTATCACTCCATTCTGAATTTCATTGCTATATGGAGAAATCTTTATTATCACTATTATATGGAGAAACTTCATTTATTTCATTTTTAATATTTTTTATTACCATATGGAGAAATTTTATCGTCTTACTGCTATATGATGAATTTTATATATGACTGTTCGTAATAGCCGATTTATGTATATATATTTTTTATACTTATATTTTTACAAATATTCTATATTTGCACGATCAACATGGAATTAATGTATAAATATCGAAGTCAGTAACGATATAGACAGAGAAATATTTTAGAATGAAAACGTCTGTTTATATAATAATATGTCAAGAATATCACATCATTATATGTATTCTCAGCCTCTGTCATTTGTTTATATCAATAGAGGCAGAGAAATAATAGTGAAAATATAGAGAACAGAACCGTATATATATGATCCTAGTTCTGAGCGTTCAACTAACATATAACCCTGAAACAGTTAATAAGGAGACACAAGAGATATAATTAAACACAGTTACGATCTATATTTCCGACATATTTGTAACTAAAGTTCCAGTTTTACTATTCATGTAAGGTTAACATATGAAGCTACATATATTTAATTTAATTTTAACCAGATAAATAAATGTTTTTAACACGAACAAAAAACAGATTGAATCATTATGAAGGTTGACAAGGAGTACACGTCACTTCCGACACACAGCCGTAATCAATTGTTTCTAAACCACACCTGTTCAGGTATATAAAGATAGTTCATTCCCATGGGAAACTCAACCACTGAAGAAGGAGCTGGAATAAGCTCTGAAACGCGTATGGTAACATAATCCCATGAGAAACAAATACAGCACTCGAGGATAAAAAGCGCTTGAAGAATGGGATCGGTGTTCTTTTATGTTGACACTCAGGAAAGCTGGATATTTGCTGTCGAGATTGGTAATCTGGTGTAACTCTGCAAATCTGGATTGTTACTGCACCGAAGATTAGAGTGACCAGACCATCTCACAAACAGCACATCTCAAAAACAGCGCAGTTGACATCTGACCACGAGGATCCCGAAAATACTTTAACATCTACCGCAACAAGCTAAACCGCATCTACCACTGCCTATATTATCTTCACTGCACGTGGGACGCCACGAGTGAGGTAAAGAAGCCTGATACCAACTGAAACAGTGAGTACACCATTTCGGGCCATCTTGCAAACAGGCAGTAAAAAAGCTAGTGAAAAAGTCAGCGGTACCGCTATTACCACTCGAGGAATTATCCTCTTAACGATCCGACCTGACTGATTCCGGTCATAAAAAGTGAGTTTACAAAAAACTCTCAAGAAAGACTATTCCTTGTTACAACTGTTTCATTTATTCATCATTGGATATATTTAAGGACATTATATGTTTTAATTTTTAATTTTTTAAGTTTTTTAGGTTTTTTGTATTCTAATGTGTCTTAATCATTATATGTTTTAATTATCATATGTACTATATCTAATAAATAACGTGCAAATTAACCCTCCGTGTGGCATCAAGTGTCTGGTGTGCCCTACTATTGTTACCTGCTTTTTTAAAGAGGAAATTATCTCAGCCATTGAGACCAGGATAGCCTCCCTCCCACAGGCTCCCTTTACCTCAAAGTCCATTCCAGAGACTCCTCTAGAATCTGAATTTAATTTGGATGAAGACGAAGTATCCTCAGATTCAGATTCGAATTCATCTGATGATAATTCTGGGAGGCCCCTATGATCAGTTGAAGATACTGACTCATTACTAATAACTATTAGAGCGGCCATAAATGTTGAGCAAACTAAAGAGCCTTAATCTATCCAAGATCACATGTTTAGGCGACTGGCAGACAAAGAGACGTGTTTTTCCTGTACACGGAAATATTAAGAAATTAATTGCTAATGAACCGTAAGACCCGGAGACAAGATCGGGAGTCTCCAGGGTTTTCAAACTCGGCCCACTGGGATAAAACCCCATGGGTCGATGCCCCAGTCGCCAGGATTTAAAAAAAGTCCTTACTTTGAGGATGTGGGACTATTAATCTGTGTATTATTACTTATACATAACGACATTGTTTTGTTGCACTTCTGGCATTGTGGTCATGTGATGTCTCATGTGATCGCAGATGCACAAATGTACAGGTTCAGCCTCCATAATCTTTTTTCGTTTTATGGGACTTCTACTACGCCCCCACTGGCTATAATTTTTTCAGCATCTGTCCACTGTATACCCTTTGGTACCGAGGTCTCACGTGACCAGTATGCATCACTAAGTGACACGTGTGGCCTGTGTTATACTCTCCCGCGAGATCTCGGGCATCCATGCGGTTTGGCGGTTTGGCGAGAGAGACTTACGCGCGCCATGTTTTGACGTGCACAAGATCATTTTCTTTCTAATGAGACTTTTCAGGCAACTCAATTAAAGGTGGTCTCCATTTGAGTTCCGGTAACTACAGGTGTACATTATCATTAGTATTTTATGTGGGTATATACCTGTATATGTGACCAATTCACCCTCTAACCAATCTCAGACGAAACTGACCAAAACGAATGGTCAAAATAAAAGCTCTGTTTTTTCTTTTCAATTTATGTTCTTCTGACGGATCAGAGGAATGGAAAGCTAAAACAGTGATGTGAGCGTACCCTTGATTAACAAAAAGGGAATGTACCCCTTACCCTCCCAAGTAAAAACAGTTACACAGATTACAATATCAGATTGCATTTATTTCTGTTTTTACATTCGAAAGTCACATGTATCAAATTCCAACTTTTACAGGCAGCCAGGCACATAACGGAATGCAAAAATCAAACAAAACAAGGAAAGTTATTTTGTAATTATAAGCTTTATTTTTATAAAGGAATTTTAAAAGGCAGAAATGTGGAACACAAGCAGAAGGTCTTAAAGGGTTTCTACCACCACATTTTGACCTAATTAGCTGTCAGACACTAGCGATCTGCTAGTGTCTGCTGTACCTAACCATGCTATTGTAATCCCTTTCTCTGCAGCGGTTACCCTAAAAACGTGCTATGGGGGCGTCTTTTCAGCACCTAGAGGCTTCGTCTACTCACCATGTCTGCCGCCCAGCTCGTCCCTCCAGCCTGCCCATCTCTAGATTGACAGCCTCCATCGTGGCCGAATTCTCACGCCTGCGCCGTGTGCGTCTGTATTCTGCGCAGGCGCAGTGACTGTTGGACCGCTCACTGCGTCGGCATCTCCACTGCGCCAATGGCGTCAGAGTGCTCCCAGGAACAGACGACGCCCGGGCCTCAAGCAGTGGAGATGAGCAGGAGCAGTGGAGATACGCAGGCGCAGTGAGCGGTCTGACAGTCACTGCACCTGCGCTGAATACAGATGCACACGGCGCAGGCACGAGGTTGTCAATCTAGAGATGGGCGGGCTGGAGGGACGAGCTGAGCGGCAGACATGGTGAGTAGACGGAGCCTCTAGGTGCTGAAAAGACGCCCCCATAGCACCTAGAGGCTCATTTGCATAGCAATAAAAGTTCGTTTTTAGGGTAACCGCTGCAGAGAAAGGGATTACAATAGCATGGTTAGGTACAGCAGACACTAGCAGATCGCTAGTGTCTGACAGCTAATTAGGTCAAAATGTGGTGGTAGAAACCCTTTAAGATTAAGCTAGTCAAAGCACACAGACAGGTGCGTTCTGGAAACTGGTAATGCCATCAAAAATGCTTGTATATGTTTGCATCATTTAGCAATAGTTTGGGGGGCTTTTTTAAGGGAGTAGGAAGTAGAATATAATTTAATACACAATGTAAAAAATGTATCCCCTCCAATATTCGAGAATAAACCACTGGTGGCTCAACCATAAATCCACAGTACATGGTTTCGGTTGTGCCTTATTACAAGGACTATGGGGCCCATCCCTTCAACCGCACCAATCCCCAGTATTAGTCATATACATATATTTTTTTTAATTACCTACATATAAAAACAATTCCGCAGGGGTGGTAGGGGTCGGGCAGGTGCACCAGGTCGGAGTCTAAGTTGGAAGTTGGAGAAGGTGCGTGCGATTACATCAAAGGACGCACCAGAGTTGGTTGAGTGGCTCACTGATCCTTCCGCTTCTGCACCCTCCTCATCCTCTGTATCAGCACCCTCCTCACTCTCTGCTGTGTGCACCCCCAAGGACACCACCACTATAGCCCCTCCACTCAAGTCAGAGGAATTATTTTCCAGTCAATTTCCAGACCTTACCGATGCGCAGCCATTCTTGGCATCGGATGAGGAAGAGGAGGTAGCAACGGCCGCCACCCAGCCGTCTGACAATACCCAGAGCAGCCCAAGGAGGGTGGTCCCCGTTGTTGCTGCCTACTCAGAGATCTCTAATGTCAGTGTTGGTGAAGGTGACGTTGACGTGTCGATGGACGTCTTGTGGGTGCCCACAAAAGAGGAAGAGGTGGGAGAGACAGAGCAGCAGATAGGGAGGAGAAGCAGGCACAACTCGCAGTGCAGAGAAGGCAAAAAGCAGACTGCAAATGTATCTGGAGCGAGCCATCCACCGTGCACGGTCACATCTTGCGCTTCCAGGATGCTGGCACATGGCTTCACAGTGTGGGCTTTTTTTTAACGTGTCAGCTGCTGATAATAGTGTTGCCACCTGCAGCCTGTGCTGTCAACACATAAGTCGCAGTAAGCCCATTACTCACCTATGGACGACCGCCTTAAGAAGGCACCTGGCCTCCCATCATGAGCCCAGTGGGAGCAACACCGTCACAACCCACAAAGCCACACTCCTGGCGCTCCATGTCCTGCGTCTTCTCCTTGTCCTCTCTTCTCCCATTTGTCCTCCACTCCACCTTCCACCGTGTAGTCGTCGCATTCATCTGGCAGAAGGCAGGCTTCCATGGCCCAAATGTTCGAGCTTAAAAAAAATTATGACGCCGGATAATCCTCTTGCCTAACGGTTGACCTCTGTCTTGTTGGAACTGCTAGCCCGCCAACTACTGCCATATAAATTGGTGGTCTCTGAGGCCTTTAGAAAATTTGTGGCCATTGGCACACCGCAATGGAAAGTCCCCGGAAGGAAATATTTCTCCCAGAAGGACATCCCTGAACTATATGGCCATGTTCAGCAGCAAGTTAATTGTCACGGTAGGTAAGCTAAGAGAAGGAAACAGGAACATGGCAAAGCAAACAAAACAACTAACTAGGCCCCAAAAGCTAGGGAACAAAGGGGTCACCTAGCAATCCCTAAAACACTATCCCTAAGCTGCCCTAATTACCTAAAGAATAACACCTGGTAGGAGGTTGGATTCTGCTCAAACCCACAACAAAACAAACTCAGATCGAGTCGCGTGTAGCAATTCTGACAGATCTCCTCAGAGCACCCACAGGGCAGGGCGTGATGGTACCCCCCCCCCCCCCTCTACTGGTGACCTCCAGACACCCAGGACCAACTTTATCCGGGTGTGCCCTGTGAAAGGCCTTCACAAGGCGGCTAGCATTAACATCTGTAGCCGGAACCCACATTCTTTCCTCTGGACCGTATCCCCTCCAATGCACCAGGTACTGAAGAGAACCCCGAAGAACACGTGAGTTGAGAATTCTAGAGATCTGAAACTCCAGATTACCATCAACCAAAACCGGAGGAGGAGGCAAAAGAGATGGTTCCGCAGGTTCCACATATTTCTTCAACAAGGACCTGTGAAACACATTATGGATCTTCCAGACCTGTGAAAGTTCCAGACTGAAACGCCACCGGATTGACAATGGCCGAGATTTTGTAAGGGCCAATAAATCTTGGACCCAATTTCCAAGAGGGTACCTTTAGCATAATTTTCTTAGTGGACAACCACACCAAATCACCCACACACAGGTCCGGACCAGTCATACGTCTCTTGTCAGCCATCCGTTTATATCTTTCACCAGTTTTTTTCAAATTAACTTGAATCTTCCGCCAGATAGATGACAAAGAGGAAGAGAATCTCTCCTCTTCCGGTATCCCAGAACATTCGGTCCCAGAAAAAGTACCAAACTGAGGGTGAAAACCATATGTGCCCAAAAATGGTGACTTATCAGTTGACTCCTGCCTACGATTATTCAAGGCAAACTCATCCTGATTCTCAGCGAAAAAAACTCCTCAAATGGGTCTCCAGGTTTTGGTTCGTGCGCTCAGTTTGACCATTCGACTGAGGATGAAAAGCCGAAGAGAAAGACCACTGAATACCAAGACGAGAACAAAACGCGCTCCAAAACCTGGAAACAAATTGCGTTCTCCTATCAGACTCCACATCAGAGGGAATGCCATGTAATTTCACAATGTTATCAATACAAACCTGAGCGAGAGTTTTCGCATTGGGCAAACCTGATAATGGTACTTACTGAAGCGGTCCACTACCACCAAAATCACAGTTTTTCCAGAGGAACTTGGCAAATCAGTAATGAAGTCCATGGACAAATGCATCCAAGGACGAGATGGGATGGACAAAGGAAGAAGAGATCCTGATGGCTGATTGTGAGCCACCTTTGCGCGTGCACAGGTCTCGCAAGCTGCTACATAACCCTCAACACTTTTATGCAACCCTGGCCACGAGAATCTCCGGGAAATAAGATCTACAGTGGATCTACTTCCAGGATGTCCCGCAAGGACAGTATCATGATGTTCCTTGAACACCTTGTATCGCAGTTCAGAAGGAACAAACAACTTGCCTGGAGGACATGAATCAGGTGCCTCCTCTTGAGCCCCCAACACTTCCGTCTCCAGCTCGGGGTAAAGAGCGGAAACCACCAACCCATCAGCCAAAATCGGAGCGGGATCCTCCGAATCCCCCATCCCCCCAGGAAAGCTAAGTGACAACGTATCCGCTTTGACGTTTTTAATCCCAGGGCGATAGGTGACCACAAAATTTAACCTGGTAAAAAACAAGGACCATCTAGCCTGCCTAGGATTCAAACTCTTTGCAGATTACAGGTAAGCAAGATTCTTATGGTCAGTAAATACCGTAATCTGACTGGCAGCTCCGTCTAGCCAATGACGCCACTCTTCGAAGGCCAATTTGATGGCCAACAACTTTCTATTCCCAACATCATAATTTATTTTGGCGGCTGAGAGTTTCTTGGAGGAAAAAAGCACACGGGCACCATTTGCTAGGAGAGGGACCCTGCAACAAAACTGCTCAGACTCCCACTTCTGACGCGTCGACCTCCACAATGAAGGGTTGAGACACATCAGGTTGCATCAGAATCGGAGCAGAAGCAAAACATTTCTTAATAGCAGAAAAGGCCTGTAATGCCTCATCCGACCAGACAGAGAAGTCAGCGCCTTTCCTAGTCATAGCTGTCAAAGGTTTGACAATGGTGGAATAATTCAGGATTAATTTTCTGTAGTAATTAGTAAATCCTTAAAACCGCATCAGAGATTTCTGATTCTCCAGCCAGTCCCATTCTAGTACCGCACGGACCTTTTCGGGATCCATATGAAAACAGTAGGCAGAAAGCAAGTTCCTGAAAAACGGCAGCTCCTGAACAGCAAACACACATTTTTCCAACTTGGCATACAATTTATTCTCCCTAAGGTTCGATAACACTTGTCTCAAATGATCCTGATGAGTCTTCATATCGGGTGAGTAAATTAGTATGTCATCAAGGTAAATAACAACGAACCTCCCCACCAAATGATGAAAAATGTCATTGATAAAGCGCTGAAAGACTGCTGGAGCATTAGTTAAACCAAAGGGCATGACTAGGTTCTCGAAGTGACCCTCTGGGGTATTGAAGGCAGTTTTCTATTCATCTCCTTCACTGATTCTGATCAGATTATAAGCGCCTCTTAAATCCAACTTACAAAACACCTTGGCACCGACAATCTGATCAAATAGATCCGGAATCAAGGGAAGTGGATAAGGATCACGGACAGTAATGATATTCAGTTCCCAGGAAATCTAGGCATGGTCTAAGGGATCCGTCCTTTTTTCTTTACGAAAAAGAAGCCAGCAGCCATAGGAGACTTAGATGATCGAATATGTCCCTTTGCCAAACTCTTGGCAATATACTCACGCATAGCTACTCTTTCGGGTTGAGAAAGATTATATAACCGAGATTTTTGCAATTTTGCTCCAGGGATAAGATTGACCGGACAATCATACTCTCGGTGAGGGGGCAACTCCTGAGCTCCACCCTTCGAGAATTTGTATGAAAAATCGGAAAGAAACTGAGGCAACACCTTAGTGGACACCCCCAAAATAGAGGCACTAAGACAGTTGTTCATACAAAATTCACTCCAATTACTGATTTGTCTTGTTTGCCAGTCAATGGTAGGGTTATGTTTTATCAACCATGGTGAACCCAGAACAATCAAAGTGGGCAAACTTTTCATAACAAAATAAATGAACTCAACATGAGAATCACCCACCCTCAAATGAATATCCTGGACAATATGAGTTAGACATCTTTGCGAGAGGGGGCTGGAATCTATAGCAAACACTGGTATCTCTTTGCTTAATGCGCTAGTTTTAAAACCATGACTCTGAAGAAATTGAAACTCAATAAGATTAACCCCTGTGCCACTGTCAACAAATACAGGCAGGCAGGAGGAATCTGGTGCTGCAGGTAGGATACGAATATGCCTGCTCTGACTCCCCATCCACACTACCAAGAGTAAGGGAGTTTTTTTTTTCCTTTGAAGGAATCCCCTATTTGTTTTTCATTACCACTTCGAGGTTTAATAAAAGGGCACACATTGTGCACACAACGAAATGACCTTCTTTACCACAGAAATAACACGGTCTATTCAGCTTCCTAAAATTCCTACTACCAGAGCAAGAAGTAACCTGACCCAATTGCATAGTCTCTTCTCCAGTCCCTGATTAAAGTGTCATAGTACCCCGAGGGACAGGAGGGACTGATTCCCCACCAGACAGCACCCCCTGCCCGAAGGGAACCTTGCACCCTCTCCCTAAGACGTCTATCAATCCGTACGGCCAAAGACATGGCCGCCTCCAAAGAATCAGGATTTTCATTAAATGCAAGGGCATCTTTTAATCTCTCAGATAGCCCCTTACAAAACTGACTACCAGAGTGCAGGATCATTCCACTCAGAGTCAGTCGCCCATCTTCTAAATTCAGCACAATTCAACTCTGCAGAACGTTTCCCCTGGCACAATAAATAGCCTCACCAATTACCTTAAGAATAACACATGGGAGGAGGTGGGATTCTGATTAAACCCACAACAAAACAAACTTTCAGATCGAGTCACGTGCAGCAATTCTGACAGATCTCCTCAGAACACCGACAGGGCAGGGCATGACATTAATATATCTGTGGCACACAGTGTCGGTGCCAAGATACATCTGACCACAGACACGTGGTCTAGCAAACACGGGCAGGGAAGGTACATAACTTTTACTGCCCACTGGGTAAACCTTCTGACGGCCGTCAAGCATGTAACTCATGGCACCAGTGTGGATTTGGTGTTACCGCCACGGATTGCATGCAGGCCTGCCTTTTCTTCTCCTCCTCCTACTCCTCCCTTCGTCTCCTCGGCTGACTCCTTCCTTTTCCACTGCTTCCGCCTCTTCCACTGCACCCCCAAGCTCCCCAGAACCTATTAAACGTGCCAGGTGAGCCATTGCCAAGGTGTGATGGGGCTGTTGTGCCTGGAAACTAAGAGCCACACCAGTACTGCACTCCTTTCAGCGCTGCGGTCACAGGCCGATCAGTGGCTAACCCAGCTCAACTTGACAGTTGGTAAAGTCATGTGAGACAACGGTGCCAATCTGCTAAGTACGCTGAAACAGGCCAAAATGACACGCGTGCTGTGCATGGCACATGTTCTGAACTTAGTCGTGCAACGATTCGTTGCCAAATACCCCGGGGTCCAGGACGTCTTGCGGCAGGCCAGGAAAATCTCTGCCCATTTTAGAAGATCTTACACGGCCATGGATCGCCTTGCTGACGTTCAGCAACGACACCACTTGCCCGTCAGACGTCTGATTTGTGACTTCCCGATGTACTGGAACTAAACCTTGTATATACTTGATAGACTTCTCAAGCAGAAACATGCCGTTAATGACTACCTGTACGATCTCTGCCGCAGGACAGGTTCTGGGGAGCTTGTTTTTTTTACCACGCGCCAGTGGCTGCTCATGAGCGACACATGGAGACTTCTGCTGCCATTTGATGAGATCGCCAAACTGGTCATTCGCAGCCAGGGCACCATCAGTGACATCGTACCTTCTGCCTTCTTCCTGGAGCGTGCATTCCCCTCTGTCATTGATCAAGCCGTCGAGGAGCAGGAAGATGAGGAAGTCGCAATGCTGAATGAATTCCCAGGGGGGGGCTACTCCATCTGAGACAAGTCAGCAGGAGTCTGAAGAGGAGTCAAAGGAGGATGGTGGCTGGGGAGAGGAGGAGGATGAGGAGCAAGAAGAGCAGGCTTTAAACTTTTCTGGGATCCCACCACCACTTCCAATTTAGTGCAAATGGGGGACTTCATACTCCAGTGTTTGAAGAGGGACCCCCGTATAAAAAGCATAAAGGGCAAGGACCAGTACTGGGTGGCAACGTACTTAGACACCCGGTACAAACACAAAATGGCTGACATGTTACCAGCATCACAGAGGGCTGTCAGAATGCAGCATTTCCATGCCTTGCTGCGAGAGATGCTGCATTCTGCTGTTGCAGGCGCTGGCAGAGGAATTTCCACCCACAGAGAAACAGTTGCGAGTACCAATCCTACAGTGCATGCAATAAGAGGGCGGTTTGAAGATGTGTTGGTCACTTCGGATATGAGATCATTCTTGCAGCCAACCCATTGACAGCCACCCCCCAGATCCAGCCTCAGGGAATGCCAAGACCAACAGGTGTCCGACTACATCGGGTTAACGGCCGATGTGGATGCTCTGAGAAGCGAGGAACCCCTTGACTACTGGGTGTGCAGACTTGACCTGTGGCCAGAGCTGGCACAATTTGCCATGTAACTCTTGGCTTGCCCCTCGTCGAGTGTCCTGTCCGAAAGGACTTTCAACGCAGCAGGGGGGGGATCGTGACGATAAGCGCACTAGTGATGGACGAACATCGGCGATCAAATGTTTGCGAACCGCAAGTTCGCGGTGTGCCCAATTCACTTTAATGGCAGGCGAACCTGAAAAACCTACAGCTCATATTTGCAGCCACCAAATACTTAGTAGAAGTGTACAAATAGTACCACAACATGGACAGTGACATACTAGAGGGGGATCAATGACAAAAATTACAACAAAAAATATGCATCTCAATCAGGGGACATTTTCATGGGTCTTAAAGGGAAATTCTCTGAAATGTGCCCTGTTGGAGCCTAGAAAAATGTTATTTTAAGTCACAGGAGTACGGGCCTTAAAAATTAGAGATTCACCTGACATAAAAGAAATTCTGATTATTTGGCTCGAGGTAAATTATGTGGTCAATGGATAAAAATTTTACTGTAAGCCACTGGACTACAGGCCCCAAACATTAGGCATTCCCCGGACAGAAAAGATCAAGTGATTATGGGGCCGGAGGTATATTACACGGTCAATGAATATCAATTTTACTGCAGGCCAGTACAAATACAGGTCAAATTCATATGTTTAAAAGAACTAAAAATATAAAATTGATTTAAAAACATGGCTAACAAAATCCCCCCCCTCTTCAAAAAAACCCTAATGATAATAGTTGAAATTCGATAACACGTGGTCGTCACTGGTGTTGAATTCCTCCGAGGCTGCAACAATTATTCATTTAGAGTACATAAAAGAACAAGTATGTATGTGGCTGGAGGTAGATAACACGGTCATTGGATATCCTTTTTACAGCAGGCCAGTGTACTACAGGTCCCAGAAATTATGCATTCAGCGTACATAAAAGAAATTATTTGTTTCAATAGCGTTTGTCACTCTGTGTAGCTGAGGTAACGCAGCTAAACCGCAAACAAATGCTGCACTACCCAAATGCACTATATAGAAAGCAGTGGCAACTCTAGGATCAATATATAGGGGGGGGGGGGCACAGAAGATACAGTCAAAAATGGGGGGGCACTAATAATTTTCACCAGCTAATCATACTACTGAAAAATACTAAATAAGTATATATAAATTAAGATAACAAAATACGAGAGTATTGCGGTATGCAGAGAGAGCTTTTTTTATTGTAATAAACCAAAAACTTAAAAGACAAGCTTTCAAGAGTTTACTTTATTCCTCAGTAGGCTTGAGTATTCAGAAACAATCTATTCCTAAGAGTGGATTCACATTTGCATTATGCCATTTTGTTTCAAACAGAATATAACGGAATGGCCAGATGGAATGCAAAACGGAAGCCTTTAAGAGGCATTTCTTTTTGCTCTGTCCTAATAGAAGTCTATGAGAAAGCCTAATGGATCCGTCTGGGTGCCGTTATGCAAGACGGAAAACAAAGTCCTGTCGACAGGACTTTGTTTTCTGTCTTGTTGCATAACAGGAACCAGGTGGATCTTTTTTGATTCCCACCCACATTGGGTGAAATATAACTGAGGAGGGCTATCAGATATTATAAAGGGGTAATATAGCTTACATTATCCCTGTATTACGTCCCTGATAGGATAGAACTCCTCAGTTATGTTACCGCTGTATAATGCACCCTGATACCCCTTAGTTATATTATATAACTAAGGGATATCAGGGTACATTACACAGGGCTAATATAACTGAGGGGTATCAGGGTACATTATAAAAGGGTATTGGTAATAAAACTGAGGAGGGCTATCATGGGACATTATACAGGGGTAATGTAAGCTATATTACCACCGTATATGATAGCCTCCTGAGTTATATTACCCATGTATAATAATGTACCCTGTTACCCCTTAGTTATATGACCCCGCCGAGATCATATAACTAAGGGGTTTCCGGGTACAACATAATTATACAAGGGTAATATAACTCAGGAGGCCTATCAGGCATTTTATGGTGGAACGGTGGTAATATAAATGTTATATTACCCCCTGTATAATGTACCCCGACACCCCTTGGTTATATTACCCCCTGTATAATGTACCCTGATTACCCTCAGATATATAACTGAGGGGTATCAGTCAGGGGACATTATGGGTAATATTATAACTAAGGGGTATCATCAGGGTACATTATACAAGGGTACAGTGCTATTAGGGGGAGTGGGGACATTATACAGGGGTCCTTAGTTATATTACCCCAGTATATTGTACCATGATACCCTAAGTTATAGGGCTAACCGTATCAGGGACAGGTTGAGGAGGGAGGGCTCAGGGCAGGCCATAAGTCGAGGTAGTGGGGGTAAGGGTACATACTTTTTTTAAAAAACTTTATTTTTATTCTTACTTTTTCTTTTCTATAGGGCCAGGCAGAGTTGAGAGGTTGCAATGCCACAGCAGCCACAGTCGAGTCCACTCCTGTCTCCAGTCTCCAGTCCTGCTGTCCTCCTCCTCCCCCTGACAGTCCAAGCTGGGGCTAGGCCGTCTAGCAATAGACAGTGGGGCCGGGCACCTGTAGAAGACAGCCAGGTGAGGTCAGGGCCAGGCTGAGGGCCAGAGGCTCAGACAGCCGCTGGCTCAAGTCACAACAGTCTAAGAAGAAGTCACTAACTAGTAGTAGCACTGCACTAGCTAGCCTAGCAGAGGTCCAGACCGTCCAGGAGCAGAGAGAACATTGAAGGCAGGCAGGCACTCAGTTAGAACTTTAGTTTATGATCTGATCTATCACTCACTACTGACTACTCACACACTAGTGGTTGGTCGATATAAGGTTTGATAGTTCTCCAATTGGATTGCGTGGGTGTTAGGAGATGGTTCCCAAACCAGATACATGCAATTTAGAAAGACTCCTGTACTCCACTTGAGTTTCAGTATAAAGCTTTTTATTTTGTGCGGTTCCAGTCAAAGAACGTTTTCGGCTGAATAGCCTTCTTCAGTACAACCGGATTGTGGCCGCATATAGTGCAAAGCTGAATAGAGGATGGGGTTCCCTCAGTGGGTGGCAGGATGCTGCTTTTCACATGGGCTCTATGTCCCTGTTTGGCATGCGGTCCGGGAGGCTGAGGCCTGTATGCCGGATTGCCATGTCATACCAAACAGGGACATAGAGCCCACATGAAAAGCAGCATCCTGCCACCCACTGAGGAAACCCCATCCTCTATTCAGCTTTGCACTATATGCGGCCACAATCCGGTTTTACTGAAGAAGGCTATTCAGCCGAAAACGTTCTTTGACTGGAACTGCACAAAATAAAAAGCTTTATACTGAAACTCAAGTGGAGTACAGGAGCCTTTCTAAATTACACTAGTGCAGTGATGGCGAACCTATGGCACGGGTGCCAGAGGCGGCACTCAGAGCCCTCTCTGTGGGCACCTGCGCCCTGGAAAAGTCTATGGCGTACCAATATGCTTTAGACTTTTCCTGCCATTCATCAGCACAGGACGCACTATGAACGGCACAGGCAGTGCACTGAATGTAGGCTATTAAGCTATTATAGCTAAATGATAAAGTACATGAAAGATATACTATATTGTATTCAAGTTAAATTGCCATGTTGGCACGTTGCGATAAATAAGTGGGTATTTGGTTGGAGTTTGGGCACTCGGTCTCTAAAAGGTTCACCATCACTGCACTAGTGGTTGGTGGCACTTGACCTGACTTGGCAGGCGCGAGCGCAGCAGTTTGCAAGTCTGTTAGCGCGGGCGGGAACCGGGAAGGCACTCAGCAGCGCAGCTTTACTTGTTGACGACCGTGACGTCAACTCGTCTCTGCGGCTGCCACACTCAGCTAGCCTGCGCCCGCCCTGCACGCTCTGCCTCCGAGTCCGCTGGGTCCGAACGCTGCCCCCCTTTGACTCGAGTAGATGACTGTCTGTGTATGTATCTGTGGTGGTGTGTGACTGTGTACACTTTAACAGTTAACTTTGATCACTGACACTGAGGTCAGTAGTGCCGGCGCAGCAGCAGCCGCACTGCAGCGAACGATTATTACTATTAGAGTTAGCGATTCAGCAGGGGGGGCACCCAGGGGGGCAAGGAATAACCTGGGGAGGGCAATTGCCCCCCCCCTTGCCCCCCTGTAGCGACGCCACTGATAGAAAGTATATTATTGGTATATAACACCCCTGCCTCAATCACTTTTTTTGGGGGGGGGGGGGGCAACTGGTATATCACACCAGTAGAAATTATTTGTTCCAATAGCGTTTGGCACTCTGTGTAGCTGCAGTATCGCAGAAGAACTGCACACAACTGCTGCACAATACAAATGCACTATAATATACTTTCTATGTTGGAAAGTATATTATAAGTATATTACACCCCTCAGTAAGTCACACCTATCGATAGCACAACTATACCAGTCATTAAAAGGACTTTTGTGGCCCTATTAGCTAGCGTTAGGTGTCCCTAACAGTCTGCCCCTGCTCCACACAGCAACCTCGCCCTACACTGGCAAAAGACTGAATGTAAAATGGTCGGCCAGATCAGGTTTATTTATAAGGTAGGGGGTATGTCCATGTGCTGAAACGTCTAAATTGGCTGTCCTGTATCACCTGATGGATGTATCATGGGTCAAAGTTCTTCACAATGTAAAAGAATATTGCGCCGGCCGACATCGGCATATGTTCGCCCGTTCAGCGAACCACGAACAAGCAAAGTTTGCCGCGAACCGCAAGGCCATCTCTATACCTCACATTTCTAAAAACGAATGAAGCATGGATCTCGGAGGAATTCAACACCTGTGACAACCACGTTTAATTGAATTTTCTCATGACAGCCCACAAATATCTGCCACCACCCACAACAAATAGTCTCTGTCTTAGGTAAATACAGTTGCATAAAAGGCCTTTTCTGTCCGGGAATGCCTAATGTTTGGGACCTCGGAGGAATTCAACACCTGTGACGACCACGTGTTATCGAATTTCATTTATTATCATTTGGGGGGTTTTCAACAGGGAGGATTTCGTTAGCCATGTTTTTAATCCAATTTTATATTTTTTGTTCTTTTAAACATATGTATTTGACCTGTATTTGTACTGGCCTGTAGTAAAATTGATATCCATTGACCGTGTAATATACATCCGGCCACATAATCACTTGATCTTTTATGTACGGTGAATGCATAATTTTTGGGGCCTGTAATCTAACTGGCCAACAGTAAAATTGTTATACGGTCACCGCCTAATGTACCTCCAGCCACATTATCAATTGTTATTTTCTGTACGGTGAATGAATAATTTTTGGGGCCTGTAGTCCACTGGCCTGCATTAAAATTGATATCCAATGACCGTTTAATATACCTCCAGCAACAACATATTACTTGTTCTTTTCTGTCCGGTAAATGCCTAATGTTTGGGGTCTGTACTCAAGTGGGCTACATTAAAATTTTTATCCATTGACCGCATAATGTATCTCAAGCCACATAATCACAATTTCTTTAATGTCAGGTGAATACTAAATTTTTAAGGGCCGCATTCCCGTGGACGAAAATAAAATTTTCTAGGCTTTGCAGGGCGCATTTCTGAGAATTTCCCTTTAAGACGCATAAAAATAGCTCCCGATTAAAATACATATTTTTTGGGGGAATTTTTGCCATTGATCCCCCTCTGGTATGTCACTTTCCATGTTGTGGGACGATTTGTGCACTTCTTGTAAGTATTTGCTGGCTGCAAATATTACCTGAAGTTTTTAAGGTTCACCAGCCATTAAAGTAAATGGGGCCCACCGCAAACTTGCGGTTTGCGAACATTTGATTGCGTTCACGAATCATCCCAGCCGATGTTCGTCCATCACTATTCAAGATAACCAAAGGCATATATTCTGTTGGCCATTTTTCTTCCATCTTCAGGCTTGAAGGGCTCCTGCAGAACAAAAAATACAAATCAATGAATTTATTCTGGTGTGTGTATAATTTACATGTCGTAGTAAGGAAGAAGGTGCCATCATTGATGGTTGGTACGTGTCACCGAGGTTCCTGGCCTCGGTGAGGTAAGAGACGTTTTTTTCCTGAAGTGTCATTATTGCCTCTTTACTGCGTCCGCTAACCTGTCTACCAGAGCAAAACCCCACATTTGGTATTGAATGTTGGCAAACTGAGTGAGGCTGGCTTGCAGGCTGAAACGTTTTTTTTTTTTTTTCCTGGGCACGGGTGTATGTCCTATATCAAGCCAGCAAGGTTAGGACCCGTGTACCATGACAAAATGGAGGCGGTCGTGAAAGCCCTCATGGAGGCTAACTTGCAGCAGCGGGAGGCTAACAAGCAGCAGCAGGAAACCAACCAGCTGCTATTACAGCATGTGATGGCATTACAAGCGGCAGGAGCGTCCCAGAACTTCCACAATGCCCAGAAAACTGTCGGTGCGGCGATCCCTAAGATGACCCCCTCGGATGACGTTAAGACCTATCTGGCAGTATTCTAAAAGGTGGCTGTGAGGGAGAAGTTACCCTGAAATCAATGGGCGGAGGTCGTCGCTTCGTTCCTGGTGTCTGGAGCTCAGCAGGTGTTTTTTGACCTACCAGATGATCAAGCAGCACACTTCCAGACTGTAAAAGGTGAGATTCTGGTAAGACTGGGGGTGAATGTATTGGTCCGGGCCCAGCAGGTGCATCAGTGGGAATTTAACCCCACCAGACTGCAGTATTATGATCTGCTACACCAGTTGCAAAAATGGCTGCAGCCTGACGTACTGAGTCCCACTGCTATGTTGGACAGTCTGTTGGCGAATATTTTCTGGAAGGCTTTGCCGTACCCTCTCCAGCACTGGATCGGCCAGGTGTTTCCTGGTAATGCCCTAGAGATGGTCGACCTGGTGGAGCTCTATGAGGCCATCAGAAATCTACAGGGGGGTTCTTTTGGGAGGGGGCCAGTTAAACCCCGGAAATCTCCACCCTCGACCAGGTGGCTAGTGCCAGCAAAACCCGCTCTGGATATAATCCCTACAGACCCAGCTCCAATGGTCTATTGGCAGTTCCAAGAGCCTGGTCACATAAGGGCTGACTGTCCCCGTTGGGGGGAACCCATGGACACTAACTTTGGCTACCGCCCCTCAATGTATGCCAGGAGGCTATGTGCCACCGGCACCCCCGAGACAATAGACTATAGTCACCTGTGCCAGGTACAAGTGGGAGATACCTTGGCGGTGGCACTGCCTGGTGTCCCTGGTAAGAGCTGCCCTGGTGCAGCCCGCCGAATATACTGGCCGGAAAGTCGGCGTTGTGTGCATCCATGGAGACTAAAGGACTATCCCACCGCCCTGTTGACTCTATCCACAGTGGCCAGCAGGTGGACTCATGAGGTGGCTGTCACCACAAAGTTACATTATGAACTAATAATTGGGAGAGACTTCCCCGGTTTCCCGTTATTGTGACCTGAGGCGAGAGTCACCAATACCCATGAGACAGGGGTAACCCTAGCAGAGTGACCTGGCTCAGGGGGGAGACCAGAACCCTGGGAACCTGAGACCGAATGGCCAGCAGTAGGGGTGACCGCCACTTTGGTGTTAGAAGAGGAGACAACCCCGCTAAGTGTGATGGTGGGAGACGTGGAGGACTTGCTGCTGGGTCCGAAGTTGGCAGACTTTAACGTCTCTGGAGATAATTTTGGTACAGCACAGCACCAGGACCAGACTATCTCGAGCCTGGGAAAATGTGGTGGTAGTTGAGGGTGAGCCACAAAAACCGGGGGCCGAGTCTATGTTCTCCCATTTTGTGGTTCAACAGGAGATGCTGTACCGGGTAAATAAACTAAGTGGTGAGCATATTGAACAGTTGGTGGTGCCCAAGACGTATCGCAAGCTCGTGTTGGAATTAGTCCACCAACATGTTCTTGGGGGACACCTGGGCCAGCAGAAAACGCAGGACCGGATTCTACAGCAGTGTGTTCAGGGAATTGAAGAGTATTGCAAGTCCTGCCCAACCTGCCAGATAACCAGTCCTCAGCCACATTTCCATAGTCTCCTGGTCCCTATCCCGATTATTGAGGTTCCATTGGAGCCGATCGCTATGTATCTCATAGGCCCAGTACCAAAATCCGCTAGAGGGCATCAACACATCCTGGTAGTCCTGGACTATGCCACTCAGTACCCGGAGGCGGTGCCGCTGCAACATACCTCCACCAAACTCGTAGCCAAAGAGTTAGTGGAGATGGTTTCCCGAGTGGGCCTACCTAAAGAAATCCTGACCGACCAGGGGACCCCTTTTATGTCAAACAGTTGTGGACGTCCATCTATCACCCGCAAACGGACGGCTTGGTAGAAAGATTTAATTAAACCTTGAGAAACATGTTAAAGCGGGTGGTGTCTAAAGACGAAAGGGATTGGGATCTGCTACTGCCCTATCTCATATTCGCAGTGTGAGAACTGCTGTATGGCCGACATCCGCATGTTTTTTTGGACATAGCCAAAGAGGCCTGGGAACAACAACCCACACTGCATAAAAGTGTGGTTGAGTATGTCACTCGGATGCAAGAGCAGATGGAGACAGTGTTGCCGCCGGTTAAGGAACATATGGAGGCAGCCCAGAGTAGGGTCTATAATCGCCAGGCTCGGGTTCAGAATTTTAACCTAGGAGATTGGGTTTTGGTTCTTGTGCCAATGGTGGACAGCAAGTTCCTGACAAGGTGACAGGGTCCGTACGAAGTACTCGAAAAAGTTGGGGCGGTAATCTACAGGGTTCACCAGCCGGAGCAGGTGTGCCATGTAAACTTACTAAAACCGTGGAAAGATAGGGAGACCAGTACGGACAACAGTCCCTGGCCGAGTTTTCTGCGGGTAGAATTTCCAGTCCCACAGTCTGATGCAAGGGAAGCGGTTGCCACAGTAAAGATTGCTGACATCCTTTCCTCTAAAGAGACTCAGGAGGCCAAGGAGTTCGTCAGCAGAAACACGGATGTGTTTTCGGACCCCCCTGGATGCACTTCTATCATCCGACATGACATTGTCACTGAGCCTCAGGCCAGAATCCGGTTGAAACCATACCGGGTACCTGAGTTGCGGTGACAAGCCATCTCAGCAGAAGTGCAGCTGATGTTACAGCTGGGTATCATCGAGGAGTCAAAAAGTGAATGGGTCAGTCTGATAGTCTTAATACCCAAGCCCGACAGTACGTTGCAATTCTGTTACAACTTCCGCAAAATTAATGAGGTTTCCAAGTTTGACGCATATCCCATTCCCCCGAGTGGATGAGCTTATTGAGAAGTTAGGCCAAGCCCGGTATTTTTCTGTGTTGGACCTCACCAAAGCTTACTGGCAGGTACCCTTGAGGGGAGGCTGCCAAGGAAAAAACTGCTTTCATCACACCAGAGGGGCTGTATCAGTAGAAGGTATTACCCTTTGGTCTACATGGCACTCCCGCCACGTTTTAATAGCTATTGAACATTGTACTCTATCCACATTGTCGGTACGCTTTGGCGTATCTGGATGATATAGTTATCCACAGTACCGACTAGGAAAGTCACCTACCTAAAGTACAGGCTGTAGTGGACTCTCTTAGGGAGGCTGGCTTAACCGCTAACCCAAAAAAGTGCACAATAGGGTTAGAAGAGACCAAATACCTAGAGTATGTAATTGGGCACGGAGTTATCAAACCTCAGGTGAACAAAATTGAGGCAATTTAAAAATTGGCCCGAACCTGTCACTACTCGGCAAGTAAAGTCGTTCCTGGGAATGGTGGGATACTATATGAGGTTTGTCCCACACTTTGCCACAATGGCCGCACCATTGACAGGCCTTTTGACTGGATACAAGTCAGTGACTGTCCACTGGAATGAGCAGGCGGAAAAGGCTTTCTCCGCTTTGAAGTCGACCCTGTGTGGGTCCCCAGTTTTGGTCATGCCCGACTTCAAAAGGGAGTTTAGAGTACAGACCGATGCCTCCGAGGTGGGTCTCACCCGTTGTCTTCCTCAGCCGGAAGCTTACCCCAGACAAGACCAGGTATAGTATATTATTATTTGTTGGGGAGAAAGTTTCTTCTGGTGACCGACCACGCCCCTCTCAAATGGATGAGCCAGGCCAAGGACAGAAATGCCCGGGTCACCCGTGGTTTCTGTCTTTGCAAAATGTCAAGTTTTCGGTGAAACACAGGGCAGGCCGGTTACTAGGAAACGTGGATGCCCTGTCCCGGGTACACTGCTTAATGTGTGTCCACCCCCTCAGGGTTGAACAAAGGGGAGGAGGTATGTAGCAAGGAACAAGGGCCCATCATTGATGGTTGGTACGTGTCACCGAGGTTCCTGGCCTCGGTGAGGTAAGAGACGCTTTTTTCCTGAATTGTCATTATTGCTTTGCAGTCTGACACTTCAGCTGTTTAGTATGGCTGTAAAGCCGATCCGGGACGGCTCTTACTGGGAGTAGCCAAAGTGCTGGGTGGATAGCTACTCCCCACGTTCCAGGCTGGGTCTTGGGAGCCTTATAAAAAGCAGTCAGCTTTATCAGGTGGGGTGGATTATCCGCTATCTGACAGAAAAGCTGTTAAGTACTCTGTGCTGAGGACTGCAACAGGCATGCAGGCCGCTTGGAAGCCTGCCAGTAAACTTGTCTGTGGCTGACCATATAGCCGGGTGTGAACTGACACCTAGAATTCCAGGTGACCATTGCTATGTTTTGCTGTGTGTGAAAAAGCATCAAGACTATGTTTTTGCTGAGTGTGAATAAAACACTGAAGTTGGTTTCCAACGTGGTTCCTTGCCTCTATACTGCGTCTGCTAACCTGTCTACCAGAGCAAAACCCCACAATGTACACAGACACACCCTTATCATTGATGATAACAAGCACTTGCACATCTACATTTATCTTCTACAGTGCCAATGAAGCATTCCAACTACAGTATGGACACTATGTATTGACAGGGCACACTGTTGACGGCTCACATGCAGAAAAAAAACAAAAATAGCAAAGATATTAAAATAAAATGAAGCAGTTATTTCAGCGGCCCATACATCTATGGGATTGTAAAGTTCAAGACAAGCGTTTGTAATGAATAGCCTCAAGCAGACACAAACATTTTCCAGAATGCTCTCTTAAGGTAAAGAGCCAATGAACACTTCCAGTCAAACAGGGAGGAATGTCCACTGTGAGGAAAGGTGCGGCTTACACCAAACTGGTTGCAACAAGAATTAGTCAAGGAGGCAGTAGAAGCAGAGTCAGTTTTTTTCTGCTGTGCCACAAAGGCAGCATTGCCCTTTTGTCTACAGAAATGCTTATCTGGATTGGCCCTAGGACGCACTACGGAGACAGGTTGCAGAGTACCCCCAAGTAAGGGTTCACTTCAATAGCCTACCCACCACAGCAGACTAATGCTTGCGCTTGACCGTAAACCGTAATCAGACCACACCTTACCTGCCTACCTGGTGGGAAAAATTGGGCCCAATTACCTATGCTAATCTTCCCTACAGCCTGGTGCTCCCATGCAGGTATGGGCTTCTACATGCGTGATCTTCAAACATGCTGCCTGGGCTATATCTTCCTGATGCTATACACAAAGATAACAGATCTTGCATCATTGCCCCCTTGGCCGAATCTTATATACAAACACAGTGAAAGCACAAATCTGCACAGCAAAATGTAAATGTACAGCAGCCACAATAACCACTACCATGATGTCTACAACTACAGGGAACGAGACTCCACAATCACCTTATAGGCTAAACATTGATTTGAACGGCCTAGTGTGCATGTGTTTTCAATGGGGAGACAAATAGGCCACTATCATATTTCTTTGGCAGTGGCTTATCTCCTGTGGATCCAAAGGATCACGCATGTTGATATCTAACACACAGAATGCTTCTCTCCCTTTTCCCCAACATTTGCTGAAAGTATAGTATAGAAACAAGTATAGAAATAACCTTATTACCAAGAAGAGGACTGTATGACTACCCACACCCATGAACCCTGGTACATCTATTAGTGGGCCTTGCAGTGTAGGCTGGAGGACTACAAGTGGTCAATATATACCACAGAAGCAGACCATGTGGTCCTTGGTGAGATATCTCCCAGTCCTGGATGATCCTATGCCGTTTGCTACAGTATGGATGGAACTTCACCAGTTCCCACTTTAGTAGCTAACAAGAAGGTGCTTAACTGGTGCCAATCTTGAGTGGCAAAACCCAGAATTATAATGAAGCCCCCAATCTTACGTATGTCATTGCCACTGGCACTCCTAATCTCAGAGGGGAATGATGCTCCCCAAAGAGAGCAGGTCTTACCAACAATAGATCTCCAGTAACAGGACAACTTTACAAGCATAGAAAACAATCTACAGAACAGTCTCATACACTCTGGGGGTTAAAACTGGTCATCAAAAGATGCTCAGAAGATGTTGAAGTTGGAAAACAAAAGAGTGAGTGAAGTAACCTTCATGGAAACCAAACACTTACTTGTCAGACAACATTCACAACAGTCTGTATTCGAAGAATAGAAACCATGCTAGCCAAACCGGTCACAAAAATGCAGTCTGATCTGTAAGCAGCATGTTACACAGAATAGATTGACATAGTTTTATGGGAAAGATTCAGTAAAACTTCTCATTTATTAATTTTACAAAATCTATCCTTTCTGAGATTTGGGAGTCCAGTTGGTGGTACTATTCAGTGATGTACAGCCTTCTTTATAAGGGCTCATGCACACAACCGTATGCCGTCCAGACCCGTATTGTGGCCCACAAACAGAGTGCCTGCAAAATACGAGCCCCGGCTGTTCTACCACCACATCACGGATGCGGACCCATTCACTTGAATGGGTCTGCAATCCAGAAGGTCGGTGTGGAACGGAGGCAAGGAACCCCACGGAAGCATCACGGAGTGCTTCCGCTGGTTTTCTGACAGTGCAGACTGTCGTATGTGTATCGCGGACCCCATTCAAATGAATGGGTCCACGATCCACATGCGGCGGCCCCACGCTCGGTGCCTGTGTATTGTGGACCGCAATTTGCTTGAGCCCTAATAGTGTGCATACAGAAATTGCTGTAAATCACTGAGCAAGGCTGTGAACGTGACTACTAAGGAACTTAAAGACAAGTTAGGCTGGGTTCACACGGGTGTTGCGGGAAAAGGTGAGGGTGCGTTGCGGGAACATGCGCGATTTTTCCCTGCGAGTGCAAAGTGTTTTAATGCGTTTTGCGCGCGCGTGAGAAAAATCAGCATGTTTGCTACCCAGACCCGAACCCGGACTTCTTGCTTGCGGATGCTTGCGATTTTGATGCAGCCTCATTCACTTCTATGGGGCCTGCGTTGCGTGAAAAACGCGCAATAAAGAGCATGCTGAGAGTGATGCGTGAAAATCACCGCTCATGTACATAGCCCGATATAAAATGAATGGGTCCGGAATCAGTGCGGATGCAATGCGTTCACCTCACGCATTGCACCCTCGCGGAAAACTCGCCTGTGTGAAAGGGGCCTTATACTGAATCATTCCTTTAAAAAAAAGAAGCTAGGAATCCACCTGTTCAGCTCCTTCTGCTCTATAACACGCAGACTGTTTCGGGTCCTACCTCCTTACATTCTGACAACCATAATTATTTTTCTTACATTTACTTTGCTTTTTGTGGGTTCAGTTGTAGTTTTCATTGGCATCATTTTGGGATTTATACTAATCAGCTTCATTTACTGAAAAAACATTCAGCGAAAATGGTGGGGAAATCTGATGTATTCAGTGAATGTAAAGCCCTGACATAGGCACCATACACCATCATCTATAAGAACTCCATGCCAAATGCAGTATACGATTTAGGCAGTGGTAAACTACAAGAAATCCCAGCAGATTATATTTTTGAGCACTGTATTAGAGGTTTCTCTGATGTCCTATGTTGGCAACATAGTGGGGCTGTGACCACAAAATTATGGCCTGAATTTATCTGCAATGATCAGCACTTCTGGTGGACACAGGACATCCATACTTATTAGCTCTCTACGGGTATGGTTATAATTTCTAAGATCTTTTTTGTTGCCAACTAGAATGATGGGAACATTAGGGCAGAAATGCTTCACTTCAGGAGTCCACTTCTCTGGAATATTCTCTGTATGCATAAGATGAATTGAAAATGTATTTTTAGAAGCCGTTTTTACAAACATGATGCCGAGCTATACATACGTAGACATGACAATAAGCTCCAGCCTCCAGAAAATAAGCTGGTCAAAGAAGACGTACACTTGAGTGATCTCTATTTCCTGTCTACATAAAGGTGCTGTTATTGCAAGGCCTTTACAGATACTATAAAACTGTCCATAGAAATTACCTGTAGACCTTCTTGTCATCAGACCTGTATGAGCCAGAGGGTGTGTCTGTAGCAACTAGATGTGTCCATATATGACACAGATGGCCCAATGATTTCCACATTTGTTCATGAGACTTATGACTGGAGATGAGCGCTTCCACAATGGAAGCGCTCATCTCCAGGTGACACGTGTCCAGCCTATAGTTAGTTGCGGGCCAGTGCCCCTAAGGACTCTATGGAAGCGCCGGCCCTGCTTACTAGAGCGGTGGCGCAGCATGGGGGGCGCCACCGGTCACTTAACTAACTTTTTTTTTTTTTTTTTAAACCACACGGTTCCGACGCCCCCTGCTAAATTGCGCCCTAGGCGGCTGCCTAGGTCGCCTTACAGCTGGTGCCGGCCCTGGGCATAGATGTGCTATTGATAGGTGTGATACACAGAGGGGTGCAATATACTTATAGTATACTTTTATAATGAGTCAAAAACACATAGATCTATATAGTGATCACCTGGAAGTCAGGGGGGTAGGGGCTTACTAGGGCCATTTTTATATAGGGTAAGGTTCCGAACGGGGTTGCTCTTATCGGGGGGGGGGGGGGGGTCTGTGGTTAGGGGGCCAGAATAGCACCCCCCTGTAGGGCAATATCAGGGACAGTTCTTTGCCCAGCCTGTCCTTCAATAGCACATCATGGAATCATGGATGTGCACTGGAACCCCGCGGATTGTGGTAGGACATATGGTTTCTGATTTTGGTGCCGCCGAGCACCTGATTTAGTGCCGCCGAGCACTTGTTATTGCTACCACATCTATGCTTTTTGCTTATCTTTAATAATTAAATTTATTTTCATTTTGAGGGATATATTTTCCATTCACCCGTCCGCAAAATGGGTCCGCATCCGTTTCGCAATTTTGCGGAACGGGTACAGACCCATTAAATTTCAATGGGGCAGGAATGTGCTGTCCGCATCCTCATTTGCGGATCCGCACTTCCGCATCCGTGCTTCCGTTTCTGCAAAAAAATAGAACATGACCTATTCTTGTCCGCAATTGCAGACAAGATTAGGCATTTTCTATTATAGTGCCGGCAATGTGCGGTCTGCAAATTGCGGAATGCACATGGTCGATGTCCGTGTTTTGCCGATCTGCAAAACACGGACGTGTGAGTGGACCATCATAGTAACATTATTAAAGGTTACGTTTAATCTTTATGTATGTTCTAATGGATTGCCTTCCTTGTACAATGTTATAATATACTTTCTATGTTAGAAAGTATATTATAGTGCATTTGTATTGTGTGCGGTTCTGCTGCGATACTGCAGGTATATAGCGGGACAAGTTTTATTGGAACAAATAATTTCTACTAGTGTGATATACCAGTTGCCCCCCCAAAAAACTGATTGAAGTGGGGTGTTATATACCAATATATTAATACAATCGAATAATACATCTGGTATGTCACTGTCCATGTTGTGGGACTATTTGTGCACTTCTAGTAATTATTTCATGCTTGCAAATATGAGCTGAAGGTTTTTCAGGTTAGCCTGTCATTAAAATTAATGGGACCCGCCGCGAACTTGCGGTTCGCTAACATTTGATCGCGTTCGCGAACCGTCCCGGCACATGTTCGTCCATCACTAGTGGTGGCTTTATCCTTCCCAGAAGAAAAAGATTAGGCATTGAAATTAAACTTTCCCAACCATGTTGCACGAGAGTCCTATATACATTAGTCAGCTAAGTCTACCGAAATAGACAAATAATAATATTTATATAGCGCCACCATATTCTGCAGGCTTTGGGCCAGACCTAAGGGCGTTATCCTGGGGTCCCCTGGACTTAATCATTAACCCCTCTACAGGGATCGGACCTTCACTGCAGGGGAGCCACCAGGCCCCTTCCTCTTGGAATAGTCCTGGTGTATTTGGTGGCTGACCCATAGGGGTCAGATACACTGGTGCGAAGCACTGAGGGATCAGTCGACACTCGTGATCAGGAAACAGGCAGCAGTCAGGGCAAGCAGAATTCACTAGGGGATAACTAACTGATCAGTGGGGGTCCCTGTCCTAATGATTCGGCAGATCAAGCATGCTCACTGCTGCTCCATTCACTCCGTTTTCGTTTCGCTTTTCACTTTATTATTTTTCCATTCACATAGCCGTATGAGGGCTTGTTTTTTGTGGGACCAGTTGTACTTTCTAATAGCATAATTTAATACTGCATATGAACTAGTTTTATGGGGATTTTTTTATGGCGTTCCCTGTGCAGTAAAACTGACTGGTTACCTTCATTCTCCAAATCAGTACGATTACAATGATACAATAATATTTTTGTAGTTATGTGTATGGAGCTATGTAAGGGTTAATTTTTTGTGGGGTGATCTGTACTTTTCAGTGATACCATTTTAAAATTTTGAGTTTTGATCACTTTTTATAAAAAAAATTTGGGGAGGTGAAGTGACAACAAAATGGCGAATTGTCCATTTAGAATTGTTTCCATTGCACCATTATCCATATGTGGTAAATATGTGGTAATAGTGGCGATGCCTATGATGTTTTTTTTTTTTATTGTTGATTTTGGGCTTGACTTGAACTTTTATATATTTTATTTTTTTCAGAAATCACCATTCACTGTATTTCATTACAGTAAATGTGCCACTGTAATATTAGCCTACCTGAGGCTCTGTGCCATCACAGGCATATTACAGCTTCCACAACGTAAACCAGGGAACAATTATGGTCTTTACCACTCAGATGCGTGGTCATATTTGACTACAACATCTGAGGGGTTAAATGTCTGCGATCGGTCTTATGGCTGATTGCAGGCATTTGATCAGGGCGCGCTGTGAACGGCACAGGCAGCGCAGCGATCCCCTGCAGCAGGGGAAGCTGGACGGAGGAGGGGCTGGCATCCGGGGGTGACTGAGGCAAGGAGTGACGGACGTGCTGCGTAAGGACAAAGAGAAGCATGGCGGCAGAGGAGCTGAAGCCTACAGCCCAGACATCAAGATGGACCTGCAGAAGAAGGTGACAGTGCAGGGTATAAGCTATCGATGTGTGTAATGTATGTAGTGCAGTGTGTGATCATCACATACTGCTCTACATACATTGCACACATGTATACATCACACACTGCACTACATACATCACACACATGTATACATCACATGCTGCGCCATATACAGCACACGCATGAATGTGGCGCAGTGTGTGATGTATGTGGCGCAGTGTGTAGTGAATACAGGCTGGCTATTATAGCCAAGTGGTAAAGTACAGGAAATATTGGCCATATTGGACTAGACTTTATCACTTGGGTATATTTGCCTGATGTTAGACCAGTAACGGTCCCCCTGCATACCCACGTCTTAGGCCCCGTTCACACCAGTGCTATTTATTTCTGTTGTTTGCTCATCTAATGGAGCAGAACAATGAAAATAACGGATGTGGATTTTTGTCATACGTTCAACACACAACAGACTCCATACTGTGGCATTCAGCACCATGGAGATCCTGCAAAGTCCAACAATAAAACATGTAGGCCAACACAATGGAATTCTATGGTGACAGATGCCACAGTATGGCATCTGGTATACGTTTTTTGTGTGTACACTAAATGTATGGCATAAACGTGATGTGAACCCAGCCTAGGTGACAGGGAAGAAGCTGAACAGACTCTGCCGACTATGATGGAGACTCAGGTTTCCGTTCGGGATCTCTCTTTTTACCAGACAAAAAAGTCCTGCATAGAAGGCTTTTTTTGTCTGGCCTTTTTGACAGAATCTGCTCCAAACGCAGATGTGAGCAAGTATAGGCCTATATATCATGTATCTGAATTACTGCAAATTTCGTACTCCTCCTCGGGTAAGAAATATTCCTCAAAAATGGTCAGAGGAGTATTTTTAGTCTTCTGGAAAAAATTTTGTGCGGCCTCTGCTACCTGGTAAGGTTGATCATGCTGAATAAAACAATACCTTTCTTTTATCTTCATGTTCAATTGCTACCAAGATATTTGCGGTTTTATGTATATGCAAATTAGTAAGTTTGAGCACAAAGGAGCTGACCTGAGCCCTTGGAGCACTGATTTGGCAATGCCCCTGTGCTCTGCTTGACAGGGCTAGATCTTTCATCTTGCCCTGTATTATCGCGTCTGTGCCGTCAGCTCAGTGTCTTGACAATTCTGAAGTGGATCTGATGCTGCTTCCCGGGCTCATCTGATCCACTGTGCAAAGCCAATTCAGCACTTATGCAATGGATTTGATGAGCTCATTAAGCAGCATCAGATCTACTTCACAAGCTCCAAGTCACTGAGCTAACTTGCTGCAGGCATGAGAATACAGAGCTTGATGAGAGGTCTAGCCCTGTCAATGAAGGGGAAGGTGGGCATGTGCTCCAAGGGCTCCAGCCAGCCTCTTGGTGCTCATACTTGCTGATTTTCATTTAATTAAAAACTTAGATAACTCGAGAAGTGATTGAACATACAGAAAAAATAAAAAGGTATCGTTTTAATCAGCATGGGGTTGTCTCACTTCAGCAAATGGCATTTATTATGTAGAGAAAGTTAATACAAGCCACTTCCTAATTTATTGTTATAATCCATATTGTCTCCTTTGCTGGCTAGACTTATTTTTCCATCACATTATACACTAATTGTTTCCATGGTTACGACCACCCTTAAATCCAGAATTGGTGGCCGTGCTTGCACACTGTAGGAAAAAGTGTCAGCCTATATTTGTTCCTATGGTACTAACCACCAGAGGAGGCCAGTACCTTTTTTCTATAGTGTGCAAGCACGGCCAACGATGCTGGATTGCAGGGTAGTCGTAACCATGGAAACAAGCAGTGTATAATGCGATAGAAAAAATGAGTCTAGCCACCAAAGGAAGCAATATGGACAATCACAAGACATTAGTAAGTGCCTTGTATTAACGTTCTCTACATGATAAATGCCACTTTCTGAAGTAAGACAACCTCTTGAAGTGACTACACCATCACTTTGTTACATACAGTATGTCTACCATTCATTGCCCGGACTCTGCCTGGATCTACTTTATACACATGAATAAAATATTGGATGAAAATTCAGAATCATTTTGTGTGCCGTGGAATTTTGCCTAGGAGTCACTTGTAAGTGAGTCATGACACATGATAAGTTTCACTTTCATTTCTTGAGATCTTCGCTCTCTCCCTGCCACACCTCCTTTGTGTATATATAAATATCTTTTTCAGTGATACCTGACCTACCACCAAAGGATACTTGTCACTTATACTTCATACAATCTTAACTCACAGGAGAACATGGCTCCTAGAATGAGAGAACTGATAGAAGCTGGAGAGAAATTTCTACAACATCTAAATGACACAGGCAGAATGAATGTCACCAGTAAAGAAGAACTGAGAAGTATCTATGGTGAATTCAAAATACAGTAAGAACTTTTCTTATTACTGTAGCAATATGTGATGTGCTGTGTGTGGAAGAATCAGAAAGAACCAACTTACAGAATATTATTATTAATTATTATTACTATTCTCATGTCGGTCAATTATTGAAAGTAACAAGTTAATTGATTGACAAGTTCAAATCAGGTGCCCAACCAGTACACATACAAATATCTCCCTATAATTTTTTTATTGTTAACTTTTAACTCGATGCCGCAATCGTGTATGAACGTGGCATATGAGGGGTACAATGACGGGGGCGGCGCTATCGCAGCTCCCTGTCATTGCACCTGCTACTTACAAAAAATTGCGCTTCGTGATGAAGTAATTCGTCACAAAGGATATATTTTTGTGTAATTCGGAGAATCAACCAAATCGAACTTTTAAGAAATTTGCTCATCTCTACCTATATTTTATTTTAGTCTCCCTTAAGTTGATACATTTTTCAGAGACTATCTAGTAATCTAGAATAATTAATAGTCCCACTTTTTTAAGATTCTTGCCAGATTAAAGGAATTTTACTGACCCCTCCTCTGGGTTTGTCAGGCTTCCATTATGCAGTGTCTGCCATTTTGATCTGATCTGGTATTTGCCACTGACATTTTCGTTTGTTATAGAATTATTTTTTTGCGCTATGTCAAACATGCAAAACACTATGTCTTTTCTTTAAAAATAAAAATAAAAAAAAGGGTTTTCGGGAGAGAACAAGAAAAGCCACAGCTAGATGTTTCATGTTGGAAATCATAAAACACCCTACAAGCACTGTTTGTTTGTTTTTTGTAGTGGCGTTTTAAGACTTTTAGACGTTTTTTAGACGTTTTTTGCTCTCTTGCTTTTTTTAAATTGCAGCATGACCTGAGTGTGGGTCTTTTTTTTTAGATTTTTCCCACAGGCTTCTCTGCAGCCTGACAAAAGCGCTGTGTGACTAGAACATGTCAACCCAACAATGCTTGTAAAAACATGAATTTCGTGGTTTTTTTAAAGCAAAAAAAAAAGGCAAGAAAAAGCCACCTATCAGTAATATTGCAGTACCATGTTTAAATGTAATCCGTCACATGAGCAGGGACCTATTATTCTATTTTATGCTTACTATTAGTATTATATTTAAGTTTGCAATACTCTTGGTGGCTATTTACTGACAACGTACTAAAGATTAAAAATCAGGAGTGGCTCATAGGAGATAATATAAAGGACGGACTTCTCCTTTTCATAATCCTCTCCTGGTTGTGGCTTCCAAGACTGCATAAGAAAACCTATACATGTGGTTGTATACCCAACCTGAAGAACAGGTTCTCACAGGTCATTTATTCCAAGGGAGTGACTATTAATATTGCCTATACATTTTTGACAATTATAGCGTGTTACACTGCAGGTCATCTGACCTGCAAAAAATGCGGATTGGATGCGGACAGAAACCAAGGTCGTGCGCATGAGCCCTTATTGTGAGCCAAAACCATAGTGAGGCCTACTCAGAGATAAGCTACTGTATTATGGAAAGACTTGTGCCCGTTCTGTGTTTTTGACCCGCACCTGGTTTTGGTTCACAGTAAGGGCCAATGCACATAAACGTATTTTCTTTCTGCGTCCGTTCCGTTTTTTGCAGACTGTATGCAGAACCATGGGTCTGCAAAAAAAACCAGAAGTTTCTCCGTGTGCATTCTGTTTCCGTATGTCCATTCCGCAAAGGAATAGAACATGTCCTATTATTGTCTGCATTACGGACAAGGATAGGACTGTTCTATTAGGGGCCAGCTGTTCTGTTCCGCTAAATACGGAATGCACACGGACATCATCCGTATTTTTTGCTGACCACAAAATACATACGGTAATGTGCATGAGCCCTAACTTTTGAAAATAACTGACCAAATAACCGAAGTGCGAACATGGCCGATGCACGTTTAGCATCTCCATCTGAGATCCATTATTTTAGACAGATCAAAATACAATTTTTTTTCCCCTCTAAAATAATGAATCTCAGAAAGAAATGACTAAGGCTTCATTCACATCCATTGTGTGCCGAATCCGTCCTTTTTGTTCTCCTGTTCCTATAACGGAGCAGGGGAACTGAAAGGCTGAACAATGATGTGAACGAAGCCTAAAACAAAAATGTGCATAACTGAGCATAACAGATGCTTAAAATACAGGACCCATTTTTTTGTTGTTTTCTGTTCTTCTGACCGATCAGAAGAACGGGAAACGAAACAGTGATGTAAATCCAGCCTAATGCAAACACTTGCCCGCCCACGGTGCATGAAAAACATATTGGGCCAGATTTATCATGAGGCCTAGTTCACACTTCAGTGTTTGGTCAGTGATTTCCATCAGTGATTTGTGAGTCAAAACCAGGTGCAACTCTAAACACAGAACAGGGCAGATCTTTCCCTTCTACCTCATGTCTGTGGAGGCTCCACTTCTTGTGGACATGCGACTTTTTCATAAAAACGTGCGACTTTTTCGTAAAGCTGCTTACTGATGGATAAACTGCTACCGTCAAACTACATTTATTACAGTCTTAAAGGGCCGCTCATAAATCTGACTTGGCTAAAACTGACTTTAGCCATATGTGAAAGTGGAGTGAGCTGTCAGAGTCGTGATAAATCTGGCCCATTGTATTGAAGCTTTTGGAATGACTTAATTGGATGGAAGATCACATTCCGTCAGCTGCCAGACCTAACACCAAATACCCTTACAGGGGGTTCAGACCTGAGCGTTCTGAAACGAGCGCTCTGTATGCGCGATTGTACGGGCGTTTACAATCGCGCATACAGAGACAGGCGTGCACACATTGTCGCGCGTTCCTGAATATCTATGTGCGGGAACGCGCGACAAACGCCCCCAAAAAAGCTCAAGAACTTGTTTGAGCGTCGGGCGTTTTACAGCGCGATCGTACGCGCTGTAAAACGCCCAGATGAGAACCATTCCTATAGGGAATCATTGGTTTCTCCTTGTTGACCCTCAGGTCTGAACTTAGGGTCACTCCCAATTAACACTCTGACACAAACTTCTTGGTATAAATGGCCGTAGCAGCCCGTTTATTAAACAACAAATTCTTCATCAACTTTTCTTTTAACGATCATAATAATGAACACATAAACACATAAATAAATGCAATAACTTCCAACACATTGCGAAAGGATCCTAGAAGGCAACCCAAGCAAGCTGCATTCTTCACTCCCATCTCCACTTGACACTCCACCTTACCCTTGGCCGCAGTCACCGACCCAAAGGTACCAAATCCTTCAAAATAATATCTCCATCCACCCCTCTGGGCATTTTAGCCCTAACAGGAGTCCCAGCCATCAGCTTAACGAATCTGATGAGATGCACGCTCCAACGTGTCATGCACCTCTTAAACATTGTATTGCCTTCCAGGACCCTCCATTAACCTGCCCCCTAAACCAACCCTCACTTCCACTGAAACAAATTAATAACCAAACCATGGGCGGGAGGGTGGGTAACTCACCGAATATCCCTGGACACTGCTGCAGATCCCACCCCCACCTTGGGTTATAAACAGCCCACAAATTATAACCCCCGCCCCACTTTCTTAACCCTGTATACACTTATCCTGAAAACACACTTAACCCTTTTCTGCCTACATACTTTCCCCTAAGTCGAGTTACACTACGCTACTGTCTGCGCCTCGCTCCGTTGCTCAAATTTTTCAGCCATTTTGACAGCTCCTTCTCTATATAGGAAAAAAATGCTGAAAAAAAGTACTTCAAATAGTTGTTTAGAAAAAAAATGCTGTGTAAAAACTACATGTGGCATGGAAAAAAACGCAGGCTGTTTGTATCGCATTTTTTAGTGAGCAAAAAATAGACCAACAGACCAAGTTTGTGTGTAAGAAGGGTCCCTGCACACGTGCAGAAAAACCACAGCGTAATGCCTCATGCACATGACCGTTGTGTGTTTTGCGGTCCGCAAATTGTGGATCTGCAAAACATGGATGGCGACCGTGTGTGTTCCGCAATTTGCGGAACGGCACGGACAGCAATTGATATAACTGCCTATTCTTGTCTGCAAAATGGACAAGAATAGGACAAGTTATTTTTTTTTGCGGACCACAGAACGGAGCAACGGATGCGACAGTACACGGAGTGCTGTTCGCATCTTTTGCAACCCCATTGAAGTGAATGGGTCCGCATCCAAGCCGCAAAAACTGCGGCTCGGATGCGGACCAAAACAACGGTCGTGTGCATGAGGCCTAAGGACGTGTTCACATGACTGTGACTGCTGTCTATGCTGTTGACTGCCACCGTGGATCTGCAAACCACGGTTGTGTGCACCCTGCATAACGGTGAAGACCTATTGACTTGGATATGCGATCCGCAAGATGTGGCCAATCTTTAGCGATGCAGAGGCACGGACCTGGAAGCGTGATCCTGAATCCGTGTAGGAGATATCACAAAACATGTGCACTTTGCGTTTTCATTCTGTGCAGAAAACCGCCGTGCGAATTTTGAAATCCGCAGCATGTCAGTTCTATGTGGTTCTTTTGTGCGAATTTCACCCTTTTCAAGGCAAAACCGCATCAAATCTGCACCTAAAACCACAAGTAACACTTTTATGATGCGGATTTGGTGCAGAAACACACAGATATCCACACAGAAATTTGCATGAAATTTCTGCAAAATAGCCCACACCTGTATGCAGGTAGCCAAAGGCCAACTGCCAAGTTGCGGAATATGCATTATTTTTTTTGCATGGATTCCAGTGTGGAAAAACACAGCGTAGTTCACTTTGCGTATTGTTTTTGTGCAGAAATTGACCTGCAGTGCGGATTTCCAAATCCGCAACATGTCAATTATGTTTGCGATTTCACACTTTTCCAACTAAGGACTCATGCACATGACAGTACGTATTTTGTGGTCCGAAAAAAACTGATCCGCAAAAAATACAGATGACGTCCGTGTGCGTTCTGTATTTTGCAGAATGGAACAGGTGGCCTCTATTAGAACAGTCCTATCCTTGTAATGCGGACAATAATAGGAAACGGAATGCATATAGAGTAACTTCATTTTTTTTTGCGGACCCATTGAAATTAATAGTTTCGCATACGGTCCACAAAAAATAACAGAACAGACACAGAAATAGAAAATACATTTGTGTGCATGAGCTCTAAGGGTGGCAAAACTGCTTCTAGTCCGCACTAAAATCTACAATTAGAAATTGTGGATTTTGGTGTGGATATGTTGCAGAAACGCACAGAAATCCACACAGAAATTGCGGATCTTATGTGTGATCACCTGCATCATGTGCAGGCAGCCTTAGGCCAGTGACGTACATACATTTGTGTTGTGCATTTATTTTGGCCAAAAAACACCCCTAGAACCGCCTAATTTGTGCTGTATTTTTGTAGCATTTTTTTATGTGTTATTGCCCATGTAGTGAGTTTCAGCACCTGGCATTTTTTTTCATGGCATTGGTTTTTTGCATGCCTTGCATTTATTTTTTTAGGTGAAAGTATGTACCTCTTTGTAATAGCACTTTATCTGTAGAAAAATATGAGGAAAATGCATTGTTACAAAAAAATGCCACGCAAAATGCTATTAAGGAACGCAACACACACTGGTACTTTTTTTTTTTAAACAGGTGTAGGAAGGAACAAGGGGTCGTCATTGATGGTAGGTACGTGTCACCAAGGTTTCTGGCCTCAGTGAGGTAAGAGCCGGTTTATCTCAGTGTCAGTTTGCAGATTGCAGTCAGACACTTCAGCTGTTTTAGTATTGGCTGCAAAGCTAACCCGGGACGGCTCTTATTGGGAGTAGTCAAAGTGATGGGTGGGTGCCTTCTCCCCACGTTCCAGGCTGGGTCTTGGTTTGGGATATAAAACACAGGCAGCACTGTCAGGTGGTGTGGATAACTCCTCTCTGACAGTGGAGCGCTGCCAGTCTCTGTGTTGGCGCCTGGGAGTTTGGGCTGGGATTAAGGCCTGCTACCGTGTTTGCGTGAAAGCACGTGGAATCTGCTTTATACAAGGACTTCTGCATTACTGGCTGGTGTGAACGAACAACAGAATCATGCTGACTTTTTTCTGGAAACTGATTTGTTTTTTGCCACTTACTGTGTGAATAAACACTGAATTGTTTAAGTTAAAGACTTTGTTATTGCCTCTATACTGCGTCTGCTAACCTGCCTACCAGAGCGAATCCCCACAATTGGTGGCTTGGAGCGTGCACACGCAGTTAGGCTGGCCTGAAGGCCGAAAAGTTTTTGTTTTTCCGGGCATGGGTGTATGTCTTATATTATGACACCAAGGTTACGACCTGTGTCTCCTGACAAAATGGAGGCGGTCATGAAAGCCCTCGTGGAGGCTAACTTGCAGCAGCAGGAGGCTAACAAGCAGCAGCAGGAATGTCGAGACCTATCTGCCGGTATTTGAAAAGGTGGCCATGAGGGAGAAGTTACCCCGAGACCAATGGGCTGAGGTCGTCACTCCGTTCCTGGCGTCTGGACCCCAGCAGGTGTTATTTGACCTACCAGATGATCAAACGACCGACTACCCGACCGTAAAAGGCAAGATTCTTGCAAGACTGGGGGTGAATGTATTGGTCCGGGTCCAACGGGTGCGTCAGTGGGAATTTAACCCGGCTGAACACGCCAGATCGCAGTATTATGAAAATGGCTGCAGCCTGATGTACTGAGTACCACTGCTATGCTGGACGGTCTGTTAGCGGATGTGTTCTGGAGGGCATTGTTGTACCCTCTCCAGCACTGGATCGGCCAGGCGTCTCCTGGTAATGCCCTAGAGATGGTCGACCGCTATGAGGCCACCAGAAATCTACAGGGGGGACGGGGGCAGTTAAACCCCGGAAGTCTCCACCCTTGACCAATATAAAATTGTCTGGACGGCACTCCTCTATTACTTGTTCCGGTGCTCAGCGGTAATTGTAATAACTATATAATATGAATAACCACGGCATTCGTGTTTCTATTAAATTAGTGATGTTTCTTTATCATCCATCCAGGAAGTTAATAAATAAATACTGACCAACGTTTCGGTCTCATCACAAGACCTTGTTCACGGCTTGAGGCAGAAATAGGAAATATGGTATATATAAGCACAAATATAAATTTGTGGTCGGGGCCACCAGGTACGTACCTGACCCTAACCTAGGGAACCTAACCCTAAGCGGTCAGAGTTGTGCCGCAACCGCGTCGTGGAGGGACGCCTGAAAGAGGGCATCCCCTTTGAGAGTAACAGAAAAAGGGGGTCGGGTGGGAGGGAGAACTTCGTACGTCGTACACATGTGGGAGGGTGCTGACGGCTGATATAGGCGGCCAAGCCCCTCCCACAAACACAGGCCAATGAATCGGCCTTACACTTGTGGTCGGGGCCACCAGGTACGTACCTGACCCTAACCTAGGGAACCTAACCCTAAGCGGTCAGAGTTGTGCCGCAACCGCGTCGTGGAGGGACGCCTGAAAGAGGGCAAGAGACATACTGATAGGCAAAGTATTTTATTGTGGCGAAATTACAAAGCCAGGCTCTGAAACGCTGTTGACATTTCGGTATCGGGGTGAGGTATGTATCGGGTGAAACATGCCGAGTGCCAACGCCCTAACTTCTGAATTACGTGTGCAGGTACCTGATTCTTGGAGGCTGCGGATGCAGCGCCTATGCGGAATGAATGTCCCGAGATAGCGGAGGGGTCACCACCCAGGCTGGCCACCAGTGATCTGACATGGGACACGAACTGATGGGTGGTGAGTGGAACCACCCCGAAGGGTAACAGTGGGCTGTTAGGGCCAGACCCCGACAAGGCGGACCGTAGCTGACGGAGCACCGTGACGGGGCACCACTGGTGTGAAGTGGAATAGAAGGACACCGGGACCGGGGGGCCCACCTGGGAGGTCTTGGACGTCCTGAGCAGTAACGTGAACCCCTCGGAGTTCTGGACCAGCTGGCTGACCGTGAGGAACTTACTGTTGCCGGAAGAGCAGGTGAACTCTCCGGGCCTCAGAAAGCCGTAGAAGGCTAAATAGATGGCAGATTTGAGTACCAAGCTGGGCAAAACCCCGAACGGATTACTGTCCAGGATGTCGGATAGATTGCGGAAGAGGGGCCCGGTGACCCCTTGCCTGCTGCCTCGGCCTTGAGGCCCGCATTTGCTTAAGCCCTTGAGTGCTGCCTTAACAGCCTGCATGGCGAAAAGTGATGGTTGATCGGGATGACTGACGGAGAAAAAATGTTGTACTCCCGCTAGGTATGACCTGACTGTACTGTGAGAGAGCTTGTGCACTGAGTGGCAGTAGCCAATAAACGCCAGGATGTAATCTGGAAAACTGGATTCCCCCTGAGGATGCTCCCCTTGGAACCTGCAGAACATCTTCCACCCGGTGTGATATGCTCGGGTCGTGTTGGGCGAGAGAGAATCGCGAATCAGAGCATGGGCCGTCTCAAGGTGGTCGGCTATGTTAACATTAAGGACTCGTGAGGAGGAGCGGTGGCGCCTGTCGCATCTGCCTCTGGCATGATCTGAAAGAAACGGTAAAAGTTAGCCCTGGATAAGGCGTCGGCAGCCAGGTTTTGCTCACCTGGTACATGTGCGCTATGGACGTGGAAATGGTGGTATAGGGACAGCTGAACTAACCGCCTAAGGAAACCCATGACGTGGCTTGACTTTGACGATCCACTATTTAGGATGTCTACGACGGCTGCGTTATCCGACACGAACAGGACGGACTGGTTCGCCCAGAGACTGCCCCATATGTGAGCAGCTACCACGATGGGGTACAGCTCAAACAGTGCCGAGGAGTGGAGGAACCCTGGGATTAGTACCGCCTCAGCCGGCCATCTGTCTGCAACCCAGTGCGTGCCAAAAACAGCGGCAAACCCTGTGCCGGCGGCCGCGTCCGAGAAAACTAAGGGGGACTGGCACGACAGCTTGGGGACGAATAGGGACACCCCGTTCCACTGGTCCAGGAAATGATCCCACATACGGAGATCCGCTAAGGCCTGGCTGTCCAGACGCACTGGGCTGTCCTGTTCTGGGGCGGTGCTAAGGAGCGCCAGCAGGCGGGATACAAACGTTCTGCCTTGCGGAATGATGCGCATGGCAAAATTCAGCATACCCAGTAGCGACTGAAGGTCAGTCTTAGTGACCACCGACGTGGCTGAAAACCTGTGAATCACTTCTCGGACTCTCGTTAGCTTGTCCGAGGGTAACCTGGCTAACATGCGTTGGGAGTCCAACTCGATGCCCAAAAAAGTGATCACGGTGGACGGGCCCTCTACTTTTTTGGAAGAAACAGGTACCCCCAACTGGGAAAAACACCTCAGTAGCTTCCCCAGCCCCAGAGGAGCAGCCCCTGGGCCCTCAATCAATAGGAAGTCGTCCAGATAATGGATGACGAACTCACAGCGCACCTTGTGTACCAGAACCCAGTGGAGGGCTTGGGCCAGCTGATCGAAGAGCCAGGGGCTGCTCTTGGAACCAAAGGTGAGTTTCGTGGCAAAGTAATACAGGCCTCGCCACCTGATACCGTGCCATTGCCAGAGTGCTGGCATAATGGGGAGCAGTTTGAAAGCGTCCGATATATCTGCTTTGGACAATGCGGACCCGGGACCTGTCTGCATGATGATGGCGATGGCTTGGTCTATGGAAGCATACCTCATGCCCACTTCTTCTGAAGGAATGAGGGAATTGAGACTGGGAACCTGTGAACCATGTGGGGCAGACAAGTCAATGATGAGTCTCTCCTTCTTACTGAACTTGCCTGTGACGACTCCTACGGGACTGACTCTCCACCGTTGAAATGGGGGTGCTTCAAAAGGACCGATTAAGAACCCTTTAGCTAACTCGGCTTCTATGAGTGTGTCTACTTAGCCAGGATTCCTTTCGGCTGACTGAAGGTTCCCGCACTCATGCGTGACCTCGGGGGTCGTGATTAACCCTGTGTGGAACCCTTCATGGAACCCTGACACCAGGAACTGCACGAATCCTGGGTTGTGATGACCTTGCAACATTGCTTGTAGACGATTAGTATCGACCACGCTCATATAATTTTTCACCGACTTTAATGAACAAGCTACTCGGGGGTGAGCCCTGAAGCAGTTGGTACAGATATGCAACAAGCGGCACTGGCCGAAATTACAAGACGCGTAATTAAAATTGTTGCATATCTGTGCCCTACCTAACTGGACAATGGGTCGTCCTAGTTTGTCTACTGAATTGGGGGGCCTGAAGATGTCGAGTGGTCCTGCTGAAGAGCTGGAGGGGTATGACGTCGTGGCGGCTGCCGACTTATGGCACCACTCTACTGAGTGGAAGATAGATTGACAAGCCGAACAGGAGGGAGCCTTCAGGCCTGCAAAGTGTCTGCAGAACAACTCAGTGTCCAGGACGGACCAGTCTGTGACATGTTGAAACTGGGACAGGGCTGCGGCCGCTTTGGCTGAGAATGAACAGTGGTAATCGTAGAACGCATTACCACCATACCTATGTCCCAACTCAGTGACCCTAAAGAGGTATAGGTCTAGCTCCTCCCTCCTGTCCGGCCTGGCAGTACAGATGACGTCCCTGAAAAGGCTGAAAGCCATGACGAACTCTGGAATGTTCAGTTTGCGATTGAGCCGGTGGTCGCGGCTTCTCAGCACCACCGAGACTTCCCCGCAGGCTATGACCTTGTTGTCGGAAAGGTCCCTGGAGGCTATCAGTAGCGAAGCGAGGTTGATGTCCCTACCCTCAAGGATGTCCTTCCTGATGTTGATGGGGACAAAGTGAGACGGAGCCACGTTGGGGACTGGCTGGGCAGTGCGGATGTCTACTGCCGCCGAGGTGGAGGCGACCGGAGGCTCGGGTGAAGAAACTGACACTGCCGAGTTGTGAGCCTCGACTGACTCGAGTCTAGCCTGTATGGACGTGACGGCCGAAGTCAAGTTGTTCAGCATGAGGTGTAATTGGGCCAGCGATGTCTGTATCGTGGCTGCGGGGGGATCACCGCCGCTGGGCACCAGGGAATCTTTCCATAACCGGTATAGCTCTGCTTTCCTAGCTGACGCCGGGAAAGGAACACCCCGTCTCGTCAGCTCCGCCATCAGCTTGGGGATAGTCCAAGCACGGAGGGATAACGTGCTGCCCCCTTCGGACGTCCCTGCAGCATTCTCATCCACTGATGCTTCCATGATATCAGATGCGTGCGACATCACAGCTGTGGAGAAAATAATGCAAGGTGACCGGCTACCCTGGGCGACCACCAAGTGCGTGAGGCTGTTTGACAACGTGGTAGAAAAAGGTGCACTGTCCCTGTGAAGCACGCACCCTAACCCCTGACGGCCGTGGAAGAGTGGCCAGGAACCGCCACCTGAAGGTACATGCCAGGACCTGACTTTACTTACCAACTGAGGAACACTGTTCTGAACCCCACGGATGTTTTTAAATGGAAAAGGAAACCTGGACGTAAAAGAGTGCATGAGACCTTTCCCTTGCTAGTGATCAATGCCTCCCGTCCACTGACGTGAGCCCCCGCTACCTTGTTCGTGAGAACTCGGTGAATCCTAGACTGGCTTCTCTTGTGTGTATGTTTGAGAAAAATATAAAAATTTTCTCCTTGCTCTGACCTGGGAAACAAGCAGCACAGAAAACAAATCAATACGTGGGGTACAAACTGACGGAGCGCGAGCTGTGGGCAGTGGATTTGAACAACGGATGGGGATGGCGTTGATTGAGTTTTTTTTTTTTTTTTTTTCTCTGGCCCCCCCCCGACTCTGTCTGTCGTATGTGGTGGACCCCTACCTACCTAAGCAGCACGGCGGCCCGTGCCAGACTTTAAGTGTGTGTGTGTGGCGCTGGCCATTGCATCCCCCACCATGTTCCACTGTACCGCGTGGGGAGCGCGGAGCTCCCTGACACAGAGGACCAAGCGGGGGGATACTTGTGAGCAACAGCTCGCGCCTCACCCTACACTATTTTTTTTTTTTTTTTTTTTTTTCGCCACGTGGAGAGTGACGCGTGTCCCTGGCAGGGTGCGCAGTGCAGGGGCGCCCTCCGTTCGAGGGCTGACCCGTCCGCCGGCTGGGCACACCTGCCACGTGGGGAGCTGCGCCGCCCTCAGGCCTGGATCGGCGCAGGGAGGACCCCCAGTGGTGAGGGCCTACCCCTGCCGATAATGAAAATGCCGCGTGGGGGGCCTCGCCGGTCCCTGGCGGAGCGCCCAGTGCGAGGGTGCCCTCCTGCCATCTGTGGGCCGACCCTCCGCCGGCTGAGCGCGCCCGCCGCGTGGGGAACCGGCTTAGCCCCCTGGCATAACTGGAACAGGGGGGGGGGGGGTTCTGGACATGGCGCCGCCTTCCCCCCTGTTCTCCTGAACATCGAGCCACGTGGGAGGCCCACCGCTCCCTGGTGGATTGCCCAGTGCGGTGGTGCCCCCCTGAGTCCGGAGGGCCGACCCACCGTCGGCTGGGCAAATCCACCGCGTGGGGACACGGTGGTGCCCCCTGGCTTAGACAGAGGCTGGGGGGGGGGGGGTGGCAGGGGCGCTACCCCTCAACTGGGGGGCGGGCCCCGCCGCTGGATGCCACGCCCACACCACGTGGGGGAGCGGGGCAGCGCCGGCGACATGGAGCGTGAGCCGCGCCTGTGAAGGTGAGCAGAAGCGGCGGAGGAGGGAGGCGCGGTCTGCCGCTGTGCTCCACCACCTCCATGACACGAGCGGGAGTGGGGACACGAGCGGGAGCGGGACGGGGGGCGAAGTGTTCCGGAGCGCGGGACCCGCTTACCAACCGGGCCGCCCGCACAACCGGACGTCCGCTTACCTGGCCTGTACGGCAGGACTGACAGGTACAACGCACGCTCCGGGATCCTGAACTTCGTACGTCGTATACATGTGGGAGGGTGCTGACGGCTGATATAGGCGGCCAAGCCCCTCCCACAAACACAGGCCAATGAATCGGCCTTACACATATAGACAAACGAAATTCCTGGATATTAGAAGTATATATCAAAGTGCATAAAGTCAAACAAAAATAAGTATAGTGTACAAAACATAGAAAATCATATGCGGAGCAGAGCTGTTGAGTCTCAAGGAGATTATTGGTCAGTATTTATGGCAAAAGTCATACATCTAGACGAGGTAGCAATATAACACAGGTTGCAGTATAACACAAGTGTCTGGAGATTCCTTATTGCTACATATAGTCAAACCTGTTGGATATAGGAAATGTAATTACGTCTCTGGTTTGGTAAATAGTAGTCCTAATTGCAGTAGATATTTATATGTGTGTGTGTGTGTATATATATATATATATATATATTCACATTCCATATGAAAAGGATATCCACAATACAATGATAAAAGGTTCTGTTGGCATAAGGGCATATATTCTATGCAGTACCCCAGAAAAAATCGAGACAAACATAAGGGAGAAATACATCAAGGGGAGGTCCATGTAAGGCATACCTTAGTATTTGGAACATCTTGTACGGAGTGTGTGACGTCATAGCGCATGTGCGGACATTCGGAAAAAGCAACTAAGGGCACTGGCAGCAAGCGCTATACTGAAATAAATGGTAGCAAATGACGATTCCACAAGATAGTAGTATAAAGGGCTCTGGTAGGACATGGATCACTATATCCAGATAAGGTATAATCGGCAGTATGGCACTATAACAGATAATATGGCACTATAACAGATATGGGGGCATGGTTAGGTGACTATATATATATATATATATATATATATACACACAGGACTAATTATCATATATATATAGGATAACATAAGATCAAACTATACTATATAAAGTCACGTACTACCTGTCGTTTTTGGACTTTAGGAGTAATTTTGTCTGTGGGGAGTGAAGGGGAGAAAGGAGATATTAATAATAGTGAATACAACATGATATAATTAATACAAGACGTGATTTTGGCATACGGCAAATATACAATCTATCTTAAGTCAACAATAGTCAAGGTAGTATGCTAATGACCTATATATAGCAAAGTGAGGTATAAAAAGTATAGTCTATATGATTTTATAGACACCATTTTTTATAAACCGTATTTTATGAAATGCAAACAACAAAATCCCTATTCATCCCATATGGTGACAAAGTATTTAATTCAAAAATCCAAAAGGATTCACGTTGTTTTAAAGGTGCAATCCGGTTACAGGGGCGGATTAAGTGCATGAAAGGCCCGGGGCTGTCTACCCAACTTGCCCCCCCCCCCCCCCCTCCATTTAAGTTTAGTTTTTTTTTTTGGTATGAAGAGGCTGCGGTGCTTCATGGGCGCCACGGTCTCTTCTTAGGCCATATGACATCTTCAGACAAAAAAATAATACCCCAAATTGGGTCCTAAACTGAAAAATGTGGTCGTCAAATTTAAAATACATATAATTGTAATAAAAAAGACATGGAGGAGAATACAGCACAACATACCTGTTACATCCAGTGACATCTCCTGTCATGTAGACCTTCTCTTTCCTCTTCTCCTCCATTTGACCCAGACCACCATGGCAAATTATTTTAGCCGCATCTCGTCTCTACAGTTTGTAACACAGACACGTTAGATTTCTAAATTTTTCTATCAACCTCCTCATCCTGGTGTCCCCACAGTGTCATCCTGCCACCCCCAATACTGTGCCCGTTGTGCTCCCCAATGCCCCAGGAACTATACTGCTGAAAAAATAGTGACCCTGATAGATATAATTGGGGTAATTTATCAAACTGGTGTAAAGTAGAACTGGATTTCCAAAAGAGCTGTCAAATATGAAAGGTGGAATCTGATTGGCTGCTATGGGCAACTAACTCAGTTCTGCATTACACCAGTTTGATAAATTACCCCCAGTAATAATAATTCCCTATATTGTGCTCCAGGTAATAATCCCTGTATAGTGTCCCCAGAAATAATAGAATTGCCCCTACAGTGCCTCCCCAATAGCAACACCCCCATATAGTAATTTACACCACACTGCCCCCACATAGTAATCCCCCCATAGTAATTTGCCCCCACACAGTAATTTCCCCCAAACTGCCCCCATATAGTAGTTTGCCCCCACACAGTAATTTGCCCCACACTTCCCCCACATAGTAATTTCCACCACACTGCCCCCACATAGTAATTTGCCCCCACACTGTTCCCACACAATAGTTTTCCCCACACTGCCCCCACATAGCAATTTTCCCACATAGCAATTACCCCACAGTGTCCCCACACAGCAATTACCCCACACTGTCCCCACACAGCAATTACCCCACACTGTCCCCACATAGCAATTACCCCACACTGTCCCCACATGGCAATTTTCCCCACACTGCCCCCACACAATAGTTTCCCCCCACATAGTAATTTGTCCCCACACTGCCCCATCTAGTAATTTGTCCCCACATAGCAATTTCCCCACACTGCCCCCACAAAGCAATTTGCCCCCACACTGCCCCATCTAGTAATTTGCCCCCACATCGTAGTCCCTCTCATAATAATTTGCCCCCACACTGCCCCATCTAGTAATTTGTCCCCACATAGTATTCCCTCTCATAATAATTTGCCCCCACACTATAGTTTTCCCCACACTGCCCCCACATAGTAATATGCCCCCACATAGTAATTTGCCCCCACATAGCAATTACCCCACACTATCCCCACATAGCAATTACCCCACACTGTCCCCACATAGCAATTACCCCACACTGTCCCCACATAGAAATTACCCCACACTGCCCCCACATAGAAATTACCCCACACTGTCCCCACATAGCAATTACCCCACACTGTCCCCACATAGAAATTACCCCACACTGCCCCCACATAGAAATTACCCCACACTGCCCCCACACAATAGTTTCCCCCACATAGTAATTTGCCCCCACACTGCCCCATCTAGTAATTTGTCCCCACATAGCAATTTCCCCAATCTGCCCCCACATAGCAATTACCCCACACTGCCCCCACATAGCAATTACCCCACACTGTCCCCACATAGAAATTACCCCACACTGTCCCCACATAGAAATTACCCCACACTGCCCCCACACAATAGTTTCACCCACATAGTAATTTGCCCCCACACTGCCCCATATAGTAATTTGTCCCCCACATAGCAATTTCCCCACACTGTCCCCACATAGAAATTACCCCTACACAATAGTTTCCCCCACACTGCCCCATATAGAAATTTGCCGCCACATAGTAGTCCCTCCCATAATAATTTGCCCCCACAGAGCAATTTCCCCCCACTCTGCCCCATCTAGTAATTTGCCCCCACATAGTAGTCCCTCTCATAATAATTTGCCCCACATAGTAATTTGCCCCCACATAGTATTCCCTCTCATAATAATTTGGCCCCATACAGCCCCCACATTCCCCCCCATGTAATCGATTTATCTTCCCTAATATGTCCTCCTGTGTGTCCCCACCCCCCCAAGTAGGCACATGAAATAAAAAAAATGAACAAAAAATGAAAAGATAAATACTCACCTATGTCCAGGGCCAGGCGCTTCCTCGCAGAGGAAGGCGGGATGAGTCAGGCGCGTCACAGCGCTGCGTCCCGGCACAGGCGCGCGATGACATCATCACGCACGCCTGCGCCGGGATTTCACTACCGCATAGGCCTCAGGCCTACAAGGCCTGAAGCCTATGGCGGTGATCGGCGACGGGACACGGAGCTATGCGCTCCCGTGCCCCGCCGCAGTATGTGGGCGTTCGGGTTAGCGTTGGGCCCCCCAGCGGTGCTGGGCCCGGGGCTGCCGACCTGAACGTCCCTATTGTAATCCGCCACTGTCCGGTTACCTCCTCTTCTTGCCATCGGCACGTGTTCCAAAACTTGAAATTGAAGTTGATTGATTTGATGCTTTGCGGAAATAAAATGATGTGGAATGGGAAGTTCAGTTTTTTTGGCAGCGAATGTCAGACTTATGCTTCGAGATACAGTCTCGAACGTTCTGAATAGTCTCACACACATACTGTAGGCTAATCCGCACGGGCATTTCATCAAATAGACCACATAAGAAGAATTGCATGTGTAAAGGTCTCTAGAGTGGTACACTTTGCCTGAATGTGGATGTATGATTCTATTACCTTTGATCACATTAGTGCATTGGGCACAATGAAGGCACGGATACCTGCCTTTTTTTGGGGCGCTAGAGTAGTTTGTCTAAGTCTAGGTTTAAGTGGACCTATATCAGCGCACACTAATTTGTGTTTCAAATTGGCCGGTCTCTTGTAGCACATGCGGACAGGGTGTTGGAATTCAGTAATGGTTGGATAGGATTGTTGAAGAATGGGCCAATGTTTTTTAACTATAGATTAAATTTTAGGCGCAAAGGGATGATAGGTAATTACCAAGGGAACATGTTGGAATTATCAAACCTCAGGTAAACAAAATTGAGGCAAGTACAGTCGTTCCTTGGAATGGTGGGATACTATATGAGATATGTCCCCCACTTTGCTACAATGGCCACACCATTGACAGGCCTTTTGAAGGGACACAAGTCAGTGATAGTCCACTGGAATGAGCAGAAGGAAAAAGCTTTCCCCGCTTTCAAGTCGGCCGGGGAGGAGAATCCCGTTGTCTTCCTCAGCCGGAAGCTTATCCCAGCCGAGACCAGGTATAGTATAGTGGAGAGAGAGTGCCTGGCTATCAAGTGGGCATTAGAGTCTCTCTGCTATTATTTGTTAGGGAGAAAGTTTAGTCTGGCGACCGACCACTTCCCTCTCAAGTGGATGAACCAGGCCAAGGACAGAAATGCTCGGGTCACCCGATGGTTTCGGTCTTTGCAAAGTTTTAAGTTTTCGGTGGAACACAGGGCAGGCCGGTTACTAGGAAACGCAGATGCCCTGTCCCGAGTACACTGTTTAATGGGTGTCCACCCCCTCAGGGTTGAACTAAGGGGGGGAGATATGTAGGAAGGAACAAGGGGTCGTCATTGATGGTCGGTACGTGTCGCCGAGGTTCCTGGCCTCAGTGAGGTAAGAGCCGTTTTTTTCCAACGTGTCAGTTTGCAGATTGCAGTCTGACACCTCAGCTGTTTTAGTATTAGCTTCAAAGCTAACCCGGGACGGCTCTTATTGGGATTAGTCAAAGTGATGGGTGGCTGGCTACTCCCCAAATTCCAGGCCGGGTCTTGGTTTGGGATATAAAACACAGGCAGCACTGTCAGGTGGTGTGGATGACTCCTCTCTGACAGTGGAGCGCTGCCAGTCTCTGTGTTCGGGCCTGGGAGTTTGGGCTGGGATTAAGTCCTGTGTTTGTGTGAAAGCACATGGAATCAGCTTTATACAAGGACTTCTGCATTATAGCCTGGTGTGAACAAACAGAATCATGGTGACAGTTTTTTCTGGAAACAGATTTTTTTTTTGTCACTTACTTAGGCCTCATGCACACTACCGTTGTTGTGGTCCGCATCCGAGCCGCATTTTTTGCGGCTCGGGTGCGGACCCATTTACTTCAATGGGGCCGCAAAAGATGCGGACAGCACTCCGTGTGCTGTCCGCATCCTTTGCTCCGTTCCGTGGCCCTGCAAAAAATATAGCATGTCCAATTCTTGTCCGTTTTGCGGGCAAGAATAGGCATTTATACAATGGGCCGCAAAAAACTGAACGGTCATGTGCATGAGGCCTTAATGTGTGAATAAACAGTGAACTGTTTAAGTTAAAGACTTTGTTATTGCCTCTATAATGCGTCCGCCAACCTGCCTACCAGAGCGAATCCCCATACAGGACATAAAAAAAAAATTATGTTTTTGGAACAAAAACAGTAGGCAATGATGGAAAAAAACGCCAGACGAAGTGCATGCTGCTATTTAAAAAAAAAAAAAAAAAGCTATGGTACCTAGACACACACAAGAGTGGAAAAGAATCAACTACACAAAAATGCCAGTTTTTCCTGCTTTTAATATTTCCCATAAATCTTTTAATATTTCCAAAAATCCCTCCCCTCTCTCACTTGGACGATGGTTTTATCCCCATGTGATGATCACACCTGGTCTTACCTCAGACCTGGCGATTGTGGGGAAAGCCTTGAAAATCCTGACATACATCTCATTTCATAGCTATGAGGCCTGTCACTGCTTCACATATCATCCCCCTCTGTTCAAACCCGTGGGGGTGAACACTTGCACCAAACCAGGATGCTTGCGCGAAGGCATCCACATTAGCCACCGCTTTTTCTTTGTTATGCCATATCCAGGCCAGCAGAGCCTGGTTTACCTCCACAATCAGTTTCCCAATGGGAATTGGTTGCAACACATTCTCAAACTCGCTACGTGCAGCCACCAATGACTCCCGATCCTTCCCCTACTCAATCCGTATCACGTCATGAACCCACCCAGGTTCTCTTTTATCAGCACTGCCAATGAGCTCATCCCCCATATAAGACTGTGGAACCTACTTATCCACACCTGGTACGTGTGGTACATCTTCTAACACTGCCACAGTTTCCTGTACCTTTAACCCAGTAGGTTCCCAGAGTTGTGCACTCAACGTTTAGCATCATTTCTACATCCCATACATTTCTACCAACAGGGGGAGCTTCTTCTCCGATCACAGCCTGTAAAGGAAAGGGGTTGTCATTATCATAGTCATATATTTCACATAGATCCACATCATCATTATGCCTCTTAATTAACTCGACACGTTCATCTTGCACCTTATCTGCACCACTGTTTTCAATGGTCGTCTCACCCAAACCATTGTTGTCAATGTGCATTTCCCTCACACCATCATTTAAAAGGACAGGTTCTGCAGGAGTTTCATCACTTTCTGCAGAAGTGTCTCCATTTCCCCACAACTCCCAGAACAAGGGGAAATCACACAGCCTCCTGAGCGCTTTCGCCACACCAAGTTCATAAGTTCCAATTCCCACTGGAGTCTCAGACTCAATGAGAGCCACAGGGTAGTCCTTGCTATCCCCATGAATGTCCCACACATTTATCCTTTTGTTCACCACATAGTCCCCAGCTACCAAGCTGGCATCTGGCTTCCCTGAAGACCTTTCCTTGGGATCTCCAGCTGCAGAACATAAAATACTTTCTCTGCTTCACAACTGCTGGACAGCTGCATGCTGTCGCGGTTGGTGGCAACCGCATCACGGCCCCTCGACACATCCTATCTAGGACTCTGTACACACTGGCCGTAAACACTTGAACTCTTGAGAGCCGCACCGCTCTCCATCTCACTCTCTTCCCCTTGGTTGCCCTTAGCCACAGCACACATCACTTTTTCACTCTCTTTGAGATCTCCAGATCCATCCTTGACCCCTTGTACTTTTACAAAGTGTCCACACAACATTGAAGGCTCTCTTCTCAAGGCCAACTGCCCTTGCGCTTTTATAGCCTCCAGCTTTGCCTTAAATCGCATCACTTCACTTTGGATGGAACCGATCATTGCGGCGCTTTTTTCTAGCTGCTTTAACCACCACACCAGCCTGGCATATTCCTCGCCGAGACCCATGGCAACAGGCTTTTTAGAAACCAGTCCATCTTTAATCAGAGGCCACCACCTCCAGGTGTCTCATTCTGTAGAGACAATCTCCGCATTCGCATTTCTTTTCCACTTGATGGGCTCCACCCAGCTGCAGCAACTTCCACATAGGATTTTTGAGTGACCAAAAAAATAAAACATTTTCTCCGCTGGTTAGTCTCTCTCACTGGGCTTCTGGCCCTTTAACTCCACACAGCAGCATTTAGCAGCACCTGCTCTTTCTGCCTTGTCGTTGTCCTTGGCAATACTTTGCCTTTTCCACTTTGTTGCCTCTAGCATGAACTCTCCACCAATCGTAAGTGATCGCGCTCTCTCTCAGGGGGTCGTCATCACAAATTTCCTCTCAGACAACAGATTCCATGTCCAAACATTGCTTTTATTTGGCACTCTTCACATCATATATCTGAGTTTTGACATCACTCGGCACTTTGTGTTACATCAACACAACACAATAACCAATCTTACCTCAGACCTGGTGTTTGTGGGAAAAGCCCTGAAAATCCTGACACATCTCCTCTCATAGCTATGAGGCCTGTCGCTGCCTTACACTATTTAAACTGTATTTGCATAGTAAAGTTGCTGTTTATTTTTCTGTATTAGGTTATTTGCACATATGCGACAAAGGTTTAGTGTGCTTTCACACAAGTTTTTACACTTTTACATTTTAGTGCAAAAATGTGCAGCAAAAATTGCAGGTGACCAGAATGAAAATCCTCTTGGTTTTATTGCAGTCAGTAGCAGCAGGGGACCTGAGGAGAAAACAAACGTGGTTTATTACCGCTTCTGCCATCTCCTCAGATAGGTGCATAAGTACACTGAATAAAGGACCCAGAGATCACATGATTTCTGGGTGTCTCTGCAGAACGGAGCGGCAGGCTCTTTGCAGAGCCTGATCAACTCTGCTCTTTACAAAGGACCCACAGGAGGCTGGCTGGCTGTAAGGCCGAGTTCACACGAACGTGTGTGACCCGTGCCCGTGATGCGGCCCGCTATTTGCGTGCTGCAATGCATGATCACCGGCCGTAGGTCAGCCGCATCGGATCGCGGACCCATTCACTTGAATAATATCGCTATCATAACTACTGCTCTGCACGCAGCCAAATCGACACAGTGAGGCGTGGAGCCGGACAATGCGGTACAGTATGTGCCAGTAATTCCTATAGCATCAAGCAGGAGAGCGGCAGAAGTTCCTGTGGTGTCACCGTGCAGCCTTAGGCCTCTTTCACACGAGCGGGTCCGGATAAGGTCTGGATGCGATGCGGCAAACCCGCGCGAGTAGGTACCCAATTGCAGTCAGTTTTGACTACGGTTGCTTTCCGTTGTTCAGTTTTTATCGCGCGGGTGCAAGATGCTATCCTATCAATATGGGCCAACATTTCTAAAGAATGCTATCAGCACCTTGTTAAATCAATGCCACGTAGAATTAAGGCAATTCTGAAGGCAAAAGGGGGTCCAACGACGTATTAGTATGTTGTTCCTAATAATTCTTTAGGTGAGTGTATATATATAGGAAAAGGCAGCACTCCAAAAAAATAAAATTGAAAAAACTATTTTTTCACCTCAGTGGCAATAGCGATGTTTCGGCTCTGCACTAGAGCCTTTCTCAAGCAAAAACCTTTTGCTTGAGAAAGGCTCTAGTGCAGAGCTGAAACGTCGGCATTGCCACTGAGGTGAATAAAGATATATATTTTTTTTGGGGAGTGCTGCCTTTTCCTATTTATTATTGTGGGATTGGCTTTTCCCAGCGGGCCGTGCACCCACATTTGGTTTTCGGCTGTGCTGCCTTTTTTTCAAATATATATATATATATATTCACACTTGCGTTGTCCGGATCCGGCGTGTACTCCACTTGCCGGAGGTACACGCCGGATCCGGAAAAACGCAAGTGTACGGAAAGCATTTGAAGACGGATCCGTCTTCAAAATGCTTTCAGTGTTACTATGGCAGCCAGGACGCTATTAAAGTCCTGGTTGCCATAGTAGGAGCGGGGAGCGGGGGAGTGGCATACTTACAGTCCGTGCGGCTCCCGGGGCGCTCCAGAGTGATGTCAGAGCGCCCCAGGCGCATGGATGACGTGTACATGCGATCACGTCATCCATGCGCCTGGGGCGCCCTGACGTCACTCTGGAGCGCCCTGGGAGCCGCACGGACGGTAAGTATACTGCTCCCCCGCTCCCCACTACACTTTACCATGGCTGCCAGGACTTTAGCGTCCCGGCAGCCATGGTAACCATTGAGAAAAAGCTAAACGTCGTATCCGGCAATGCGCCGAAACAACGTTTAGCTTAAGGCCGGATCCGGATCAATGCCTTTCAATGGGCATTAATTCCGGATCCGGCCTTGCGGCAAGTGTTCAGGATTTTTGGCCGGAACGGAAGACATCCTGATGCATCCTGAACGTATTTCTCTCAATTCAGAATGCATGGGGATAATCCTGATCAGGATTCTTCCGGCATAGAGCCCCGACGACGGAACTCTATGCCGGATCCGGACAACGCAAGTGTGAAAGGGGCCTTAGGCTGCATGGTGACACCACAGGAACTTCTGCTGCTCTACCACTGTCACAACCAGACAGCTGAGAAGCTCTGACAGAGGCCTTTCAGAACCTCCTCCTTGAGTTCTCTTTGTTGTGCTGTTCAGTTCCTCATCTCGTTAGCCTCTCTCAGCTCTCATGGAGTTGGACTGATTGCATCCCTTTAAATTCCGCCCCATAATGCATTACTGGGCGGCTTATACTTCTTCCTGGAGTGTGTGTGCATGCTGATCTTGTTTTCCAGTCTGCTACAAAGTTAAGTGCTGAACATTTATCTGTTATTTTCTGTTTGCTGGATCCCAGGTGACCCTGACTCCCTCCGTGTCTGGTGTAGGGAGCCGGTGGTCGTGTCCCCTCACTATTGTAGGGTGTTCAGGGGTTATATAGTCGAGGTACGTGGATATGCAACCTTCCACCTTTCGGATCTTTGCATAGGCTGAGCAGCCAGGGAAAGTCTCAGGTCTTGTGCAGGGGTCTCCCTTTTGGTTCCTTAGCTTTGGATCCACTCAGTCATATATGCATGTTGCTTTGTCTTGTTTCCTGTACACCGTCCGTGACATTATAAGCCGCCAAAACCGTCTCAAGCATGGATCCGGTTTCACTTTTGGCTGAACGCCTTCAGGGTCTTTCATTGGAGGTAGCTGATCTCCGTAAGACTTTTTCTCAGCTTCAAGTGACCGGTTCAGCTTGCGTTCAGTTTGTTCTGAGCCTAAGATCTCGCTCCCGGATACGTTCTCCGGGGGTAGTGAGAATTTTGTGCGTTTTAGAGAGGCTTGCAAACTCCATTTTCGCCTTCTTCCCCATTCCTCTGGTGATGAGGAACGGAGGGTGGGGATCATTATATCGCTGCTCAGGGGTAACGCTCAGTCCTGGGCCTTTTCGCTGCCGGAGGGGGCACGGCCTCTCCGTTCAGTGGATGAATTCTTTTAGCCCTGGGTCAGATATATGATGATCCGGATCGTATTGCTCTGGCTGAGTCTAGACTACGTCTATTATGCCAGGGTAAACAATCCGCAGAAATATACTGCTCAGAATTTCGGAGATGGGCAGTTGATACTGGTTGGAATGATGCTGCACTCCGAAGTCAATTTTGCCATGGTCTTTCAGAGGGATTGAAAGATGCATTTGCCTTTCATGAGAGGCCTATTTCTTTGGACTCTGCTATGTCTCAGGCCGTTCGTATTGACAGGCGTCTTAGAGAGAGAGGAGAGATGTCCCCTTCCTGTCACACTCAGTCCCAGGACAGTGCAGCGGTCCCATTCTGTGCGCAGGGGTCTCAGTCGCTGTCAGCCCCTTCTGAGCAGGAGCCCATGCAGCTGGGGTTGATTGCTTCTGACAATAGAAGATTCAGCTCGCATGGGAGGGTTTGTTTTTGTTGTGGAGGCATAAATCATTTGGCAAATATTTGTCCCTCTAGGAGATTCAGGCAGTTTTCTGGGAGTAATAAAGAAACAAACAGGAAAAAATCTTTTAAAAATGTTCCGTCTGTTACTATTGGCAGGGTTGAGGCGGAAATTGAAGGTTTTCAGTTTGCTTGTAGTTCCCGTTTTGTCCTGCCGGCTAGGGTGGCGCTAGAGAGCAAGAACATTTTTTGTGAGATTTTTGTGGATAGTGGAGCAGCGGTCAATCTCATTGATAAACAATTTGCGATAACTCATGGTTTCCAGGTGCGCACTTTGGGAAAGGATATTCCTGCTTTCGCTATTGATTCCGCTCCACTTTCTCAGAAATCATTAAAGGGCATAGTTCACAATATCCATTTAATTGTGAGTGATGCTCATGTTGAGGATGTGTCATGTTTCGTCCTTAGCGGTTTGCCTACTCCATTAGTGTTGGGGCTACCCTGGCTCACTAAACATAACCCCACCATTGATTGGCAAGCGAGGCAAATAAATGGTTGGAGTGACTTTTGCAGAGAGAATTGCCTCACGACATCTGTTTCTGAGGTTGCTACTAAGACTGTACCATCTTTTCTCTCAGAATTTTCAGATGTCTTCTCTGAGAGTGGAGTTCAGGATTTGCCCCCGCACAGGGAGTACGATTGCCCTATTAATCTCATCCCAGGCGCCAAACTGCCTAAATCTCGTTTATACAATCTTTCCCAACCTGAGAGGATCGCTATGCGTGCTTATATCTCTGAGAGTCTGAGAAAAGGACACATACGACCCTCGAAGTCACCTGTTGCCGCTGGTTTTTTCTTTGTTAAGAAAAAAGATGGTTCTTTAAGACCTTGTCTGGATTTCAGGGAGCTGAACAGTATCACTATTCGTGACCCTTATCCGCTTCCTCTGATCCCGGACCTGTTTAACCAGGTTGTTGGGGCTAAAGTCTTTTCCAAATTAGATCTAAGAGGGGCATACAACCTGGTCAGGGTCAGAGAAGGAGACGAATGGAAGACGGCCTTCAATACCCCTGAGGGCCATTTCGAGAATTTGGTTATGCCTTTTGGTTTGATGAATGCCCCAGCCGTTTTTCAGCATTTCGTGAACAGCATTTTTTATCATTTGATGGGAAAATTTGTATTAGTGTATTTGGATGACATTTTGATTTTTTCTCCTGATTTCAAAACTCATAAGGAACATTTACGTCAAGTCTTGCTCATCCTGCGGGAGAATAAATTATATGCGAAACTGGAAAAATGTGTGTTTGCGGTTCCAGAAATTCAATTTCTGGGGTTCCTTCTCTCCGCTTCTGGTTTTCGCATGGACCCCGAGAAGGTCCGCGCTGTGCTTGAGTGGGAGCTTTCTGAGAATCAGAAGGCGCTGATGCGGTTTTTGGGCTTTGCCAATTATTACAGGAAGTTTATTTTGAATTATTCCTCTATTGTTAAACCACTCACTGATATGACCAGAAAGGGGGTCGATTTTTCTTCTTGGTCAGTAGAGGCGCGTAAGGCTTTTTCTAATATCAAGGAGAGTTTTGCTTCCGCTCCCATCTTGGTGCAACCTGATATTTCTTTACCCTTCATAGCTGAGGTTGATGCTTCTGAGGTGGGTGTGGGGGCGGTCTTGTCTCAGGGTTCCTCTCCTGCCAAATGGCGACCGTGTGCCTTTTTCTCGAAAAAACTCTCCTCCGCAGGGAGAAATTACGATGTGGGAGATAGGGAATTGTTTGCCATCAAGTTGGCTTTTGAGGAATGGCGCCATTGGCTAGAGGGAGCCAGACACCCTATTACCGTATTTACTGACCATAAAAATCTGGCCTACTTGGAGTCAGCCAAGCGTCTGAACCCGAGACAGGCCAGATGGTCTTTGTTCTTTTCTAGGTTTAATTTTGTGGTCACGTTCCGCCCTGGGGTTAAGAATGTGAAGGCAGATGCCCTGTCACGTTGTTTTCCGGGAGGCGGGAATTTTGAAGACCCGGGTCACATTTTGGCTGAAGGTCTGGTGGTCTCTGCTCTCTTTTCTGAATTGGAGGCAGAGGTGCAGGCAGCCCAGTCAGAGGCTCCCGATCTTTGTCCTCCTGGGAGGTTGTTTGTGCCTCTCGCTTTAAGCCACAAGATTTTTAAGGAACACCACGATACGGTCCTTGCTGGGCACCCGGGGGCAAGAGCCACACTGGATCTCATCGCTCGGAGATTCTGGTGGCCTGCGCTTCGTAAGTCGGTTGAGGGTTTTGTGGCAGCCTGCGAGACTTGCGCTCGTGTCAAAGTCCCTCATTCACGGCCATCAGGTCCTCTCCTTCCCTTACCCATTCCTTCCCGTCCTTGAACTTTATAACGGACCTGCCTCGTTCCTCGGGGAAGACTGTGATTCTGGTGGTGGTGGACCATTTTAGCAAAATGGTGCATTTCATCCCTTTTCCTGGTTTGCCCAATGCTAAGACGCTGGCGCAGGCATTTATTGATCACATTGTCAAATTGCTCGGTATTCCTTCAGACATAGTCTCTGATAGGGGCACACAGTTTGTTTCCAGATTCTGGAAGGCTTTCTGTTCTCGCTTGGGGGTTCGGTTGTCATTCTCTTCTGCTTTCCACCCGCAGTCGAATGGCCAGACAGAGCGCGTCAATCAGAATCTGGAGACATATCTGCGCTGTTTTGTGGCGGAGAATCAAGAGGATTGGTGCTCTTTTTTGTCCCTTGCTGAGTTTGCTTTAAATAACCGTCGTCAGGAGTCCTCTGATAAGTCACCATTTTTTGGTGCATATAGGTTTCATCCGCAGTTTGAGACTTTCTCGGGAGAGGGGTCTTCTGGTTTACCTGATGAGGACAGATTCTCCTCGTCTTTGTCATCTATTGTCTGTCTGCAAAGTACATCACCTTTCTGAACTATTCCGATTTTAACAATGCTTCAGAAGGGTTGAGAGAGAGAAAGAATTTTCTCTAAGAGAAGGATGCCTTAGCACAAGGCAAAACTCTGCATCGCACACTTGCAGGAGGTGGGATCTCATCGATCAACTTCAACCAAATATACGCTTTCATCTTCCAAAACCTCTCGTTCCAGAAGGTCGGCGTTATATGGCAAGCTTATAGAGATCTGGGCAGAAGCAGAGGAAGCTAGTGTAAGAACTTTCTTTGCTAAGAAGGAGGCTGAGATCTCAAAGAAGAGAGCAGAAATGGAGGCCGAGATTGCTAAGAAGGGGGTAGAGATGGCAAAGAAGAAAGCAGAAATGGAGCAGATGGAGGCAGAAGCTCAACTAAAAGTTCTCCAAACTGAAAGGGAAGAAGCAACTACCTTGGCTAAATTGAAGGTCCTCGAGCAAGCATTAGGCCAAGGACAAGGTAGCAACCTAGACTGTCTTTATCCCAGGAGAAGTGGAAGACCCAGCCAACCGCACTGATATGTGTTAAGGCAATCATCGCCTGCTCCTCCTGCTAAATTGCATATACCAATGCCACTTCTAAATCACCAACTGCGTAAACCCACAGAGCACCAGATGTCGTCTTCCACCAATAACAAGGTAATTTCTTGGGTCAAGCCAGCTGATCCTCCAGAGACTAAACCCCAGCTTACTCTTTATGCCACATCATTCTGTCCTGATCAATCTAAGCCTTATGTGCCAGAGCCCCTACATGCCCTAGAGACACCACAATGCAATCCAGCAACAAGGAATAGGAGATCAGACTTGTCGGACTATGTCAGATGCATAATGCGCAGGGAGCTGATTAACATTAGCCTCTCAAAGTATGATGACCATGCTAAAAACTACAGAGCCTGGAAATCGACCTTTAAAGCAGTAATCGGAAAACTTAACCTCACTACCGAGGAAGAACTTGACTTGCTTGTCAACTGGTAAGGCCCAGAATCCTCTCAACGTGTAAAGACATTAAGAGCAGTTCATACAGGCCACTCAAAGGAAGGTCTCGCTGCAACATGGGAGAGACTTAAACAGACCTATGGCAGTTCTGAAGCTATAGAAAGCGCCTTATTCAAGAGACTTCAAGCCTCCCCCCCAAAAAACTGGCAAGGACACTCCATGATCTGAGCGACCTACTAAAGGAATTAGAATTGGCTAAAATGGACCCACATCTGCCAAGACTGAGTTACCTTGATACTGCCCATGGTGTCAATACAATTATGTTGAAACTACCAGATATAAAAGAGAACACAATGTGTCTTTTCCCTCTTTCTCTTATTTTTCCAGATTCTTCAGTGACCAAGCTGGGAATAAGAATGATCCCAGCTTTGACTTCACTCTTCCTGCTTCATCCTCATGCTCATGGTATGACAACACAACAAGTAAAAGTAGAGCCTTAAGGGGAACAGTATCCGTTAGTAAGACAAACGTCCCACTTATAACAACATCCACTACTAGAAAGGACACCCCCGTCCTTAAAGAAAGGGACCCTAATCGCATGTGCCCTATCCACAAAGGACCTCATCCTTTAAAAGAATGTCGTGGGCTCAGGGCAAAGACTTTGCAAGACTGCAGAGAGACACTCAAAGAGCTTGGAGTGTGTTACAAGTGTTGTGCTTCGTCAAGTCATATGGCAAAAGAACTATAAAGCTATCATCAGGTGTGCAGAATGCAACTGTGACAAGCATGTTACAGCAATGCATCCTACTTTGCCTCCAGACAATGCACTGCTTCAAGCCGCAACCAACCCCGTTGCACTTCATGGCGAGGAGCCACTGGCTCAAGAGCTAGCTACAATGGTCTCCTCCTCCTGTATGGAAATATGTGGCAAGGAGACTGGTTCCAAGTGCTGTGCAAAAGTGTGTTTGGTCAATGTCTACACAGAACGGCAATCTGAAAAGGCCACCAGAATGTACGCCATTATCGATGAACAAAGCAATAGGTCTCTGGCGAAACCTAAATTCTTTGAGATCTTTGGCATAATGGGAGAAGCAACACCATACACCCTAAACACTTGTTCTGGTCGTGTAGAGACTTTTGGCAGAAGAGCCACTGGATACCTTATCTCCTCCATTAAAGGGAATGTTCATATACCCATGCCAACGTTAATTGAATGCGACCAGATACCTGATGGTTCAGGCAGGATCAGAGGACGAGAGATCCCTTAGGGCTTCCTCTTCAATTCTGACGGGTCGTCATAAAAATCCCATTGACGCCAGAAGCATGGTGGGAGGCAGACTAAAGAGTTTTCAGGGGGCCTGGATAGATATAAATGCCTGCCTTTGGGTGTTAGATGTAATGAGGTCCGGCTACAGAATAGAGGTTGAATCTTCCCCCAGTAAGATTCATGGATAATAAACGTCTTCTGCATGGGAAGAGAGGCACTTAACCCCTTAAGGACACAGGGCGTACAGGTACGCCCTTGTGCCCTGGTACTTAAGGACACAAGGCGTACATGTACGCCCTGTGCATTTTCAATCACCGCCGCGCGGCCGGCGGCGATCGGAACCCCGTGCCTGCTCAAATCATTGAGCAGGCACTTGGGGCAAATGCGTCGGGGGGTCCGGTGACCCCCCCATGTATGCGATCGCAGAAAACTGCAGGTCAATTCAGACCTGCGGTTTTCTGCGTTTCCGGGTTATTCGGGTCTCTGAAGACCCGATAACCCGGAACAGGATGGTGATGGTGGTGTGATTTCACTCCACCAATCACCATCCAGCGATCCTGAGTGGTGATGGTGACATCACCACTCAGGATCGCTTTCTGATTGGTCTGTGGGCGGTCCGGTGGCAGATTCAAAAGAGGCAGGCGCCCCTCTCCTCCTCCTTTTGTGTTCCGGAGCCGGAGGAGAGAGGAGCTGCCTGCACGTGTCTGCTGCCACCGCTGCACCGCTGCCTGCACCCGATCTGTGCCCCCCAGGACCCGATCTGTGCCCCCAGCACCCCATCAGGTACATAGGGACAGCTAGGGAAAGTTTGGTTTAGGCAGGGAAAAAAAAGGGAAAGGTAGTTTTTTTGAACTTTTATTGCATCACCCCAGTTAGGGTGTCTGGGGTCCACAGCACAGCTGTGTGACCCTAGACCCCCCAGGGGTGCTGCCACTTGCCCCCCCCCCCCCACCTTTTTTGGGGTGCTTTTTTTTTTTTTTTTTTTGCGTACGCTGACTGTGGCCGGCACTTAGCGTCCGGCCACTGTTAGCGCATCGCACACCCCACCGCTGATCAACTTCGGACGGTTGATCAGCAGTTTTGAATTTTTTTTCCCCACATTTTTTGCCCTTTTTTTAGTTAGTTTATTTATTTTTTCTGTTAGTTTTAGGGTGAGTTCGTGAACACCCGTGCCCCCTCACACACGCACACCAAATAAAGAGTTACACACACGCACATATACACGCAGACACACACTCCCCTATGGCCCGCTGGACGTTCTCGGCCGAGGAGGCATACGCCCAGCTTGCCTCCGAGTCCGAGAGTCCCAGTGAGGATGAGGATGACCCCACATTCCTGTTGTCATCCGCATCCTCCTCATCATCTAGCGATGATGATGAGCCCCCAAGGCGGCGGAGACGCCGCCAGGCGGAGCAAGGGGACCGCCATGTTAGGGACCCTGTGGCCCACACTAGTACGAGCAGCTCTGGAGCTCGTACTGGTTTCCCGGCCCACCAGTTAAATCCACCGGAGCACCCTGCCGGTGAACTTGTCTGGTGTAGCCCAGAGCGATACGAGCCCGTGATTCCTGATTTCGTAGGCCAATCAGGAATCCAGATTTCCACAGTGGGCTACACTGAATATGACTTTTTTTGTCATTTTTTCAGTGACCCACTGGTAAATCTGATGGTGGAGCAGACGAATCTGTACGCCCAACAGTTCGTCGCTCAACACCCGGGCTCCTTTTTGGCCAGGCCCGGTGGCTGGACGCCGGTCAGTGCAGCCGAAATGAGGACATTTTGGGGCCTCGTGCTGCATATGGGCCTGGTCAAGAAACCCAGTGCCAGGCTGTACTGGAGTGGGGACGTCCTATATCAGACCCCACTTTACAGTACGGTTATGACACGCTCCCGGTTTGAGGCCATCCGGAAATGTCTGCATTATTCCGATAATGCAGCATGTCCACCCCGAGGTGATCCTGCCCATGACCGTCTGTATAAGATACGGCCGGTCATCGATCACTTTGGGGCCAAATTCATGGAGGCCTATGTACCTGGAAGGGAGGTCGTGGTTGATGAGTCTCTCATTGCGTTCAAGGGGAGACTCATTTTCCGCCAGTATGTGCCTTCCAAGCGGGCGAGGTATGGCGTGAAGCTATACAAAATTTGTGAGAGTACCTCAGGGTACACTTACAAATTTCGTGTATACGAGGGGCGAGATTCCCGGATTCAACCCCCAGAATGTCCCCCCACTCTGGGTGTTACCGGGAAACTTGTGTGGGACCTTATGCACCCACTGCTGGATAAGGGTTACCACTTGTACGTGGATAACTTTTATACCAGTATCCCCTTGTTCCAGTCCCTTGCCGCCAGATCCACGTCCGCTTGTGGGACCGTGCGGAAAAATCAACGCGGCCTCCCTGCCCACCCCCTCCAGGTACCTATCCCCAGGGGTGAGACCCGTGCCCTTACCACTGGAAACCTGTTGCTGGTCAGGTATAAGGACAAGAGGGATGTCCTTATGCTGTCCACAATTCATGGTAACGGCATCACCCCTGTCCCTGTGCGAGGTACCGCGGCAACGGTCCTCAAGCCCGATTGTATCGTCGCCTACAATCGGTATATGGGAGGAGTTGATCTCTCGGATCAAGTCCTCAAGCCATATAACGCCATGCGCAAAACCCGGGCATGGTACAAAAAAGTTGCGGTCTACTTGGTACAGGTTGCCATGTACAACTCTTTTGTACTATCCCGAAGCGCTGGCAGCACAGGGACATTCCTCCAGTTCTATGAGGCAGTCCTCAAGGCCCTGATCTTTTCGGACCGGGAAAGAGCAGGCCGGAGTACCTCGGGAACTGTAGGCGCCCGGATCGTCCCTGGCCAACACTTTCCAGGTGTGGTCCCCCATACTGGAAAGAAGGGACGAACCCAAAAAAAGTGCAGAGTGTGTCGCAGGAGGAGGATACGGAAGAACACGACTACTCAGTGCGACACATGCCCCGATCATCCGGGCCTCTGCATTGACGGTTGCTTCAGGGAGTATCACACTTCCATGGAGTACTAAATTTATATCCCAATTTAGCACTGACATCGGATAAAAAAAAAAAATGGTTCTCAGACTTGAGACACCCAAAAAAACTAAAATAATTTATTAAAAGTAGACATAGGTATTGCCGCGTCGGTAATAATCTCCTCTATAAAAATGCCCCATGACCTAACCCCCCAGATTAACACGGTCCAGAAAAAAAAAAAAAAAGTGCAAAAAAAGTTTTTTTTTGTCACCTTACATAATAAAAAGTTTAATAGCAAGCGATCAAAAAGTCATATAGCCCCCAAATTAGTGCCAATAAAACCGTCATCTCATCCCGCAAAAAATGAGCCCCCACATAAGATAATCAGATTTAAAAAAAAAAGAAAATGACTCTTAGACTTTAGAGATACAAAAATATTTTTAGGGTATCAAAAAGGATAATATAGTCTAAAACCTAAATAATTGTAAAAAAAAGTTGACTTATTAGGTATCGCCGCGTCCGTAAGAATCTCCTCTATAAAAATACCCCATGAACCAACCCCCCAGATTAACACAGTAAAAAAAAAAAAAAAAAAAGTGCAAAAAAATATTTTTTTTGTCACCTTACATAACAAAAAGTTTAATAGCAAGCGATCAAAAAGTCATATAGCCCCCAAAATAGTGCCAATAAAACCGTCCGCTCATCCCGCAAAAAATGAGCCCCCACATAAGATAATTGGCTAAAAGAAAATAAAAAAATGACACTTAGACTTTAGAGATACCCAAAAAAAAATGTTGTATCAAAAAAGATAATATAGTCAAAAACCTAAATAATTGTAAAAAAAAAGTAGACTTATTAGATATTGCGTCCGTAAGAATCTCCTCTATAACAATATCCCATGACCTAACTACCCAGATTAACACGGTTAAAAAAAAAAAAAAAAAAAACTGGGCCAAAACCGCTATTTTTGGCACTTTTCCATTTCAGTCCGTTTTTTCCGGTAACAAAACAAGGGTTAACAACCAAACAAAAGTTAAAATTTATTACCCTGATACTGCAGTTTACAGAAACGCCACATTTGTGGTCGTAAACTGCTGTATCCGTAAAAGGGAGGCCGCAAAAGGAAAGGACCGACATGGTTTCTGGAAGGCCGATTTTGATGGCCTTTTTTATTGACACCATATCCCTTTTGAAGCCCCCCTGATGCCCCCCTAGAGTAAAAACTCCCTAAAATTGACCCCATCTAAGAAACTACACCCCTCAAGGTATTCAAAACTGATTATACAAACTTTATTAACCCTTTAGGTGTTCCTCAACAGTTAATGGCAAATGGAGATGAAATATCAGAATTTCAATTTTTGGTAACCTTGCCTCACAAAAATGTAATATAGACCAACCAAAAATTATATTTACCCTAAAAATACTCCCCCAAAAAATGCCACCTTATCCCGTAGTTTCCAAAATGGGGTCACTTTTAGGGAGTTTCGACTCCAGGGGTGCATCAGGGGGGTTGAAACAGGACACGGTGTAAATAAACCGGTCCATAAAAATCAGCCCTCCAAAAACCAAATGGCGCACCTTTCAATCTACGCCCCGCTGTGTGGCCGTACAGTAGTGTACGGCCACATATTGGGTGTTTCTGTAAACGGCAGAGTCAGGGTAATAAAGATACAGTCTTGTTTGGCTGTTAACCCTTGCTTTGTTAGTAGAAAACATGGGTTAAAATGGAAAATAAGGCAAAAAAATGAAATTTTCCAATTTCATCCCCATTTGCCAATAACTCTTGTGCAACACCTAAAGGGTTAACGACGTATGTAAAATCAGTTTTGAATACCTTGAGGGGTGTAGTTTCTTAGATGGGGTCACTTTTAGGGAGTTTCGACTCCAGGGGTGCATCAGGGGGGTTGAAACAGGACACGGTGTAAATAAACCGGTCCATAAAAATCAGCCCTCCAAAAACCAAACGGCGCACCTTTCACTCTATGCCCCGCTGTGTGGCCGTACAGTAGTGTACGGCCACATATTGGGTGTTTCTGTAAACGGCAGAGTCAGGGTAATAAAGATACAGTCTTGTTTGGCTGTTAACCCTTGCTTTGTTAGTGGAAAACATGGGTTAAAATGGAAAATAAGGCAAAAAAATTAAATTTTCAAATTTCATCCCCATTTGCCAATAACTCTTGTGCAACACCTAAAGGGTTAACGACATATGTAAAACCAGTTTTGAATACCTTGAGGGGTGTAGTTTCTTAGATGGGGTCACTTTTAGGGAGTTTCTACTCCAGGGGTGCATCAGGGGGCTTCAAATGGGACATGGTGTAAATAAACCAGTCCATAAAAATCAGCCCTCCAAAAACCATACGGCGCACCTTTCACTCTACGCCCCGCTGTGTGGCCGTACAGTAGTTTGCGGCCACATATTGGGTGTTTCTGTAAACGCAGAGTCAGGGCAATAAAGATACAGTCTTGTTTGGCTGTTAACCCTTGATTTGTTAGTGGAAAACATGGGTTAAAATGGAAAATAAGGCAAAAAAAGAAATTTTCTAATTTCATCCCCATTTGCCAATAACTCTTGTGCAACACCTAAAGGGTTAACGACATATGTAAAATCAGTTTTGAATACCTTGAGGGGTGTAGTTTCTTAGATGGGGTCACTTTTAGGGAGTTTCTACTCCAGGGGTGCATCAGGGGGCTTCAAATGGGACATGGTGTAAATAAACCAGTCCATAAAAATCAGCCCTCCAAAAACCATACGGCGCACCTTTCACTCTACGCCCCGCTGTGTGGCCGTACAGTAGTTTGCGGCCACATATTGGGTGTTTCTGTAAACGGCAGAGTCAGGGCAATAAAGATACAGTCTTGTTTGGCTGTTAACCCTTGATTTGTTAGTGGAAAACATGGGTTAAAATGGAAAATAAGGCAAAAAAGAAATTTTCTAATTTCATCCCCATTTGCCAATAACTCTTGTGCAACACCTAAAGGGTTAACGACATATGTAAAATCAGTTTTGAATACCTTGAGGGGTGTAGTTTCTTAGATGGGGTCACTTTTAGGGAGTTTCTACTCCAGGGGTGCATCAGGGGGCTTCAAATGGGACATGGTGTAAATAAACCAGTCCATAAAAATCAACCTTCCAAAAAGTAAATGAAATATTAGACAGAAAAATGAAATTCTCTAATTTCATCCCCATTTGCCAATAACTCTTGTGCAACACCTAAAGGGTTAACAACATATGTAAAATCACTTTTGAATACCTTGAGGGGTGTAGTTTCTTAGATGGGGTCATTTTTGGGTGGTTTCTATTATGTAAGCCTCGCAAATCGACTTCAGACCTAAAATGGTCCCTAAAAATTTAGTTTTTGTAAATTTCAGAAAAATTTCAAGATTTGCTCCTAAACTTCTAAGCCTTATAACATCCCCAAAAAATTAAATATCATTCCCAAAATAATTCACACATGAAGTAGACATATGGGGAATGTAAAGTCATCACAATTTTTGGGGGTACTACTATGTATTACAGAAGTAGAGAAACTGAAACTTTGAAATTTGCTAATTTTTCAAAATTTTTGTTAAATTAGGTATTTTTTGGTGCAAAAAAAAATATATTTTTGACTTAATTTTACTAGTGTCATGAAGTACAATATGTGACGAAAAAACAATGTCAGAACGGCCTGGATAAGTCAAAGCGTTTTAAAGTTATAAGCACTTAAAGTGACACTGGTCAGATTTGCAAAAAATGGCCTGGTCCTAAGGTGTAAAAAGGCTGTGTCCTTAAGGGGTTAAACGGGTTGTCTCACTTCGGTAAGTGGCATTTATCACAAAGAGAAAATTAATACAAGGCATTTACTAATTTATTGTTATTATCCACATTGCTTCCTTTGCTGGCTGGATTCATTTTCTCATCACATTATACACTGGTCTTTTCCATGGTTACAGACCACCCTGCAACCCATCAGTGGTGGTGGTGCTTGTATTAGATATCAATTTTACTGCAGGCCAGTACAAATGATGTCAAATACATATGTTTAAAAGAACAAAAAATATAAAATTGGATTAAAAATATGGAAAAAATCTCCCCGCTTGAAAAAAACCCAAATGATAATAGTTGAAATTCGATAACATGTGGTCGTCACAGGTGTTGAATTTCTTCGAAGTCCCAAACATTAGGCATTCACCGGACAGAAAAGGCCTTTTATGCCGCTGTATTTACCTAAGACAGGGACCATTATTTGTTCTGGGTGGTGGCGGATATTTGTGGGCTGTCATAAGGAAATTCAATAAAATGTGGTCGTAACAGGTGTTGAATTCCTCCGAGATCCATGCCTCATTAATTTTTAGAAATGTGAGGTAGTCCACACTGTCATGAGCTAGGCGAGTGCGCTTATTGGTCACGATCCCTCCCTGCTGCCCTGTACGTCCTTTCGGACAGGACAATTGATGAGGGGCAAGACAAGAGTTCCATGGCAGATTGTGCCAGGTCAGGCCACAGGTCAAGCGTGCACACCCAGTAGTCCAGGGGTTCCTCGCTTCACAGAGCGTCCACGTCGGCTATTAACCAGATGTAGTCGGACACCTGTCGGTCTAGGCGTTCCCCGAGGCTGGATTGGGAGGGTGGCTGTCGATGGGTTGGCTGCAAGAATGATCTCATATCCGAAGTGATCTTTAAACTGCCCTCTTCTTGCATGCGCTGTTGGATTGGTAGTCGCAACTGTTTCTCTGTGGATGGAAATTCCTCTGCCAGCGCCCGCAACATCAGAATGCAGCATCTCTCGCAACAAGGCCTGGAATTGCTGCATTCTGACAGCCCTCTATGATGCTGGTAACGTGTTCGCCATTTTGTGTTTGTACCGGGGCTCTAAGTACTGTAGGAAGGCGCAAGGGTCTGTCATTGACGGAAGGTATGTGTCACAGAGGTTCCTGGCCTCAGTGAGGTAAGAGCCGGTAGTTTCAAGTGTCAGCGGAAGCTAGTGCTGATTGACTGTTTGCTGTTTAGCATGGCTGCAAAGCCGATCCGAGGCGGCTCTTACTGGGAGTACCCAAATTGCTGGGTGGGTGGCTCCTCCCCACGCTCCAGGCCGGGTCTTGGTTTGGGATATAAAAGAACAGGTAGTACTGTCAGGTGGTGTGGATTATCCTCCATCTGACAGGGAAGCTGTGGAGTCTCTGTGTTTTGAGATCTAAGGATGTGTGCCGTGCTAATGATCATTTCTGGGAAGCAAGCCTATAAAGCCTGTTGTGGACTGCTTCTGACACAACCGCTGACAAGGTGAATGTTTTTTGTTCTGTGACTTGCCATGGTGTGAATGAACACCAAGACGGTGAACTGTCACTTTGTTTATGAGTGAATAAACACTGAATTGTTGAAGTTAAAGACTTTGTTTTTGCCTCTGTACTGTGTCCGCTAATCTGCCTACCAGAGCGAATCCCCACAGTACGTTGCCACCCAGTACTGGTCCTTGCCCTTTATGCTTTTTATACGGGGGTCCCTCTTCAACCACTGGAGCATGAAGGCCCCCATTTACACTAAATTGGAAGCGGTGGAGCGGCCTGGCTCCTGCTCATCGCCCAGGAGAATGTCATCATCGGTCTCCTCCCCCCATCCACGGACAACACCAGGGATCCCAGAAAAGTTTAAAGCCTGCTCTTCTTTCTCCTCCTCCTCCTCCCCCCAGCCACCATCCTCCTCTGACTCCTCTTCAGACTTCTGCTGACTTGTGTCAGATGGAGTAGCCCCCCCTGGGAATTCATTCACCATTGCGACTTCCTCATCTTCCTGCTCCTGCTCCTCGACGGCCTGATCAATGACACGATGCAATGCATGCTCCAGAAAGAAGGCATAAGGTACGATGTCACTGATGGCGCCCTGGCTGCGACTGACCAGTTTGGTGATCTCATCAAATGGCCGCAAATGTCTGCATGCGTTGCAGAGCCATGAGCGGCCACGGGCGCGGTGAAAAAAAAAACAAGCTCCCCAGAACCTGTCCTGCTGCAGAGTTCGTACCATTAGTCGTTAACAGCACGTTTCTGCTGGAGAAGCCTATCAAGCATATACAAGGTGGAGTTCCAGCGCGTCGGGCAGTCACTAATCAGACGTGTAGTGTCCCACTAGGTAGGGGTGGGCACTACACAAGTGTCAATTGGGTCACGTGTTACTCCTGCTCACAAGGGACAGTGATATTATATTTAACTATGCATTTAATGTGTTTTTCTATGTGCTATTACATGTGTTGTTTTCCCCTGTTATATGCTCAACAGGCCTATTGGGGTGTAGTTAGACATCCTAGACACTAGTGGGAGATAGGGAGCCCCTAGTATAAATGTCCAGGCCCAGACAGGGAGGGGTTAGGTCATAGTCAGGAGTCTGTGGAGACATAAGTGTGAAGGCACCAGCCAGAGATAGGCTGAGGGCCTCCTCCTGACATGCAGCTGGATAGTCCAGGCTTCTAGTTGCCCCAGGAGGCTAGTGAAGGAGTACACCCTACCTAGAGACCAGTAATCCAACAAGCAGAGAAGAATTAACCCCAGTAGTAGGAATGAACCTCCTGGGAGAAACCTGCAGCTTCCCTCACATCAGGAACAGTACAGCCAGCTCAGATAAGTAAGCTGATGGGCGGAGGTACCATAAGATAAAAGCAAGGGTCAATACGGGAGTAAGATTTATTACCAAGGATTAAAGCCAGCATTTAGGCATCCGGGCCTTGGGATCCAGCCAGCTAGAATAGCTGAGGGGATAGTGCAGCATAGTTCTGCGAAGCATTAACTGTTTACCCTCCAAGTATCTTGCAAGATTTATACCTGCCATATTATGAAGTAAACCTGCTTGTGGAATATTGTTACAAGGGACTGCATCATCACTATCTACTGTATTTACAAAGTTGGATTGTTTTCCAAGTAAAGCAACATTTGGTTTACCATACCATCTGTGTACTCCATTACTACTATAAGGGTCCATTCACACGTCCGTTGTTTGTTTCCTGATCTGTTCCGTTTTTTGCTGAACAGATCTGGACCAGATCTGGACCCATTTATTTTCAATGGGTCCTGAAAAAAAATCTGACATTGTGCTGTCCGTTTTTTTTCAGGACCCATTGAAAATGAATGGGTCCAGATCTGGTCCAGATCTGTTCAGCAAAAAACGGAACAGATCTGGAAACAAACAACGGACGTGTGAATGGACCCTAAGGGTACTTTCACATTTGTGTTTTTCTTTTCCGGCATAGAGTTCCGTCACAGGGGCTCTATACCGGAAAAGAACTGATCAGGCATATCCCCATGCATTCTGAATGGAGAGTAATCCGTTCAGTTTGCATCAGGATGTCTTCAGTTCAGTCGTTTTGACTGATCAGGCAAAAGAGAAAACCGCAGCATGCTATGGTTTTATCTCCAGCGAAAAAAACGGAAGACTTGCCTGAACGCCGGATCCGGCATTTTTTCCCATAGGGATGTATTAGTGCCGGATCCGGCGTTCAGAATACCGGAATGCCGGATTTGTCGTTCCGTTATGCGCATGCGCAGACTGAAAAAAAGGTGAAAAAAAATCAATGCCGGATCCGTTTTGCCGGATGACACCGGAACGACGGATCCGGCATGCCAATGCATTTTTTCGACTGATCAGGCATTTTTAAGACTCTCTTTAAGGATCTCTCTGCCGCAAGTGTGAAAGCAGCCTAAGTCGGTGTGCCATCGTTACAGGCACTGGCGTCACGATCCTTAAAGGGACCTTGCCTCAGGCACTCAAAATACCTGCAACATCCAGGGCACCTCATCCACCATCAGGTCTGGTCCCTACATCTAGAGTGTGCCCCAGAGGAACTTGTGTCTACCTCTCCTTCACTGCCGCATGCCTGCCCCAGGCTCCAAAAAGTGAGTAACCCTCGATTGCCTATAACCGTGACTTCACTATCGCAATACCCTGCAGGTCTGGCGTGCTGCAGATGTCTGACGGGCAAGTGGTGTCGCCGCTGAACTTCAGCAAGGCGAGCCATGGCCGTGTAAGATCTTCTAAAATGGGCAGAGATTTTCCTGGCCTGCCGCAAGACGTCCTGGACCCCGGGGTATTTGGCAAGGAATCGCTGCACGACTAAGTTCAGAACGTGTGCTATGCACCGCACGTGTGTCATTTTGCCCTGTCATTGGCACCATTGTCGCACACCACTTTACCAACTGTCTAATTGAGCGGGGTTAGGCACTGATCGGCCTGTGACCGCAGAGCTGAAAGCAGTGCACATGACCGGTGTGGCTCTTGGCTTCCAGGCACAGCATAGTAATGTCTCACCTGGCAAGTGGAATACGTTCTGGGGAGCTGAGGGGAAGGGGGGGTGCAGCAGAAGAGGTGGTAGCAGTGGAAAAGGAGGAGTCAGCCAAAGAGGAGACAGAAGATGGAGTAGGAGAAGGAGAAGAGGCATGCCTGCATGCAATCCGTGGCAGTAACACCAGATCCACACGGGTGCCATGTGCTACATGCTTGACGGCCTTCAGAAGGTTCACCCAGTGGGCAGTAAAAGTTATGTACCTCCCCTGCCCGTATTTGCTAGACCACGTGTCTGTGGTTAGATGTATCTTGGCACCAACACTGTGTGCCAGAGATACATTCACTTGCCGCTGAATGTGGCCATATAGCTCTGGGATGCCGTCCTGGGAGAAATATTTCCTTCCGGGGACCTTCCATTGCGGTGTGCCAATGGCCACAAATTTTCTAAAGGCCTCCACTAATTTGTATGGCATTAGTTGGCGGGCTAGCAGTTCCGACCAGCCAGCGGTCAGCCGTTGGGCAAGAGGATTATCCGGTGTCATCATTGTTTTACGCGCGAACATTTGGCCCACGGAAGCCTACCTTCTGCCAGATGAACGTGACAATGGCACGGTGGAAGGTGGAGTGGAGGAAAAATGGGAGGAGAGAGGAGAAGAGGCAGGACTGTCACCACCAGACATCTGAGAAGCTCTGACAGATGCCTTTCAGAACCTCCTTGAGCTTCCTTTGTTTTGGTTTTCAGTTCCTCATCTCGTTAGCCTCTCTCAGCTGTCATGTAGTTGGACTGATTGCATCCCTTTAAATTCCTCCCCATAATGCATTAGTGTGCGGTTTATACAACTTCCTGGAGTGTGTGTGCATGCTGATCCTATTTCCCAGTCTTCTACAAGTTAAGTGTACATTAATTTGTGATTTTCTGTTTGCTGGATCCCAGGTGACCCTGACTCCCTCCGTGTCTAATGCAGGGAGCCGGTGGTCGTGTCCCCTCACTATTATAGGGTGTTCAGGTGTTATACAGTCGAGGTACGAGGATATGCGATCATCCACCATTGGGATGTTCGCATAGGCTGAGCAGTCAGGGAGAGTGCCAGGTCTTATGCAGGGGTCTCCCTTTTTGTTCCTTAGTTTTGGATCCAGTGAGTCATATGTTCATTTTGTATTGTCTTGTTTCCTGTACACCTTCCGTGACAAAGACATGGAGCACCAGGAGTGTGGCTTTGTGGGTTCTGACAGCATTGCTTCCACTGGACTCGTGATGGGAGGCTAGGTGCCTTCTTAAGGCGGTCATCCCTAGGTGAGTGTTGGGCTTACCGCGACTTATCCGTTGACAGCGCAGGCTGCAGATGGCAACACTATTATCAGCAGCTGACAAGTTAACAAAAGCCCACACTGCAGAGCCATGTGCCGGTGTCCTGGGAGCGCAAGATGTGACCGTGTATGATGGATGGCTCGCTCTAGAAATATTTCCATATATTGCCTCCTGTGCACTGTGAGTTCTGCCTGCTTCTCCTCCTTCTCCTCCCTATCTGCTGCTCCGTCTCTTCCTCTGAACTCCCCTCCTCTTCCTCTCTTGTGGGGACCCACGTGACGTCCAACGACACGTCATCATCGTCACCTTCACCACCACTGACATTAGAGATCTTGGAGTAGGCGGCAACAACGGGGACCACCCTCCTTGGGCTGATCTGGGTACTGTCGTCAGACCGCTGGGTGGCGGCCTTTGCTGCCTCCTCTTCCTCATCCGATGCTAAGAATGGCTGGGCATCGGTAAGGTCTGGGAATTGATGGGAAAATTATTCTTCTGACTCGAGTGGAGGGTGGTGTCTTTGGGGGTGCACACAGCAGACATTAAGGAGGGTGCAGAAACAGAGGATGAGGAGGGTGCAGAAGTGGAAGGCTGAGTGAGCCACTCAACCAACTCTGGTGCGTCCTTTGACGTACTTGCACGCACCTTCTCCAACTTCCCACTTAGGCTCCGGCCTGGTGCACCTTCCCGACCCCTACCACCTCTGCAGAATGGCCTGCCTCTTCCTCTGTCTGTTATTTTCAAAATGACCCTGTGACAAAATCCCTATAGAAGAGCAGTATTTGTGGAAGCAGATATATAGAACCCCTTAATCAGATTTTTTCGGGGGCAACTGGTATATCACACCAGTTGCAAATAGTTGTTCCAATGTCGTTTGTCCCTCTGTATAGTTACGGTATCTTAGCAGAACCACACACAAATGCTGCACAAAACAAATGCACTATATAGAAAATATATTCTAGGTATATCACACCCCTGCCTCAATCCAATTTTTTTGGGGGGCAACTGGTATATCACACCAGTTGCAATTAGTTGTTCCAATGTCGTTTGTCCCTCTGTATAGCTACGGTATCTCAGCAGAACCGCACACAAATGTTGCACAATACAAATGCACTATATAGAAATTATATTCTAGGTATATCGCACCCCTGCCTCAATCAGTTTTTTGGGGGGACAACTGGTATATCACACCAGTTCCATTTACTTGTTCCAATGTCGTTTGTGCCTCTGTATAGCTACGGTATCTCAGCAGAACCGCACACAAATGCTGCACAATACAAATGCACTATATAGAATTTATATTCTAGGTATATCGCACCCGTGTCACCGCCGGCCCTGGGAGAGATCTTAAGTTCAGATAGATGGAAGACAGATCTATCTGACAGATCTCTCTTGTTTTCATTGTTACTGACAGGTTTCCACCCCTTCGCAGATGCTGCTCATTATCAGTCAGGTTGCTCTTTATATGTTCTGCCTCTCACTTGTTTCCCTGCGGCTGATAGTTCTTCTGTGGAGTGCTCTGCTTGCATGGTGGTTCTCCTGTTCCAGTTGCTTCTCAAGCTAAGTCCTTTTCCCTTTTCTTCGTGTGTCTGACTAGGCCTCAGGGAGACACTAGCTCCTTCAGTTTGGAAGGAACCGGTTGCCACTTTCCCTGTTCCCAAAGCTGAGGGTTTAGTGTAATGTTTCAGCAGTCTCAGGTTCCTGTGCATGTGCATTTCTACCTTTGAGATTTGCACATGTTGTTAGCAGCTTAGGGAGAGAATCACTGATTGCTAGGAGGTGACCTGTTTGTTCCCTAAGTTTGGGGCCTAGTCTGTTGTTGTTTTGTTGTGGTTCCCTTTGGTTGTCTTTCCTTCCCCGTACTACCAGTGACACCCTGCCTCAATCAGTTTTTTAGGGGGGCAACTGGGATATCACACCAGTTGCATTTATTTGTTCCAATGTCGTTTGTCCATCTGTATAGCTATGGTATCTCAGCAGAACAGCCCACAAATGCTGCACAATACAAATGCACTATATAGAAATTATATTATAGGTATATTACACCCCTGCCTCAATCAGATTTTTTTTGGGGGCAACAGGTATATTACACCAGTTGCATTTAGTGGTTCCAATGGCGTTTGTCCCTCTGTATAGCTGTGGTATCTCAGCAGAACCGCACACAAATGCTGCACAATACAAATTTAATATATAGAAATTATATTCTAGGTATGTCGTACCCCTGCCTTAATCAGTTATTTTGGGGGGCAATTAGTATATCACACCAGTTTCAATTAGTTATTCCAATGTCATTTTTCCCTCTGTATAGCTATATTATCTCAGCAGAACTGCACTCAAATGCTGCACAATACAAATGCACTATATAGAAATTATATTCTAGGTATATCACACCCCTGCCTCAATCAGATTTTTTGTGGGGCAACTGGTATATCACACCAGTTGCGATTAGTTGTTCCAATGTCGTTTGTCCCTCTATATAGCTACGGTATCTCAGCAGAACTTCACACAAATGCTGCACTATACAGAAATTATATTATAGGTATATCACACCCCTTCCTCAGATTTTTTTTTAGGGGGCAACTTGTATATCACACCAGTTGCAGTTAGTTGTTCCAATGTCATTTGTCCCTCTGTATAGCTACAGTATCTCAGCAGAACCGCACAGAAATGCTGCACAATACAAATGCACTATATAGAAATTATATTATAGGTATATCACACTCCTGCCTCAATCATATCTTTTTTGGGGCAACTGGTATATCACACCAGTTGCAATTAGTTGCTCTAATGGCGTTTGTCCCCCTGTATAGCTGCGGTATCTCAGCAGAACCGCACACAAATGCTGCACAATACAAATGCAATATATGAAAAGTACATTATAGGTATATCACACCCCTGCCTCAATCAGATTTTTGGGGGGGCAACTGGTATATCACACCAGTTCCAATTAATTGTTCCAATGACGTTTGTCCCTCTATATAGCAAGGTTCGATAAGGGACATTAGGTTGGCAGAGGTTTCCTTAGTTAAGAAATATATTAAAGGGGCAGACAGGATCCGTCCTGGCCACTTTGTCAGGGTGCCCCCATGGGATTTAAATTTAGTTATTTGTGTTCTTGCCAGGGAAAATGTTGAACTTTTGGAAGATATTTCCTTAAGGTTACTAAAGACAGCCTTTTTGGTGACTATTTTCACAGTAAGAAGAATTGGGGAAATACAGGCTCTTTCTTGTAGACCTCCTTATTTGACAGTCCTAGATGATAGGATTATTTTGAAATATTCTCCATCCTTCCTTCCAAATGTTTTTTATTCAAAGTTCCATTGTCAGCAGGAGATAGTACTACCTTCCTTCTGTCCCTCGCCATCTTCAGAACAGGAACAGAGATTTCATTATCGGGACGTGAGAAGATGTCTACTTGCCTACCTGGAAGCTGCTAAGAGCATAAGATCAGATAATCTCTTAGTGCAGTTTCAGGGGAAGAACAAAGGACTGGCAGCTTCTAAGGCTTCCATAACCCGCTGGAATCATTTGACTATCTTGCGCTGTTATAAGGAAAAACAGATCTCCCCTACCATAGGACTCAAAGCACACTCAACTAGAACTGTTTCAATATCTTGGGCTGAGAGAAGAGCGTCTTCTGTAAACCAGATCTACAGGGCCGCTACATGGTCATATGTATTTCTTTAAACATTATAAGGCTCCATTCACACGTCAGTATTTTTACCTTTCCAGATAAATGTTCCCTTTTTTTGCAGATCTGTTTTTCAGTACAACCTTCCTTTTTTTTTACTAAAGTGCTTCTGAATCCGTTCCGTGTTTCCGTTATTCCGTTTTATTTTTCCATCCATTTTCCTGTCAACGGATCCGCAAAATTGGATGACATTCGGATGGTTTTGTGCATGTCATCCGCATTTCTGCGGATCCATTGACTTGAATGGACAACGGACCCGAAAAACGGACAGAAAGTAGGACAAGCTAAAAATTTGTTTAGGATCAGCGTACTCGAAAATAGGAAAACGGAACGGATTCCGTGATTCGGAAGGCACTATGATTGGTGTCCGCATTTTTGCAGAGGCAATTGAAATTAATGGATCCGAAAAAACAGAGTGTTATAACGGACGTGTGAATGGACCCTAAATGAGATGTTTTGACAAATCTGAATTTAGCATGTGGACGAAAGGTCATTTTGGCTATAGTCCCTCCTTAGGAAGATTTTCAGAGAATGAAAAGCTATCAGTGCCGTTGGGACGGCGTTAGGGAAAGATGATTATTACTAAATTGAATTTCCCATAGCCTCGACAACGGCACTGGGGTTTTTCCCTCCCTCTTTTTTGTTAAATTTTGACTGAATTAAGTAATTGTTTCTTTTGTCTTTGCTGTTTATATCATATTCTAAATATCTTGTTGAGGCATTTCGGTCTTCTCTGTTATTAACTGGAGCAGGTTGGAGGAGGTATCTTTTTATTTGGGGCTCCTTATTGTTTCCTGTCCTCGGGAGGCAGGATAATCCTCCTATCAGTGCCGTTAGGGCTACAGGAAATCCAATTACCGGTAAGTAATTATCATCTTTTTTGACAGCTAAGTTGCAGTCTCATTTAAGATTTCTTATGGCTGCTACCATATTCAGACTCTGTGGTCCAGCAGAACAAAATTTCACTGTGCAAATGACAGTTTGGTTCAGTAGGAGGAGAGGGATTGTGTGTTACCTCCAAAGTAGACGGTGGTTATAGATTTCTTCTTTTTTGTTTTTTGTCACTGTATAAAGGTAAGCCAGTGTATACCACTCTGAAACTGTTGGCTGAATGGTGGGCCTGTGACTACATTAAGTGTGAGTCCCAGAAACTGTCTCGGCGCACAGACCAAACCTTTCCTGCACTTATTTCTTTAGCAAACTACGGGTCCACAATATGCTGTTTGTGCACCGCAATCCGGATGCGGACCCATTCACTTGAATGGGTTCGCAATCTGGAAGGTTTACTGCGGAACAGAGGGTTTTCTGTTTGTGCCTCTGTACTAGGGCTGGGCGATATGGCCTAAAATGTATATCACAATATAATTATACAAATTACAAAACTTTGCAAGAAATTTTCATGATGTGTATTGTGTAGCAGATATTTTTCCAAAGAATGTAAAGATGAAGTGAACACAAACTTGTTTAAAATAAAGTGCTAAATGTAAAAAAAATAAACATAGCTTTTTTTTCCTGCTGTCCTGATTACTTATTTATATTGCACAAAAATAAAGCTGCACATATTTGAACTAAAAAACCTTCAAGTTCAACAGCGAACCTGTCATCAACTTTTTGCTGCCCATACTAATGGCAGAATAAAGTAGAAACAGGTGAGTTGATTTCATCGGTCTGTCGTTTTAAAGTTAAAAGTAAGTGTTTTCTGAGAACCAACATCACAATCATTGCAGACTGAGACGAGTCATAGTTATTGTCACGGTGGGGAAACCCCCACAGAACACCGATGGGAAGCGGGAATAAAGACTAAGCCTGGACACTGGGGTATGGGAGCTGGTCACCTCCTAGAACCACCCTAATCCTAGCCATGACTCCTAACCATATGAGTGGACCTAGATGGTAGGACGGCTCATACACCGGAACCTTGGACCCTGAGTCGCCCTAATGATCCCTGGAAATAATGTCAGGAACTAGAGACAACCTGTTCCTCCAAGATACGGATGAACAGGAGTCTCCCTCAGACCTAGAAACATGGAGAAATAACAGTGAGCAACAAACTAGAATCCATGCATATGTACCATGTATCCATGTAAAAAATTGCAAATTTCCAAGTTTCAATTTCTCTACTTCTATAATACATAGTAATACCTCCAAAAATAGTTATTACTATACATTCCCCATATGTCTACTTCATGTTTGGATCATTTTGGGAATGATATTTTATTTTTTTCGGGATGTTACAAGGCTTAGAAGTTTAGAAGCAAATCTTGAAATTTTTCAGAAATTTTCAAAAACCAAATTTTTAGGGACCAGTTCAGGTCTGAAGTCACTTTGCGAGGCTTACATAATAGAAACCACCCAAAAATGACCCCATTCTATAAACTACACCCCTCAAGGTATTCAAAACTGATTTTACAAACTTCGTTAACCCTTTAGTTGTTCCACAAGAATTAATAGAAAATAGAGATACAATTTCAAAATTTCCGTTTTTTAGCATATTTTCCATTTTAATAATTTTTTTTCCAGTTACAAAGCAAGGGTTAACAGCCAAACAAAACTCAATATTTATGGCCCTGATTCTGTAGTTTCCAGAAACACCCCATATGTGGTCGTAAACTGCTGTACGGGCACACGGCAGGGCGCAGAAAGAAAGGAACGCCATATGGTTTTTGGAAGGCAGATTTAGCTGGACTGTTTTTTTTGACACCATGTCCCATTTGAAGCTCCCCTGATGCAACCCTAGAGTAGAAACTCCAAAAAAGTGACCCCATTTTAGAAACTATGGGATAGGGTGGCAGTATTGTTGGTACTAGTTTAGGGTACATATGATTTTTGGTTGCTCTATATTACACGTTTTGTGAGGCAAGGTAACAAGAAATGGCTGTTTTGGCACCGTTTTTATTTTTTGTTATTTACAACATTCATCTGACAGGTTAGATCACGTGATATTTTTATAGACCAGGTTGTCACGGATGTGGCGATACCTAATATGTATACTTTTTTTATTTATGCAAGTTTTACACAATGATTTCTTTTTTGAAACCAAAAAAATCATGTTTTAGTGTTTGCATAGTCTGAGAGCCATAATTTTTTCAGTTTTTGGGCGATTACCTTGGGTAGGGTATGATTTTTGCGGGATGAGATGACAGTTTTTTTGGCACTATTTTGGGGTGCGTGTGACTTTGTGATCGCTTGCTATTACACTTTTTGTGATGTAAGGTGACAAAAAATTGTTTATTTAGCACAGTTTTTATTTTACATTTTTTACGGTGTTCATCTGAGGGGTTAGGTCATGTGATATTTTTATATAGAGAGGACGCGGCGATATCTAATATGTATACTTTTTTATGTAAGTTTTACACACTAATATTTTTGAAACAAAAAAAATCATGTTTTAGTGTCTCCATATTCTGAGAGCCATAGTTTTTTCACTTTCTGGGCGATTATCTTGGGTAGGATCTCATTTTTTGCGGGATGAGATGACAGTTTGGCACTATTTTGGGGTGCATATGACTTTTTGATCGCTCGCTATTACACTTTACTCTGATGTAAGGTAAAAAACTGGTTTATTTAGCACAGTTTTAATTTTTTATTTTTTTACGGTGTTCATCTGAGCGGTTAGGTCATGGGATATTTTTATATAGCCGGTCAATACGGAAGCGGCGATACCTAATATGTATTTTTATTTATGTAAGTTTTACACAATAACAGCTTTTTTAAAACAAAAAAATGATGTTTTAGTGTCTCCATATTCTGAGCCATAGTTTTTTTTATTTTGTGTGCGATTGTCTGAGGTAGGGGCTCATTTTTTGCAGATTGTTACTATTTTGGTGGGCAAACGCCTTTTTGATCGCTTGCTGTTGTACTTTTTGTGATGTAAGGTGACAAAAAATTGTTTATTTAGCACAGTTTTTATTTTTATATTTTTTACGGTGTTCATCTGAGGGGTTAGGTCATGTGATATGTTTATAGAGCCGGTTGATACGGACGCGGCGATACATAATATGTCTTTTTTTTCCCCCCTATTTTTTACCAATTTTTTTTTAACTTTATTGGGGGAAAATGACGTTTTTGTTTATTTTTACTTGAAACTTTAAATTTTTTTGGGTGGGAAACTTTTTTTAACTTTATTTTTTGTCTCACTTTGGGACTTCAACTTTTGGGGGTCTAATCCCTTTTACAATGCATTCCAATACTTCTGTATTGGAATGCATTGGCTGTATGAGTAATACAGTGTGTATTACTCATACAGCTTTAGGCCTGTGAGATCCAGGGGGCTGGATCTCACAGGCTCGCCACCGGAAGGCATCGCGCTGCCTTCCATGCCATCGGGTCCACCCTACAGCCGCATGGGGACCCGATGGCACCGCCGATCGCCGCCCACCGGATAAGGTAAAACTGCAAACCGCAGGTCTAAATTGACCTGCGGTTTGCGGCGATCGCCAATGCGGCGTTGTGACAGGATGCCCTCTGAATGATTTCAGCGGACATCCTGTTCCGATTAACCTCAGCCGCGCAGCAATGTAATTTTAAACTTAGGACGTACTGGTACGCCTAAGTCCTTAAGGGGTTAAAAAGCTGCCCAGACTTTGTTGACTCCTCTTGGTTTCTCTCTGGGCTTCTCCAGCAGCTCCTCTGCATGTGTGTGATGGTGGTGACTCTGTGGCAGACACAGCTTGCATCTCTAGCAGTGCCTGAATTTCTGCTGCTGCTTTTGTCAAGATGAGCTCTCTTTGGTCAGCAGCTATATATTTTTATATATATATATATATATATATATATATATGATCTGAAGCGTGGGTAGACAAAGGAGGCCATATCCAGGAGGTCATCAGTTGCAGGGTCTGAGTACTTCTCATTTAAATACTTGAGGATGGCTCTCTTCGTGTCCTTCGTCAGGTCTGTATCAATGTCATCATCAGCTAGAGGAAGAACTGTGTTGTTTAGAAGGTGGAGCACAGGTTGGACATACGACACACTCACATACTCTTCTCTAGACAGTGCATCTATGAACTCCAACAGCGGACTGAGGGTCTTGTTCATAAATTCTAACACATCAATGTCCTGCCAAGTTGGTACCAGGTGCCTGGTTTTTCTGTCTGCTTTCAGGACCTGTGATATGGCCTTCTCTTGTTCAAGCACCCGCTGAATCATCTGTTGTCGAGACCCCAATCTTGTTGGTGTTTCAGTGATGAGGCGGTGAGGAGGCAGGTTTATCTCAGCTGGGCATTAGCCATTTCTCTTTTCCTTTTCCAAGTGTAAGAAAAGGCACTCACTATTTTCTTGCATTTGCCAATTGCATGTTTAACACGGGCGTCTTTCACACTTCTCTCTAAGGACAAAATTGGAAGATATTATTTGTAGTGTCCCACTAGGTAGGGGTGGGCACTACACAAGGGTCAATTGGTGTGCGCGTTACTCCTACTCACAAGGAACAGAAATGTTATATTTAATTGTGCATTTAATGTATGTTCTAATGTGTTTTTATATGCAATGTTCCCCTGTATGATGCAATAGCAGGCCTAGTTGGGTGTAGTTAGACATCCCAGACACTAGAGGGAGATAGGGAGCCCCTAGTATAAATGTCCAGGCCTAGACAGGGAGAGTGTGTGCAGAGTCAGGAGTCTGAGAAGACAGAGGTTAGAAAGCCTTCTCCTGACATGCAGCTTGATAGCCCTGGCTGCTAGCCATGACCAGGAGGCTAGTGAGGAGATCTAGCCTGCCTGAAGCCAAGAGAGCCTTAGTTAGCTCTGAAGACACCCCAGTAGCAGGACAGAACCTCCTGGGAGAAACCCACAGTCATCCATCAGACAAGTAAGGAAATCCCAGGGAAAGATAAGTAACCCTGATAGGCAGATGCAGTAGAAAGTAAAGCAAGGATTTAATTAATACCAGAGGAAGAGATATTTACCAAGGATTTAAGCCACCCTTTAGGCATTCGGGCCTTGGGATAGAAAGCCAGACAGGAGTTCTAGAAAGGAACAGTGTACGCTATTTCTGAGGAAAGGTACAACCTGATTCTGAGTGCATTGTGGATTTACCCTCTGAGTATCTTGCATAATTAATACCTGCCATTTTGTGGAGTAAGCCTACTTGTGAAGCTGTGATTCTAAGAGACTGTGTTACCATCTGATGTACAAAGTTGGACTGTTTAGTAAAGCAACGTTTGGTTCATTATACTACCTGTGTACCTCACTTATTCCAACTATCAACCGGTGTGCCACCGTCAAAGGCACTGGCGTCACGAATCCAAAAGGGACCTTGCCCCAGGCACTCAAAATACCCGTAACATCCAGGGCACCTCATCCACCATCAGGCCTGGTCCCTACATACAGAGTGTGCCCCAGAGGAACCGTGTCTACCTCTCCTTCACTGCCACATGCCTGCCCAGGGTTCTCCAATACAGTGAGCAACCCTCGATTGCCCATAACCGTGACCTCACCTCGCTATACCCTGCAGGTCTGGCATGTTGCATATTTAGCACAGTCAACCCCTGCATAATGTTGAACTAGTCTAGGACTAAAAGAAATGTTTACCGAGGTGGAGCCTGTGGCGGAAGTCTTGTCCAGCCATTCATTTTTACTGCTTTCACTATATTTGCGCCATTGTCGGTGGTTATGCAGACTTGTAACTCTTCTTTAAGTCCGCATGACTCCAACGCTTCCTTTAATCCCTGAGATAGCAGTTCACCCATATGATCCTCGGGGAAATAAGCTGTCTGTAGGCATCTCCTGCACAACTTCCACTCTTCATTGATGAAGTGGACTGTGAGACTAATGTAAAGCTCCATTGTGCTACTCGACCACAAGTCCATAGAAGTTGCATAGTGTTTTATGTTTTCACTTGCTCGCATACTTTGTCATACAGTTTGGGCATTTCAGTTTGGCTAAAGTGTTTGCGGCTAGGTACCTCGTAACGTGGATCGAGTGTCTTAATCATGTTCTGAAAGCCGCTTTTCTCCACTGTAAGTAATGGCACCATGTCCTTACACAGGTACAGGGTAATGGCATTTATAATATCAATCCACTGCCGATTCTTTTTGTCATACGGGAGTGCCTTTTGAAAATGCTTTTAAAATATCAGTGTGCTGGTGTGTAGGGGCAGGGCCACCTTTTTTCTTTCCACTTGACTGACTGGGCGTTTGTAGAGGGCGCAGTTTTTGGCTATCTTCGTATTCCAAAACGTGCTTTGTTTTGAGGTGATAAAACAAATTAGTTGTATTCCCTGTCTTCGCTAATATTCTCGCCCGGCATAGTTTGCAGAATATATTTTTCTGCTCAACATCCGACTCCTTAAACCCAAACCAGGTCCATATGACCAACGTCGCACCGGTCTTCTTTACGAGCACCTCTTCCTCCTCCCCACGTGTAAGCTCCATGCTTTCGAGTCGACCAAAACAGGCACAACGGATGACATCTAGAGCTGCAGGAAACGATTATTTTAGCAATCACGTACTCTAATAAGAAAAACCTTCTTAAACTAACGTATTGCTAATTGCTTTATAATTTATTTATTTATTATTTCTTACAGACTGTGGTATAGCTAATTATCAGCCCCATGCCATTGGTATCATTATCCATGTCCCCAGCCAGCGCCATCGGCCCCCTGCCATTTCCATTTGCCATCATCCATGTCCCCAAGCCAGCGCCATCAGCCCAATGCCATTGCCATCATCATCCACGTCCCCCAGCTAGTGCCATCAGCCCCATGCCATTGCCATCATCATCCATGTTCCCCAGCCAGTGCCATCAGCCCCATGCCATTGCTATTTGCAATCATCCATGTCCCCCAGCCAGCGCCATCAGCCCCATGCCAAAGTCATCCTCCAACCCAACTGCCACCCCCCCCTACCCCCTAGGTAGATACGGGCCCCTGCTTATATACCTACCTTTTCTGCAGGATATGCGGCTGGCTGATGGAGTCCGCAGGAGACGAACCATGTCTTCTTCCCAGCATGCACTGGAAGGGACCTGATGTCACACACAGTGTCAGCCAACGCGCTAAAAATGTTAAAACGAAAGGCCCTGGCCGTGTCCCCCATCCAGCGCCATCAGCCTCATACCATTGCCATCATCTATGCCCCCCAGCCAGCGCCATCAGCCCCATGCCATTGCCATCATCATCCATGTCCTCAGCCTGTGCCATCAGTTCCATGTCATTGCCATCATCATTCATGTCCCCCAGCCAGCACCATCAGCCCCATACCATTGCCATTTACCATCATCCATGTCCCCCCCCCAGCCAGCGCCATCAGCCCCATGCCATTGCCATTTGCCATCATCCATGTCTCCCAGCCAGTGCCATCAGCCCCATGCCATTTGCCATCATCCATGTCCCCCGGCCAGCGCCATCAGCCCCATGCCATCATCATCCATGTCCCTCAGCCAGCGTCATCATCCCCATGCCATTGCCATTTACCATCATCCATGTCCCTCAGCCAGCGTCATCATCCCCATGCCATTGCCATTTACCATCATCCATGTCCCCCCCAGCCAGCGCCATCAGTCCCATGCCATTGCTATTTGCCATTATCCATGTCCCCCAGCCAGCACCATCAGCCCCATGCCATTGCCATCATCATCCATGTTCCCCAGCCAGTCCCATCAGCCCCATGCTATTGCCATCATCATCCATGTTCCCCAGCCAGTGCCATCAGCCCCATGCCATTACTATTTGCAATCATCCATGTCCCCCAGCCAGCACCATCAGCCCATTATGCCATAGTCCTCCTCCAACCCAACTGCCAACCCCCCTACACCCCGGGTAGATACGGGCCCCTGCTAATATACTTACCTTTCCTGCAGGATACGCGGCTGGCTGATGGAGTCCGCAGGAGACGAACCATTTCTTCTTCCCAGCATGCACTGGGAGGGACCTGATGTCACACACAGCGTCAGCCAGCACGCTAACAATGTGTGCACGAAAGGCCCTGGCCAGTGCAGTGCGGTGCCGAGTTGGGAGGCCACAAGCAGGGAGTGAGAAGCTTCTTCAATTCACTACCGCTTTGTGGTCATCTATCACGATATGGCGATATAGACAAAATCTAGATCGTTGCGCAAATTTATATTGTTTATATTGTATATTGTTTATATCACACCACTCCTACTCTGCACCACAAAAAAATTAGTGCATGCACTACTTTTTTTCATTGTAGACCGTTGTATGAATCCTACGTCCGCAGTGAATAGCTCCTGTGTCTGCATAAGACAACCCTACGGTCGGTGCCCATGCATTGCGGACAGCAATTTGCAGTCCGCAGCACGGGTTCGGCCAGCACCCGTTCGTATGCATGAGCCCTTAAACTGACAATTGTAAAAAAAAAATTCTTAAAATCTTTTCTTTCTTTAATTCAGTTGATAAATGGCAAATATAAGTGATAGGTTTTGTGACTAATAATATATATAGTATTTAATTACATATCTTTGTATTTTATTTTTAGACATGGCCCTCTACCAAATTTTTCATCTGTTATCTATGGCCTTAAAGAGACAGGAAAAGCTTTTGTAAGACGAAACTCTATTCATCTGAGAAAGGTATGTTTTGTTCCAGCAGATGCATTCTATCTTGGTCTCTGTTCACACATAAAGTCTATATTGCCATTTTGCCATGTACTGAAGCCAAATTGCCACCATTTTTGAACAATTGTGGCAAACACAGCAATTTAACTGTAAAGATAGAACATGGCCTCAATTTTTTTTTCTATAGTTATTCTATTTCTACAGTGTAATGTATTATAGAACTGTACACACTGTCCGATGAGCAGTCCTTTTACACTTCAAGGCTGGTTTCGCATATCTGAAAAATGGCACGTTTTCTGTGGCAGTTTTCATGGTGATATTACTTTTAATTCTATATTGAAATATAAAACAGCACATGCAATGCATTTTGATTAGTGGTGTTTTGTTTTTTGTTGCAGATGTGTTTTTTTTGTTGCAGTCTCATTTTAGATTCCTTATGGCTGCTGCAATATTCAGACTGCGGTTAGTGATGAGCGGGAGGTGCCATATTCGATTTCGCAATATTTCGCGAATATTCGAATGAATATTCGTGTTATATTCGTCGAAATCGAATATTCGTAATTATTCCAATTATCGCGAATAATATACGAATATATATTTTCGCGTATTGCGATTATTTATCTTGATAGTATAAGGCAACGTTCCTATGCTAATTGACAATGGCTAGGCTAATATGTGTATTTTACGAAATTTCGTGATTTGCTCTAACTTCGTCTCTTAGAATATTACGAATATTCTAAAAGACGAAGTTAGAGCAATATTACGAAATTTCGTAAAATACACATATAGATTGTAATTTAGCTAATATAGTGCTATAATCCCTTTTTTTTCCTCTATTTTTTTTTTGCCTCTTCTGAACTTAAGTTTTGTAAAATATGTACACTATTAAAAAATATTACTATAGCAGTATATTAGCTTAAATACAATCTATGTGTATTTTACGAAATTTCGTAATATTGCTCTAACTTCGTCTTTTAGAATATTCGTAATATTCTAAAAGACGAAGTTAGAGCAATATTAAGAACATTTGCAAAAGCCGAAATTGCGATGCGAGTAATATAATACGAAATAATCGCATGAAGATTTCAACTTAGCACAGCTATATTCCATATTAGGCTAGAATATGGAATATAGCAGTGCTAAGTTGAAATCTTCATGCGATTATTTCGTATTATATTACTCGCATCGCAATTTTGGCTTTTGCAAATGTTCTTAATATTGCTCTAATTTCGTCTTTTAGAATATTACGAATATTCTAAAAGACGAAGTTAGAGCAATATTACGAAATTTCTAAAAGACGAAGTTAGAGCAATATTACGAAATTTCGTAAAATACACATAGATTGTATTTAAGCTAATATACTGCTATAGTAATTTTTTTAATAGTGTACATATTTTACAAAACTTAAGTTCAGAAGAGGCAAAAAAAATTAGAGGAAAAAAAAGGGATTATAGCACTATATTAGCTAAATTACAATCTATATGTGTATTTTACGAAATTTCGTAATATTGGTCTAACTTCTTCTTTTAGAATATTCGTAATATTGCTCTATTAGGCTAGAATATGGAATATAGCAGTGCTAAATTGAAATCTTCATGCGATTATTTCGTGTTATATTACTCGCATCGCAATTTCGACTATTGCGAAATTTCGTAAAATACACATATAGATTAGATTGTAATTTAGCTAATATGGAATATAGCAGTAAGTTGAAAACGCCACTGACTGGAGCAGCCAGGAAGCCAGGAATCCAAAGGACAGGTAAGAACAACTTTAGAGAAGTGGGAAAGAAAAAAATATAATAATAAAAAAAAAAAAAAGAATATTCGAATTTGCGAATATATAGAATGATATTCTAAATATTTGCGAAATCTCGAAATTGCGATATTCGAGAAAAAAATTCGCAATTCGAATATTCGCGCTCAACACTAACTGCGGTCCAGCAGAACTGAATTTCACTGTGCAACCGACAGTTTGGTTCAGTAGGGGGAGCGGGATTGTATGTTACCTCCAAAGTAGACTGTGGTTATTGATTTCCTCTTTTGTTTTTTGTCACTGTATAAGGCCTCATGCACACGACCGTTCCGTTTTTTGTGGTCCGCAAAAAATGGAAGCCGCCCATGTGCCTTCCACAATTAGCGGAACGGAACGGGCGGCCCCTTGTAGAAATGCCTATTCTTGTCCGCCAAACGGACAAGAATAGGACATGCTAATTTTTTTTTACGGGGCCACGGAACGGTGCAATGGATGCGGACAGCACACGGAGTGCTGTCCGCATCTTTTGCGGACCCATTGTAGTGAATGGGTCCACACCTAAGCCTCAAAAACTGCGGCTCGGATGCGGACCCGAAAAACGGTTGTGTGCATGAGGCCTAAAGGTAAGCCAGTGTATTCCAATCTGACACTGTCGGCTGAATGGGAGGCTTGTGAGTCCCAAGAACTGTCTCAGCGCACAGACCAAACATTTCCTGCACTTATTTCTTGCCTTCTGCCCTACACTGTTCATTGTTTGTGAATTGACTGATCAAGTTTGTACATAGCCCATTGTAGTCTTTGGGGGGTGGAGTACAAGCTGTTGAGGCAGCAGAGAAGGGACATATGGCTGCAGTGATTTATCTCACCCCAGAGCTGGTTTATCAGGTGAAAAATTCCCATGCGCTCAATGTTGCAGCCACATCGAGTCTCTGTGCCCCCTGTAAGTAAGACTTCCATGAATGGATTTGATCTGTCAGATCAGAGGCAGTGATCAGGGCAGGGGTAGGAAATTTACTATGGAATTGTGAAACAAAAAAAGATAACCCCTTTAATGTAGCAACCTAATCAAAGCCATCTGAATTGGGCCTAATTAGCATTTCCACTGTACAACTCACCAGTCAAACCCTATGTAAAGTGTACAAATAATAATAAACCTGAACCACACTCTCATCTAGCCATATAAGGGCTTATTTTTGAGGGACATGCTGTAAATTTTAATGGCACTTTAGCTTGCATTGGAAAACATAAAAAAAAAATCTGTGGGCTGAAGTTGGAAAAAGGAAATGCAATTCTGCCTTTTTTATTTGAGGTTTTATTTTTAATGGTTCAGACATTTTGGACACGGCAATACAAATTATGTTTGTGTATTACTTATTTATTATTATTATTTTTTTATTTTTTTATGTAGAATTGGAAAGGTAACTTGAATTTTTAATATTCGAATAAGTTTTTTTAAACTCCATTTTTTTTCTGTAATTTTTTTTGGGCCCCGTAGGAACATGCAACCCTCTGTTTACTCACAAGACAGCAAGCTGTAATAGCAACTGATTGAAGCACCACAATTTTACTCCAAAAGCTCTCTCCCTCTAACTGTACAAATGTTATCCTTGCTATTGATTGTGGCATCTGAGTGGTTAAATGACCGGAATTGGAGACCTCTCCAATCCTAATCATTGTGGCCAGGTGTAATTCATATTAGATTACACAGTCGTCACCTGCTGTATATGAAGCGGGCATTACTTGTGAGCCTGCTCCACATATTTACAGCAGAAACAATATTTACGGCATGGTGCACATAAAGGTTAAATGCAACTTTCGGTTCATTACACCTTTTTCTATAAACCTAATTTGTATATATAAAGTGTGTGATATTATTTCCTCATTACATTTTTGCTATTTCCACTTCGGTTAATACATACCGTAGAAGTAGTCAGGAATCAGTTTGTAATATATATATATATATATATATAAAAAAATAAAAAAATAAAAATACAGGCGGCACCACCCTTAGTATGTGGGTGCAAAATCCAAGGACGGCAGCAGGTGCTTACCCCACGTTTGTAGATACAAAAAATTGGACTGCACTTCCAGCAATTCGTGAAGAAAATCTGAGTTTATTCACCCATCTTTTTGCCACAAGATGGGTGAATAAACTCAGATTTTCTTCACGAATTGCTGGAAGTGCAGTCCAATTTTTTGTATCTATATATATATATATATATATATATATATATATATTATTTTTTTTCTATCTTTAGGCCTCATGCACACGGCCGTGTGCTGTCCGCATCCGTTGCTCCGTTCTGTGGCCTCGCAAAAAAAATATAACCTGTCCTATTCTTGTCCATTTTGCGGACAAGAATAGGCAGTTATATCAATGGCTGTCCGTGCCGTCCCGCAATTTGCGAAACGCACACAGACTCTATCAGTGTTCTGCGGATCCGCAATTTGCGGACCGCAAAACACACAAAGGTCGTGTGCATGTAGCCTAAGGCCCCCTGCACACGAACGTGTGCACCCCGTGGTCGTGCTGCGGTCTGTGGAGCATCCACAGCGGATCGCGGACCCATTCACTTGAATGGGTCGGCGATCTGGCCGTTCCGCAAAAAGATAGGACATGTTCTATCTTTTTGTGGAACGGAAGTACGGGACAAAACCCCACGGAAGCACTCCGTAGTGCTTCCGTAGGGTTCCGTTCTGTGCTTCCGTTCCGCACCATTCCGCATCTCCGGATTTGCGGACCCATTCAAGTAAATGCGGAATGCCCACGGAACGGCACCCGTGTATTGCGGATCCGCAAATACGGCAACGGGGTGCATACGTTTGTGTGCAGGGGGCCTTAGTCTGAGTGTACTGCTATGATGCTATGAATTGGGCAGTGGGTCTGTGTGGCAGACTTTTACTTTAATACCTATCCAACTAATGATGGTTATTATGTTTTATGGAAACTATTTGGACTATTATTAAGCTATAGGCACATTCACTGCAGTTGATTGTGAGAGATTCAGTAACCAAACTGCTTAAAGAGAACTACTTGCATTCTCCATGTAATAACAATTCAGGAGCATCGATTCCTATGACATTGCTGTGCCATTCCTTTATTATTTCTAGTAGATGTTTATGAATGAATTGCCAGCAGTCCGCAATCAAGGTCCTCCTAGGCATTACCCGTTTGGGGAGGCATTCTAAATAATGGTGAGCTGCTCACTACTACTTTATATGGACAGACTAACACACAGTGCTTATCCAGAGCTCCCAGTACGAAGAGCCAAGATTTAATATAAACCAGTGGTAAATAAAGTAAAATATTATTATTATAACATATACAAATAAAATATGGTACCTTACACCTCCTATATCAACATAGATAACGATATATCATCATAAAATACAATGATCGTATCAAAGAATATAGTACAGATTCGATGCATTGTGCTGCTTGACCTATCACATGACTTGATTGTCATGATAAACTTAGTGTCAATGACAAATATTTGGACAGTTCATAAATTGCAGGCTGTGAATTGTGTAGTAGCAGAATACAGTTGTAGGTGTACGGTATATAGATACGTCTTGCTGCAAATATGAGCACTGACTGTGTGAGTCTGCAGCATCTAGTGATGCATGCTGCACCTGTGCCATCATACGCGGAGGTAAGGGAAAACTGCTGCTTGTACGCCTGCCCAGGCTCTTATATATTCACAACTGGTCCAACTCCATCTCTCCTTGAGCTTGGCAGTGCCTCGGCTTTACCACTTGCTGGGTTCAGTGGTGCCACGATATAGCTGACATCTGCTGGATACAATAGATGCGTTGGTGCGCCTGGTGAGAATGCCTTGCATCTGTATGACAGCACAATAAACTCTTAGTACCTTGGCTTTACTGCTTGCTGGGTGCAGTAGTGCTACAATATAGCTGACAACTGCAGGATATGTAGGAAAACCGAGGGCTGGGCTCACAGGTACAGAGGGTGCCACACAGACAACAGTCCTTTCCCAGCAGTTGAGTTTACTGAACAATGTAGAGAACAAGAAGCTGAGAATATATAAAACAGATTGGAACACAGAGAATAAACCAACAGTAAATGTAACACGGTCTGTCTCACAATAAACCAGTAAATGTGATGTTTTCCCCAAAGTCCATTAAGCAGCCTAGCTGCACTTGTATGTTCCTGGACGAGTTCCTCATTAGGGTGCACCCTAAGTGTTGCGCAATACTATATGTAATCCACAGGGAAATTACGTCTGTCTCTTGTAACTTTAATCCTTACTCCAGCTCACAGCATATACCACCCTATGAGCAGCCAGTGAGATAGGAAGGTGTCAGCGTATGAGTCCCTTAGGGCTATGCATTAGCTTGCAGCCCGTACACCGCAATGTAACTGTACTCGGAGCATTATTGTATGTCAAAATGTAACTTCAACAGTGTGGTGCAATGTGACACGGCAAAGCCGCACTTACAGTTCCTTCATCAGGTTCTTGGTGCTTTTTCTTAATTCCTGGTCCACTCCAGAACTGGATCCTACAGAAACGACACTCCTGGGGTCATCGCTGCAAACCTCCCCTTCGAGCTGTCGCCAGTCTCCCCCTTGAGCCAGTCCATGCCCTTCCAGATTCAGCAGAGATCTCCTGGTCTCCAGCACCCAGCACAGCCTCTGTCTGCTTACTTCCTGCTTCCCCAGGAACCTCCTCCCCTCTGCACAGGGAGAGTATGATGCAATAAGCCATTTGCTACGTGCAGTGTCAAACCTGCATATTCAGTTTGCTATCACACTTGTAAGGGCCCAAAACAGCCCAAACATTAGCTATTTACCAACTTTGCTAAATAAATAGGTTATTAGTATTCCTCTGATAGGCAGCTCCAATGTAGACTTTTATTATCTTATCCTTTTCTGCCATCTACTGATCTTCCTATATATCCAAAAAATAAATAAGGGGGTGATTCACTAACCAGAAAGAAATACACCTATATTAGGCATACTTCTAGCGCACATTGCAGCACAAAGGTAGGAAGCTAGGAAGCTGTCTTACATTTATAATTGGCGATGGATCCGCCAAAGTTATGTAGAGGTGGGTGCCTCTACATCACTCCGGGGGATCCATTGCCAGCTATAGGGCATATTGAAACCGGTGTTTAAATTGCTGGTCTTAATAAATGACCCCCCCTTCCCCCATAAGTCTCTAGTTAAAGTGGTGAAGTGAAAATAAAAATACAATTATTATTCAGGCTAGCTGAGTTTTGGGGTACCTGACCCCTCCTCTGTAGTATAGAATTGTTATTACATGGGGAATACAAGTAGCTACCAGAACACTTGCCAGGAGAGGTGACAAGGTTCAAAGTTGAGATTACACCGTAAACACATCTTGGTAGTCATATTATTCAGTAACCAGTTTTTATTTAGGTTGTAAGGAGAAGATCAAGATTGGCTGATCAGTATATAGCTATTCAACATCGACAAGACCAGGTACCATTACCCACTCAGCCTGGTCAGGATGGGAACAACTATACAAGAAAAGAAGCACAAAGAATAATTCAGTGGATGAAGGAGAACCGGTACTTACTACACCATCTATACATTCTCTTTGATTGCTAATATAAACTTTTCCAGAGTGTCTGATTTCCTTATTTTCAGGCAGGAGTTCATCCAAAGCAAGAATGGAATTGTAATTAAGTCAGGCTATGATCTCACAGATGGTCGGATAAGATTTCCCCTGCAAGTCAATGAACCTAAGACTGTGACTGTTTCTATTGACAATACATCTGATGAAGCCGTGACATTTGTCCAGTACAAACTTCTGCGTAAGATGCGGGTGTTTTCACTTCAAGATGAACAACAGATATCTGCTGTCAATACTAAAATTTTGAATCCAGGTAAAGCAAAGTTCTATAGCAAAATACACCTAAATATTAAATAATGCAAGCAGAATTTTTCCCCACCAAAATAACTGGCCCTTAAAAATCTGAATTTTCCTGTAATGCAGTGGCACACACAAAAGCCTATGGGCACATACTGTACAACAGTATGGCTCACATTTTTGCGTTATTTTTTTTTCTTGGAAAAAATTCTTCTGTAATACAGGCCCCATATGTGAGCAAAAAACTGTGGGCATTTGGGGAGCACATTGAGTAAGACCTGCGTTTTAGGCACTGGTCTTAATAAGCTTCTGCGCTGGCAGTGGGTCCACCGAAGTTATGTAGAGGCGCCAGCCATGGGCGGACTGGAAACTTAAAGAGGCCCTCGAAAAAATACTAAAAGTGGCTCTGTTTTGTAGTTGGGTCCAAATTGATGGCACATTATACCACCCCGGCAGAGCCAAATACCACAATCCATCACAAAATACTGCTGGCAGCACAAAAAACATCCCTGAAAATGTCCACTGGCAAATTTCCCTTCAAGGTTTATGGCCAATCCAACCCTGGCGCCAGCTCTTCGGTATATCCACTGCCGATTCTAAATGTAAGACTGCTTCCTTGCTGTCTTTTATATTTAAACCAAGCGTACAAAATGATGAATGAGACAGCCCGTCCCCACCCACACCACTCCCCCTTTTCTAAGAGCTGACGTGAGTGGGGAAGTCGCGGATTCTGCCGCAACTTGGCGTGCAACAGAATTTGAGCCAGATACACACCACAAAAGTGGCATATGTCTGTTCGTAAACTACCCCCTTGGTTTTTACTGGTAAAATATGTTGAACACCTGCAAAATGATGCACACAACCAAAAACATGTGCTGCTAAACCACACACGTTTGTGGAAAAACTGCATGATATTGTAGTTTTCTTTTCCTAGGAAGGGGCACAACAGCCATAATTTGTTTTTTTAAAGGGGTTGACCACTTTCTGGCTACTTTTGATCAATGTGTTTGTAAGATAACTATATGACGCTTACTACTATAGCCTTTGTTGATATTCTGCATCATTTTCTGTATTTCATAAGGTATGTCCCCTTGTTTGGCAAGTCTTTTGTTCTTTTGATGTTTGAAAATTTAAATACCGGATCCGTTATTCCGTCTGAAACCGGATGATAACAGATGAGGTCCTGTCTGTGGCAGGCGCCGCACTATGAAGTGCCTTTTGCGCTGTTGCATTAGAAGAATTTTGATATCTCTGACTTTTTAGTCTAACCAGACTGTCTATTACTCTGTAATTCCTCTAGTGCTGTTCTATGGAAACAGAAGGTTTAGGGTCCATTCACACGTCCACAATTTCATTCCGCATTTTGCAGAACGGAATTGCGGACCCATTCACTTCTATGGGGCAGCACGATGATATCTCTGTGCTGCCCGGATGTGCTGCCCGCACTTCCGGGACCGCAATTCCATTCCTGAAAAAAATAGAACATGTCCTATTCTTGTCTGCGAAGGTTCTCATTTATCCAGGTCATGGTATATCTGTAAAGAATAAATCAAGGCAACTGGACTTACTGTAGATTTCTTGAAAGCGTTTCCCTCTTTCTTCCAATGAGCTTTCTCAATTCTGAGTGACTGTGCAAGAATTCTCTGGGAATAAATATGTAACTGAATCAACATCTGGTAATTATACCCAGCATGGGGTCAGAAGTCATTATACCCAGCATGGGGTCAAAGCTGTTGATTCCATTATCCTAGTTGGAGTCAGTAGGTGATCATATCCTCCCAGAAAAAGGTGTCAAGACAGCATTGTATGTGGCAGACATATGGAGGAAGTAGAAAGGAAAGCCCTGACCACTTTCATGGGAATTACACTGAGTCATTGGTTCAGATATGTGGATGACACTTGGGTTAAAATTCATAAACAAGAGTTACAGGCTTTCACCGACCACATCAACTCAGTGGATCATAACATCACTTTCACGCGGGAAGATATGCAGAACAACAAACTAGCGTTTCTGGACTGTCTTATAACAGTGGAAGAGGGAAGGAACCTGGAAATAGAGGTCTATCGAAAACCAACACACACAGACCAGTACCTGCTATTTGATTCCCACCATCCGCTAGACCACAAACTCTGAGTCATCCAAACTCTACACCACCGGGCAGAGAAAATCCCCACCAGCACAGAGGTCAAGGCGAAGGAATTCAAACACCTCAGAGGGGCACTTAAAACTTGTGGGTATCCAAATTGGGCCTTTGTCAAAACAGAAGGAAGGAAAAGAAAGAGCACCAAGACTAATAGTGAGGGCGAGAAGCATGACAGACACAAGAATATGGTTATCCCATATGTAGCTGGGGTGTCTGAGAAACTCAAAAGGATTTTTAATAAACATCACATCCCTGTCTGCTTTAAACCCAGCAACACACTGAGGCAATAACTGGTTCACCCAAAAGACCCAACGCCTAAACACAAGATGGACAACATTGTGTACGCAGTCCAGTGCAATGAGGAATGCTCAGAACTGTATATCGGCAAAACAAAACAACAACCACATCAGCGTATGGCTCAGCATAGAAGAGTCAAAACCTCTGGTCAAGATTCAGCCGTGTACTTACATCTAAAAGAAACAGGTCACACCTTTGAAGACAGTCAAGTACGTGTTTTGGATAAGGAGACCGACTGGTACAAACGAGGTGTGAAGGAGGCCATCTACATAAAAAAGGAGAAGCCAAGCTTGAATAGAGGCAGGGGAGTTAGACATCTATTGTCTGCCACATACAATGCTGTCTTGACACCTTTTTTCTGGGAGGTCATTATCACCTACTGACTCAAATTAGGATAATGGAATCAACACCTTTGACCCAATGCTGGGTATAATGACCTCTGACCCCATGCTGGGTATAATTACCAGATGTTGATTCAGTTACATATTTATTACCAGAGAATTCTTGTACAGCCACTCCGAACTGAGAAAGCTTGTTGGAAGAACGAGTGAAACATTTTCAAGAAATCTACAGTAAGTCCAGTGGCCTTGATTTATTCTTTACAGATATGTCCTATTCTTGTCCTATTCTATTAGTGCCGTTCCGCACATTGCCGCTGTCCGTGTTTTGTGGATCCGCAAAACACACACGGATGTGTGAATGGACCCTTAAAGAGCACACCAAATGCTTGAAATAACTTCTTTATTAACTTTTCTTCATGTATAACACTTCCGCCTCCGCAGCAGATAGTCCATGTACAAAACACGTGTTGAATAAAGTATCACAAAATGGCGGTATGCATAAGATGGTGGTTCAACTGTTCAATCTTGTCATTCAACATAAAATGGTGGATATATTTCTCTCTTCAGTATCTGTACTCTCACTTTAAGTTATTTAAGCACTTTATGATCTCTCTGAGAGGTATATCTGAGGTTAACCAATAGTTCTACTTGCTCAACTTGGTTTGCAGTTTGCTCTATACAATTGCTTATGATCTGGTATGAGCAGTTCGCAGTTTGTATGCAATTTGTATGGTGGAACTGTAAGTAAACATACATATAACTAGTTCAGTATACAGTTCTAATCACTACATTAACAATAGGAACATTATATAACTGTTCTAAATACCTATTTTGGCCTCTTGCTTCCATAAAACACAGCTCTTAGTAGAGTGAATGACTGTTCAGCTCCTCTCCTCTGGTGTCTAATGATTCTAGCAGGGGAATTTCCCACACAGGGAGTGTAAGATTGGCTGTGATTGGCCAATACTCCTGCTCAGTGTGAGGCTGTCACTCCCTGGCCTGTGAGTGATCTGAGAAGATCTCTCAGACTTGCTACACGTGAATCTATCTGACAGATTGCTTTGTTGTGGCTTTGGGAAGGATCCCCCCCTCACAGGTTCTGCTCATTAGTTAGTGATGCTATTTATACCTGCCTCTCACTATAGCCCTTACGGTTTATATTTTCTCCTGGAGTTCTCTGCTGGTGTTTTGTGGATCTCCTGCTCCCAGTTTGTCTTCAGTTAAGTCCTCCTTCCTTCCCTTTTGTTGTTTGTACTGGCTAGGCCTTAGGTAGACACGGTTTCCTTCATCCTGTGCAAGGAACCGGTTGTCTTTTCGCCTGCTCCCTAGCTGAGGGTTTGTATCAGTGGCAGCAGGGCTTAGGTTCGAGTGCATGAACACTTCTGCCATCGAGATTTGTTCATGTTGGTAGCAGTCAGGGAAAGGCTCAGGGATTGTCAGGAGTTGACCCTTCCCTGTTCCCTACCTGTGGGGCCTAGCCTGTTTTGTGTAATTTTGTGGTGTTTGGTTTGCTTCAGTTCCCTCAACCTTCCGTGACAGAGGCTGGCTGTGATTGGTCTTACCTCCTGCTCAGTAAAAACAGTTTAACTCCATGTTTTCTGTTGTGTCTGTTGTGTCATTGAGCTTACCTTACATTCATATACTGTAATGAATCTTAAAGGCATATTATCTTTTCTGCTTCTGTGAACACAATATATAACTGTTATATGACATCCAAAACATGAAGTCACAGTAAATAACTCTGCTTTTGTCTTTAACATATAAACATAGGAACTGTATTAAGGTTTTTTGGCAGGTCTAGCTGTACAAACATATACGCTATATTAGCAACCTAGGACAGGTCTTATCTGGCCAGCTACACTCCAACCAAAATTACCTATAATTCTATGTTCTTATTGGTAGGACTTAAACATGAATTTGAGGAATTTTCCATCAGGTTCTCAACTCTCAAGTGTCTTTTATCACTCTCAAGTTTTGAAAGTCTCTTTTTTAACTCTCCCACCTTGGCCTCAAATTTTCAGGTATGGGCTCGTCCGATACTAACTTCTTTCTGCATAATTCTTGTAGTATTTCTCTTGCTCTGAGGATTACTGGGGCCAAGAATCCCAATGGATCATATATAGAAGCCACTGCGGAAAGAACACATCTAGTACACGGTACATCTAGTTGCAACTTTCTCTTCAATAGATACTTCAAAGAAGAACTTGTCATTCTCTACATTCCATCCCAATCCAAGTACGTTCTGAACTGAGAGATTATCATAATTAAGATCTACATTCTTCATTGTTTATGCATGTTCAGAGTCACTGATGGATTCCAGTACCTCTCTGCTGTTTGAGATGAATTTATGAAGGCACAGGCTTCTTCTTGCACATAAATCTTGGCTTTCTTTCACTAGTTTTATTGCAGATTCTGTAGAGTCTAGACTTATGAGACCATCATCTACATAAAAGTTTTTCTTCAGAAAATGTGCTGCTGATGGGCAATCCTTTATTATTCTAATTGGCCAGGTACTTCATACCATAATTGGCGCAACCTGGAGATGATGCTGCTCCAAACAAGTGTACTTTCATTTTGTATTCTGCTGGCTCTGAATCTGTATCTCCGTCCTCCCACCATAGAAACCTCAGGAAGTCTCTATCTTCATTCTTCACATGAAACTGGTGGACCATCTTTTCAACGTCACACATGACTTCTATGGGATACTTTCTGAATCTACAGAGTACTCCAGGCAGAGTTTTTGTAAGATCTGGTCCTTTCAGTAGATGATCGTTCAATGCAACACCATCATACTTTGCTGAGCAATCAAATACTACTCTAATCTTATCTGTTTTTATTGAGTGGTAAACACCTTGATGCGGGATGTACCACACTTCTCCTTCTTTAGGCTGGTTATTAAGTATCTCTGCATGTCCTTCTTCGAGGATGTCTTCCATGAATTTCAAATAATCATTCTTGAGTTTGGGATCTTTTCCCATCCTTTTCTTCAAACATTTAAATCTTGCTAGGGCAAGGGTAAGAGTAGTTCAAGATGACCTTGTTGATTCTGCATAATACTTTCTTCTAGAGTGTGTACGAACTTTATATCTTCTTGGGATACACTCTTTTTTTAGAGCTTATGTCTGCAAAGTCAGATTCAAGGATCTTGATTACTTTTGCTGGACTTACAGTTGGTAACTCTTTGACAGATATTCAGTGACACAAACCTGTCACCTGTCTTGAGTTTGCGATCTGCTGTTTTCCTCCAACAACACCCCATCCTAGATCAGTTTGAACAGCGTAGGGTTCACCCTTTCCTCCTGTGATTACCTTTTGTGGTACCAAGGCTTCAAAGCAATCATAGCCTATCAACAGTCCAACACCAAACTCATTTAGCGGGGATATTTCATGAGATATGACAGATAGGTGCTCCCATTTATTGGCTGTTTCACAGGTAGGTATGCGATCTCGATCTAGAGGTACATCGTCTTTTGTATAAGCTGGAGGTAGATCTAATGTGAAGTTTGAATGAAGTCCTCTAACTCTCAGTCCTTTGATCCTTTGACTGTTCACTAATGTGTCTCTCCCCATCATTGTGGTGAGTTTGAGCTTCACTGGTTCTGTAGCCACTTGTAATGTCACTCTGGGCATCCAGTTGCGCATAGGTGTATACTTTCTTGTTCCTCCTTTTAGGATTTGAAATGCACACTAGTACAACCATTGATGTGCCATTGCTTTCTGCTTCCCTCACTCTGCAAAAGAATACCGATACTTTATTTTCTTCCTCAGTATCTTTAGGTATCCAGGATTTATCTTTCTTTGGACGTTCTTCATGTAGTAGTGTAGGATGGTGTCCTTTGCAAACGCTGCATGTGGCCTTTTTATTACACTCACACACTTAGTAACATGGCCTTTTCTTAGGCATCCAAAACACAGTTGGTTCTCAAGTACAAACCTTTTCTTTTCATCTGGGGACTTCTCCTGCAATTGTTGGCACTTGTGTATGAAGTGGTTCTCTCCACAGAACATTTATTTGAAGGTAGTCTGAATATTTGTCGGTTCTGTCTCTCTACTGATCCTAGTAGTGACTTTGAACTTGCTCTCATAGGTTTAGACCTTTAGCTGCGCTATCGCTTCGCCCTCTGAGGGTAATAGTTCCACTGTGGCAGGCGCAGCACTATGAAGTGACTTTTGCGCTGTGGCATTAGAAGAATTTTGATATCTCTAACTTTTTAGTCTAACCAGACTGTCTATTAGGGTCCATTCACACGTCCGTTTTTGTATTCCGCATCCGTTCCGATAAAAAACGGAACGTTATTCGGATCCATTCATTTCAATGGATTCCGCAAATATTCGGACTGCACACATGGTGCTCTCCGATTCCGTGATTCCGTTCCGTTCCGTGGGTTCTGTTTATTCGGATCCAGGAAAAAAATATACCCTGTCCTACTATTTGTCCGATTTTGCGTTCCGTCATGCCATTCTAGTCAATGGATCCGTCAAAAATGCGGAAGACATGCTAAAAGCATCCTCATGTCATCCAGATTTTCGGATCCGGAAAAAACAGGAACGTTTATCTGGAAAGGAAAAATACTGACGTGTGAATGGACCCTTGCTCTCTAATTCCTCTAGTGCTGTTCTATGGAAACAGTAGGTTTAAAGAGCACACCAAATGCTTGAAATAACTTCTTTAGTAACTTCAACTTTTCTTTATATATAACACTGCTGTGTAAGATTGGCTGTGATTAGCCGAGACTCCTGCTCAGTGTGAGGCTGGATGTGATTGGTCTTACCTCCTGCTCAGTAAAAACAGTTTAACTCTATGCTTTCTGTTGTGTCTGCTGTGTCATTGAGCTTACCTTACATTCATATAATGAATCTTAAAGGCATATTATCTTTTCTGCTTCTGTGAACACAATATATAACTGTTACATGACATTCAAAACATGAAGTCACAGTATATAACTGCTTTTGTCTTTAACATATAAACATAGGAACTGTATTAAGGTTATTGGCAGGTCTAGCTGTATAAATATATAAGCTATATTAGCAACCTAGGACAGGTCTTAGCTGGCCAGCTACACTGTCCATAAAATGGCTGCTGATGGAGGGTCTTGTGACCAGATAAATCGCTCAGTCTCCTCCATTCAAGTACACTACACCTGCGCTGTTGGGAGTTTAGTGCAGACGCAATGTTAGAATGGAGGCCGCTGAGTGATTCGAGAGGAGAGACCAGCTTATGGACAGGGCCTTTATGCGAACAGCTCAGAAGATTTGCCCAAGGTAAGTGTCATATAGTAAGTGCCATATGGTCATCATACGGTGGTCAACGGTAGCCAGAAAGTTGCCAACCCCCTAAAAACTACAGGTTTCACCTTTTTTAAGAGCATTGATTTTTTTTAACTGTATGTTCTTGGTCTTTCCTTCAACCTAGGAGATGTATATGATGTTTCTGTGACGGCTGAAACGGCTTATTACGGCTATTTCCCTGTAACTATTGTATTTCAATTCACAAGAGGAAATGTGGAGTTCATGGAGAAATTTCTTATTGGGAGGTTCATCTCTGCAGTTTCTAACAGTAGATTAGCTGATGACCTGGCACCAACTTCCAGATACACCCCCTATCAAAGGAATCTTACAAGGACCTTGGAAAGAATTGAGGATGATGGAATCCAACCTGACAGGTCTGATTCAGTTCCTTCCATAATAAATGCAAACTAATATTTACTTGGAGTATCTAGATTGTAATTTACTAGGGTTAATTTTTAATGACTTGAAATGTATAATGCTGCATATATTTGGGAGCAAGTAAGGGTGATTGAATGGTAACTTTGTACAAGGGCGAGAGGTATCAATGAGGCAGCAAGCTGAGCGCTAGCTGTAGGACACTAGAGTGAGACTGGGACAGCACTGATCACCTTGCCTTCTGATGAATGCACAGGAATCCAGTGAGACCTCTCAGTTTTTTTGTTTGGGAGCGTTCACATCACCATATAGCTTCTAGTTCTTCTGATCCATCAGAAGAACAGAAAAAAAATTAATAAAAAAATAACAGATCCTATATATGGAGCATTAGTTAGGGTACTTTCACACTACCGTTTTTGGATTCCGGCAGGCAGTTCCGTTGCCGGAAATGCCTGCCGGACCCGTCAAACCGCATGCAAACGGATAGTTTTCTTCTCCCTGGATCCGTTAGTCCTTTGCTGGAAATGCCTGACGGATCCGGCAAACCATATGTAATTGGAAATCTATTTTTCCGGCTCCGTAATCCACCTTAAATACGGCACTGATCCTGTTGTCCTCCCAATTAGGCTCAATTGCCTCACATATTTCGTGCCAGAGGAGCCAGGTTGCTTTGTGATCTGCGTGGCGGTGGTCGGTGTGGTCCCACAACGGTGGATGCTCCTCCACCATCTGGATGAGCAGGTCATTGTTGATAAAAAAAAAACTGCCAACGTCCTCCTCATCCATTCTGCTGGAGACTTGGGAACCCTTAAAAACTAAAAATAAACATAATGTTTGAAACTTTTTACATTTCAAAGACTTTGATTGAAAATACTAACACAACCCCGACTGGCGCGTGCTCCCCGACTTCCTCTGACAGAGGCTCGACTACCTCTCTGAGAGGCAACGGGAGGAGATGGCTGTAAAAAAATATATATATATATATTATAATTTAAGAACATACATGTATTTTTGAGGGGGAAAAAATGATGACTGAGAAAAAGTAAAATAAATAATTAGAATAATGACACAATATTACAGTTGGGAATAATATCCAATTTGACATACCTTATCATGTTGGCGATGTTGTTGAGGAGGAGAGATCCTGGCCTCACTTAAGGAAGATATGCCTATAAAAAAAGAAAAAAAATATATTTGAACTTTACACAAGACAACAGACCCATGTAAATATTACTTACTTTCCATTTTTGATAAAAAAAATGAAGGCGGGCGGGCTGTCTTCCAGGCCGGAGGGCTGTCTGCCAGGCAGGTGGGCAGGCGGGTGAGCTGGCGTTCTGTCTGCCAGGCATTTTTTTTCAAAAAAAATAATAAAAGGGGTGGTAGCCATATTCTTCTACGTATGACTACTACTCCTGGCATCCCCTATGTACTTATACTACCTGCAGTCCCTATGTACTTTTGCATAGGGACTGCAGGTAGTATAAGTAAATAGGCAATGCTAGTAGAAGTAGTAGTATCTAGGACTATTACTCCTAGCATCCACTATGTACTTATACTACCTGCAGTCCCTATGCAAAAGTACATAGGAACTGCAGTTAGTATAAGTACATAGTGGATGCTAGTAGTAGTAGTCCTAGGTACTACTACTCCTAGCATCACCTATGTACTTATAACATACAGCTCCTATGTATAAGTACATAGGAGCTGCTTATATTTAGTTTTTCTATTGCACAGCAAAAAAAAAAAAAACGTTATACTCACCTTCAATGGCATGCTGCTGACTCGCTCGCAGGCTGGAGCAAAGAAGCAAACAGGAAGCTGCGCAAACCAGCTCCTCCTATATCCAGGCGCAGACTGGAATGCCGGATCCGTCAATGCGGCAATTTCCGAAACACTTGGTACCGGATCCAGCATTAATATATTTCAATGGAAAATAATACCAGATCCGGCATTCCGGCAAGTGTTCTGAAATTCTGGCTGGAGAAAAAAACTGCAGCATGCTGCAGTATTTTCTTTGGCCAAATACTGTAAAGGGACAGAACGGAAGACATCCTGATGCATCCTGAATGGATTGCTTTCCATTAAGAATGAATTAGGACAAATTGATGCGTTTTTTTTCTGGTAGTGAGCTCTTATGACGGAACTCAATACCGGAAAACTTTAACGCTAGTTAAAGTACCCTTATGCTCTCAGGTAGCATCAGTTTGCACTTAAAATAACTGATCCATCTTTTTTGAGCATCAGTTACTTTTGACAGGAGAAAAAGTCCTGCCTGCAAACTGATCATAACTGATGCTGAAAGTTCAGGATCCATTTTCCGCCCATCAGAACAGAGCCCCACTCCTTTCTCTCCACCTTCTAGCCTTCTGTTACCTTCTAGGGCAGTGTCTTCATCCACTGAACTTCACATCTGCCAGAAGAATATGCAGTTTAGTGGAAGAAGCCGCTGCCCAAGGGTCACAGCCGGTGCACGTATAAAGGTGGTGTTTGGTGTGAGATTTGCAGAGGCATGATGACGTCACTGAGACTAGGAGGTGGAGAGAAGAGGAGGATCAGGGCTCCGTTCTGATGGGTGCGGCTGAGCTTCGGTAGGGATAACTACGGCTCCTTGGGCTCTTTTAACCGTATTAGCATAATTATAAAATCCTGTTTTTCAGGGGCAAAATAGGAGTGATCAGGACATAAAGGTATATTTTAAAATGGGAATAGTAGAGCTGCAATGCCATGCAAATGGTTAAAAACTGCCCAGGGTGGTGACAGAGCTCCTTTTAATTGGTACAGGTATAACTGCGGCCCCCTATAGAGGTGGAGTGGCAGGTCATGCATGTGCCATGCATTTATTCTGTATGGGACAACCTGAGATAGTAGAGCACATTGCAGAGCCGTAACTTTTAGTAACCAGAATAAACCTTTAATGCTTGCTGCATGAGGCGCTGGATGCATTCTTGTTGGTGTGAATTCTGTGCATGTGGTTTATCAGTTATTAATGTACTGTTATGTTCTCTGGGTTAATCTAATAATAGTTGTGGGCCTCATGAACATGACTGAATGTATTTTGCGGTCCTTAAACCACGGATCCACAAAATACGAATACCGCCCATGTGCATCCCACAATTTTTGCGGGCCCTATTGTCAAATGTCAAAATGCCTATTTTTGTCTGCAAAATGGACATGATTAAATTATTCGGTAATTCCCTGGGTGCTCTTTCTCTAATACCTCACCTTTTCTTCTCCATGTCCCCACCTGCCCAAATAATAAAACACTGAAAACAGAGTCGGATTGAATCGGCCACAGCAGCCGTTTTATTAACACGTAAAAACATATCATAAATAACAATAAGTTAACCCATACAAGGGAGGTCCTAGAAGTTTATTATTAGCCCACAAACAACATGGCATTTCCATCTTGCCTCCAGCTGTAGAACACCAGCTTGTAGACACCAACTGATGGACGCCTCATTGAACCAACCAAGTGCCCAAACATGAGAGTCCAGCCCCACTATTGAGGCCCTCCCATTCTCAAGAACTAACCCATACCACCAGCTTTAAGGACCTCCCACCGCCAACAACGCGCAACTTGAGACCCTCAATCTTGCGCTTTCCTTCACAAACCTAAAGCCCTCTCGATCCCCCTTGAAGTCCCAGAGACCACAAGTCGATTCCCACCGCATTAAGGTGAACCTCGTCTGACCTCCAAAATTCACCCACCCCAACTCTAATTCAAAATGCCTGACAGCCACTGCCCCATTCCTGGCCACAAACTTGCCTATTGCCCTGTTCACCTTAATGCGAGCCTTATTAATACGTTCCACTGAACACGCCTCCCGCCATGTTCGACGAAGTATAATGTCAGACCACACTGTAATCATGGCTGAAACAACGACCATAACCTCAAAAGGTCAAATTTTATATCCCTAATCAACTCCCTAACCGGCTTAATCAATAAATAATTTTCCCCTACATACAGAACTAAAATGTCAGGGGACCTATCCAGATGTGCAAAAATGTGTACCTCTTTCAAAACACCCCCCCACAACATACCTCGAGACCCAAGCCACCGCACAACCGTGACGTCCCTCTCAAATCTCAGTTGATGCCCATCCCGAAATGCATCTATTTAATTGCGCTAGTGAGCAACCCTCTTCTTTAACATGCCTCTCATCTACCCGCACCCCCATTATCTCATACCACTGTTCCCAAATACTCCAGGCTTTATTATATGCTGAACAATTAAAGTAGGTGACCTTATTAATACTTAACTCTTACTAATATTTAAATTAAAATAGACTCTAAATATACACAATCACATATAAAAAGTGGCGCACAAAAAGTGCGTAATTTCCAGTGCACAAAAAAAGCTAAGGGAGCCGTCTTACCAGATTGGCATCCTGAAATGTAATATATATTTTAGATAATAAGGACAGCCAACTAGGGTGCATTTGGGGTCCTGGGGATCCTCTAACTGGGTATTTTCCCCTACAAAGTCGTATTATACCTATATTAAGGACCTAGTGCTCAGGGATCAGTATCACTCACCCTCACAAGGGCGACTCCTCTGAGCCACACTCCCTTCCAGTCTAGGTGTCCCTGTCTGTCCCTATGCAGCATTGACTGCCCAGCTTTGTCAGGAAGAGCAACAGGGAGACCCTATTATTCATCAAACAAGACGTCCCAATGCGTTTCATTGGTTAGTAGGCCAAATCATCAGGAGACTCATAATACTATAACCCAAGTATTGGTTACCGACTTAGGTCTGATGGGTGAAGGCAGGGGTTCGGCATTGGCCATGCGCGATACATCCTTCTACCTCCATCCGCAAATTCATGTGCTGGTAAACATGTGGCAGCGTTTGGCATCCTGCTTGTAGCAACTGCGCTTTAGAAGCCGCCCTATGTTGCTTTTTGAACCAAGCGTGGGCGGCCTGAGAATCCGCCCCTTGGGACACATGATCTGTCACATGATCCATCATGTAATCGGAACAAGTGACGTCTCTAGCAAACACCTCTGAGTGACCGCTACTACATTGGGATTTGCGCGTATTGTCAAACTATGTAAATGGGGCACGGGAACCAATGAAATTGGACAGAAGCGTGTAGGGCTACTCAACTACACCCCCGTAATGGTGCAACCAAACAAAGTTCAGGATTGATGCCATCATTGACCAATGCCCCTTTTGGAAATGACAAATGGTAAATCAGCCAAAACATGTTCGGCTCTTTCTTGGGCACTACCCCCAATGGTGAAACCCTTAAATTAACTAACAGTGGTTCTGCAAACGGACCATCCATTCTACTCAACAGAACCTGCTTCTCCAATTTCTCAGACACCACTTCTGGATGCTCTAAAGCTGAACACAAATTCCGGCATACTAAAACCCGAAGTAAAACCCTTTTTTAATAGCTCAGCTGCTTCTCGATTAGGGTATCTGTTTAGATACTGCACTATCCTTTCCACCCGCACTGGAGTCAATCCCTTTTGCAGCGGCATCCGACCCTTTTTGCCTATTGCCTTTGAAGCATCCATTGGCATTTTGCGCCGAGCTTGCAGCTTTCTTCATTAAAAAGGAAGCACAACCTCTTGGCGGACGCTGCTTAGAGACTAGCCTGACCGGACCCCCCTAAATCCCCCCGAAAGGACTGCCCCTGCCTCTCCGGTGCAGTCACTCTTAACCATAAACCGATATCTATATGGTCCAACCGTATATTAAGGCGAACCATGTTCCTCTGCCTCAGTTGCTCATCATAAGAGAGCCAACCTAGACCCCCGTAAACCCTGTAGGCCTCCCCGATCGCATCTAAGTAGCAGGAAAGGGCCGAACAACACTCAGGTGTCTTTCACCAATAACACTCGCTAAAATGGCGAATGCCTATAACCTATTTGAAAAAGTGCACTAGATCAATCTATACCAGCGCCTTTCCTCCTCATCCTTTTTTTCCCTCATCCATCTTTTACCTGTCTAAATTAAATCTCTCTAGTGGGAGTAATGAAAATATATCAACATACTCCCCAATCCATATGCGCTCCCCTATACGTCCTGCTTCAAATGTGCCCCTAAAGGGCCTTCAAAGCATACATACACTTCCCCTTTAGCCACATTGTCAACCCTAGGCCTGTCCTCTTCTGCCCCGGCCTGAGTCTGTACTGAAACTGATCCAGCCCGAGATGGCAAACCCCCGACTGGCCCACTCATTCCAGCACCTACCCCCCAAGCAGGTAATGGCGATAAACCCACCCACCTATCAAGGCTACTTAACATCTGCCCCAGACACCCCCCGGGCTGCTAACTAGTGAATGAAGGTATCTCCACATCATCTCACCTGGATGCCAGGGCACTGTGAACCCCTGTCACAGATGTAGTTGGGGAGAACACCAAAAGACAACAAGAAGGAAGAGGAAAGACACTAGGCCTCACCACTAGGGAATGAAAAGGTCACATGATCCACACTTGATCAGGAGGTATGGACATACAAACAACACACAGACAAAGTGAAACCAAAAGAGGCTGTCAGATCACTAATGTGCAGTCAGTCTTTCAGACCTTCTAACACCTGTCACAGGTGTGACAGTACCCCCCCTTCTACGATTTTCAAAGCCTGAGGAAGTTCAAGACGGAAGGCTACAGGGTTAACAATGGCAGTGATCTTATATGGACCAATAAATCTTGAGCCCAACTTCCAAGAAGGTACCTTAAGTTTAATGTTTCTTGTAGACAACCACACAGAATCACCCACTCTCAGGTCCGGACCACTCATACGTCTCCTGTCAGCCACACACTTATACCTGTTGCCCATCTTTTTAAGTTTTTTTTTTTTTATTTTCCACCAAATAGAAGACAAAGAAGAGGAAAATCGTTTGTCCTCAGGAATGCTGGAATTTTGAGCACCAGAAAATGTACCAAACTGTGGATAGAACCCATATGCCCCCAAAACAGCGACTTATCAGTTGATTCCTGTCTAAGGTTATTTATAGCAAACTCCGCTAACGACAAAAATGAAGACCACTCTTCCTGATTCTCTGAAACAAAACTGAAAGTAAGTCTCCAGATTCTGCGCTCCGTCTGTCCGTTCGACTGAGGATGAAAAGCCAAAGAGAAGGACAATTCTACACCCAGACGAGTATAGAACACTTTTCAAAATCTGGAAACAAACTGAGTCCCTTTATCGGACATCACATCAGAGGGAATGCCATGTAGTTTCACAATGTTGTCGACAAACACCTGTGCAAGAGTTTTAGCATTGGGTAGACTAGGTAATGCAATATAGTGTGCCATTTTACTAAAACGATCGACAACCACCAGAATCACATTTTTCCCCGAAGAAATCGGTAAATCTGTGATGAAATCCATGGACAAATGGGTCCAAGGTCTGGACGGGATGGGCAATGGAAGCAGAGATCCGGAAGGCCGAGTATGTGTCATCTTACCACAGGCTGACACATAGTCCTCAACACACTTACGCAACCCCGGCCAACAGAATCTGCGAGAGATGAGATCGACAGTCTATCTGCTCCCAGGGTGCCCAGTAAGCACCATACAGTGATGTTCCTCGAGCATCTTGTGACATAATTTCCCCGGAGGACAAAAGTCCGGAGCATCCTCCTGTGCCTCCAACACCTTGGCCCCGGATAATGTCACGGATGTAGTAGGGCAAAACACCAAAAGACAACAAGAAGGAAGACGAAAGACACTAGGCCTCACCGCTAGGGAAGGAAAAGGGTCACCACGTATAAAACCCTGCTCCTGGCCCTAACTCCTATGCGTATGGGCACCTCTTGATGGTAGAGATGCCCATACAAACCTGGAAAACCCTGGTAACCCTCGGATGCCCTAACAGTAATGACAGGGCAGAGACAACCCGTTCCTTTCCTGGTGAAGGAACCAGCATCTTGCTGAGGCCTAGTAAACAACCCAGGAAGGGAGGGGGAATACAAAACACAACAAGCGGAACACTTAACTTCTGAGGATGATGGAGGAACAGGACTTCAACAAGAACCACACTGCAGCTCTTCCAAAACTAAATGAAGCTATCCAGAGCAAGGAGTGATTGGTAAAGTCAGACTAAATAGGGAGAGGTAAAGGTCACATGATCCACACCTGAACAGGAGGTGTGGACATACCAAAGTGAAACCAAAAGAGGCTGATCACTCATGTGCAGTCAGTCTTTCAGACCTTCTAACACCTGTCACAGGTGTGACAACCCTGCAGCCGATGGTCCTGGCTCCTAAAATCCGTCCCGTCCAGGTGTGTCTTCACTTCTTCCCGCTAATGACCCTCCTCTGAACGACTGCACCCCAGCTTCCTCCATACTGGGTGCGCTCTGTGACAACCCCCAGCCATCTTCTTCATTCAGGTGTGCAGGGCCAACTCCTTGTCTTCTGTCACTGCTATGAGGCCTGTGCACACTGCTGGCCCCATTATGCATAGCCTCAGTCCTCATATTGCCACTTCCTTTCCCATGCCGAACGGTCCTCCCCAGAGGGGGGAGAGCCTGCAGTTCCCGCTCCTGCTCCCACACTGCATTCTGGTGAAGACAGGGGGCTGACACCCCGACCTGCTCTGGGTTCCGCTGCACAGTGAGGTTCGTCCCACGCCAGTAGGACGAGGAAATTAGCTGCCCGCCATTCCCCCTTTTGTGGAGGGTCCCTGGAGGGGCTCTCGATCCGGCATCGAACCCTGGTGGACTCACTTGGACTAAGGCATGCCGGTGGACGTACCTGCCATGGCCGTCTCGAACTTGGCTGTGGGCCTGCCGTATCCGCCGCCTCCCCCTGCATAAGACTTTCCATCTGCTCCCTCAGCCAGGTGGTGTCACGGACGGTGTACAGGAAACAAGACAAAGCAACATGCATATATGACTCACTGGATCCAAAGCTAAGGAACCAAGGGGAGACCCCTGCACAAGACCTAGCACTTTCCCTGGCTGCTCAGCCTATGCAAAGATCCCAGGGGTGGATGGTTGCATAGCCACGTACCTCGACTATATAACCCCTGAACACCCTACAATAGTGAGGGGACACGACCACCGGCTCCCTACACCAGACACGAAGGGAGTCAGGGTCACCTGGGATCCAGCAAACAGAAAATAACAGATAAATGTACAGCACTTAACTTTGTAGCAGACAGGAAAACAGGATGAGCATGCACACACACTCCAGGAAGAAGTATAAGCCGCCCAGTAATGCATTATGGGGCGGAATTTAAAGGGATGCAATTAGTCCAACTACATGACAGCTGAGAGAGGCTAACGAGATGAGTAACTGAATACCACAACAAAGAGAACTCAAGGAGGAGGTTCTGAAAGGCTTCTGTCAGAGCTTCTCAGCTGTCTGGTTGTGACAGGTGGGTCCACAAGTCTTCACTGCCGCCCGCAACCTCCTAATCAACTCCTCCACTGACTTCTTCAGGTAAGCCTCTGCCTGTTAGCTTGGTTTAAAAAGCACAAAATGGCACCCGGACCTCAAACTGCCCCCCATATAAAATCCTAACCCCTCTCCTATCAACACACCCCTCTTACCAGATATCATTAACCCCTGATTCCCCGTCCCCTCGCACCAAAATTAATTATGCTGGCCACCCCCTAGGCTAAAGCTACAGTACAGCCTTACTTGATTAAATTATTGGTTCATTCCTCGAGTCGCCTTGCTCTCACACCTCCCCTTTTCTCCCCCATGTCTCCACCTGCCCAAATAATAAAACACAGAAACCAGAGTCGGATTGAATCGGCCACAGCACCATTTAATTAACACATAAATACATATCATAAATAGCAATAAGTTAACCCACACGAGGGAGGTCCTAGAAGCCCCAAAGTTTATTATTAACCCACAAACAACATGGCAAATCCACCTTGCCCTCCCATATAAAGGCCTAACCCCTCCCCTATCGACACACCCCTCTTACCAGATATCATTAACCCCTGATTCCCCGTCCCCTCGTACCAAAATTAATAATGCTGGCTTCCACCTAGGCTAAAGCCCCAGTATGGCCTTACTAGAATGGGGTATGTTTTTATTTCTTTGCAGAACGGACATGTGGACAACACACGGTCTGCTGCCTGCAGCCCCATTGAAATTAATAGGTCCTTATCAAATCCACAAAAACACTGATGACGGAATTGCACAGAAAAAACAAAACAGTTGTGTGCGTGAGGCCTTAATTTTGAGCTTCTGAACCTTGCTGTCTTGCTATACATGCAGGCATAACTAATGGGGATACATTATACATTTATTCTTTCAGGTCTGTAGCCTATTCCTTAGAAAAGGAGATTCCACTTGGTAATTTTCCTGTACCTTCATACCTGAGAGATGATATAAGAAATGGACTGTTCTCCAGCAGATCTACATGGTATGCATCAAACGATAAGTAAAGTATATGTAACGCCCCAGAGGTGCATTACTATCTTTGCACCTTGCTACTCTCTAATGGGCTAGTGTCATGTCATCTATATATTTATTTCCAGGTCCTGTACACTGTGCGTTCATAATTTTCTTATGCAACTGTTATGTTCATGCAACGTGCCTGGTTCACCAACAGGTGGCAGCATAAATGGCAGAGCTGTAGTTACATAGAATGGAACTTTCATTCCATTCTAACCCCCCTCTGTGGTGTGGTGTGCGTGTTCCACTTGTTGCAGGGAGGGTGGAGTACTAGTTAGGAGTTAGCGGAGAGTACCCCGTGCTAGGGGAAGGCAGTAGGAGCATGTCCCTGTTGGACGAGCCCTGTCCAGGCCAGCTGGAGTATCTTCAGCTCAGCTAGACGTAGAGGCAGAGGCTTGGAGTCTCTGCAACCAGGAGTAAAGTGTTCCTTGGACAAAGCTAGAGACAGACCAGATTACAAAGTGAAGTACAGCCTAAGGAAGAAGCTGAGTTCTATAGCCAGCCTGTTAGCACAGCAGAGCCAGAGAACAGCAGAAGTAGCAGAGAGGAGTTTGCTTGCCACTGTTAATGCCAAAGCCTGCTGGGAACCAAAATAAAGCCTGTAAGCTGTTGGAGAAACGTTTATTCAAGTAAAGTTGTGTTCAACTTCATCACAAGGTCTGGACTCAAGTTATTTCTTCAGCCCCTACTACGACTACCCCTTTTGTCTGCTTTCGGAGGGCAACGCCTGGGGTCCAGCATATCCAGGTAGGAGCACCGTAACACATGCACAAAACATAAAGTGACATTATAGGCTACCCTACACCACTCTGGCATTCCTACACCTGGGTACCACCGTCTACTACATCACTAAAAGGGGCTCTGTGGCCTTGTTGCTTCATTGCAACTGGCGTCACAAAAAACATGTACCTTAAGGGACCCCAAGTAGTGCGCCCGACGACTTTATATAATCCAGATGTTTGCAACATCTGTAATGTTAATCTATGGGGTCGTGATGCAATGCATCTGTAGCAAATAATCCAACTATGTTGTGCAGCTTTGCCCTCATAGACCAGTACGACTACTAATACTGTGTACTGCTGCGACTTGCCTGCAACTTTATTTTCAAGTGGCTTTTTTTCAGTGAAATCATAGCTCTAAAATAGTCATGCAACAGCAAATTAGAGAACTTGTCTAGGGATTTTTTTTCTACAATTAATACCTTCATCTGTAGTCTGCCTGCAGATGCCACTGTGCTTGTTATTTTTTTCTTTTTTTTTTTTTCTTAATATGTTATTGAGTAGCAAAGGTACCAGGAAGAGGAGAACACCTCAGCTCTTCTCAGTGAGCCTATTCTTCCTCCTGTCTGTGACACTGTCTAATCACTGCACAGCCAAGGAGAAGACAAGCTGTTCTCGCAAGATTTGGTAAATCTCACAATGTAATCTCAATGTAAGTGAACATAGTACTCGCTAATCTTGTGGGAGCAGCTAGTCTTCTCCTTGGCTGTGAAGTGGTCTGCAGTGATTGGACAGCATCACAGACAAGGAGAAGAGGACGCCCAATGAGGAGAGCTGAGGTCTCCTCCTCCTGGTACCTTTTACTAGTCATTGCATATTAGATGCCAGAGCAGAGGGCATAGCAGTACAACGGAGGGGCCAAACAGAAAAAAAAAAAGCTCAATCGTATCTGCAGATCCATATGGGGGCGGGGCGGGGGGATTGCACTGACATTTCAACATGGCCAATCCTGAGGAGAACAGACCCTTGTATTCTTTCTTCAGCAGTTGCTTCATTTTGCGTTTAGGAGGAAAATGAACACTATAATAATCACTGTTAAACTGTAATAAAAATGTATTATTTCAGGAACTTGCTGATCTCAACCCTAGAGTTTAGCAACTATCCCGATAAATTTCACTTGCTGCTACACCTAGAAGAGATACAAATGGAGATTGACATCCGGAAATACGACAAAGAACGACAGACAATGGAAAGAGACAGAAATCTCCTAATTCTTGATGTAAGTGAGCTTCCGCTGATTTATTTAATTTCATAATAGCTGTGAGGTCAGTACGCTCTAATGAACCAACCTTGAGAGGGCCTCTCAACACATTCTCACCTATGATCTAAGCATCCAGGAGGATTCGGGTTCTCTAAGGGTATGTTCACACAGTGGATTTAGGTTCCAATTCCATTGCCAACTGTGTGGTGTCTACCTCCCATTGTTCACAATGAAACGCCAGGCTGCCAGTCACATGGCCAATGGCTTAAAGCTGCAACTGTACTAAGAAAGGACATGTCTTGGTGCGGTGTCAAGATGGCCGCTGCTGGAAGCCACAGCAGTTTACCACTGCACAAGCCGTGGTGGATTTTGCTGCTAATTATCCAGCGTATTTTGCAAAGGCAAAATCTGGTGTTTGAATATACCCTAAACAATGCTGTTACCTATTTTCATTTTAGAAGTTGCTCTGGAGGGGAGAACTAAGCCCTGACACATTCCTGCTGCCGCTGCACATTAGTCTACAAGGAGTTCCAGTCCATAAGGGCCTGTCGCCATTCCTGAAATGTCTGTTTTACAAAATTATTATATTCCACAGGAATTGATAATTCTGGAGCACTTTGTCTTAGAATTCCTTTATAGTGCCGTTCATCTATTATTCCTATTAGAAGTTTATTAGTAAATTGCCAACTGGGTGTTACCAGTGGGGAGTGGCCTTGCACAGCCTGGCACTATCTAGTCAGGGCTGTCCATGTCACACTGGGCAGGGACACAGCTTGTGGTAGCACCCAGTTGTACGTTTATTCATAAACATCTAGTAGGGATAATAGAGGAATGGCATAGCGTTATATGGAAAGATACTCCAGAGTTGTTGTTATATGGGGAATGCAGGTAGTTACTAAACCAGACATGTCAGGAGAGGTGACAGGTCCTCTGTCCAGGATTATAAAAAAAAAATTATTCCCCCTGCCCAGCAGTACCTGTGACATGATGAATATTTACCTGATCCATGGATCTTGGACTGTCTTCATTGTACTCTGGTCCCTACCTGTCAACTTCGTCAGGGACGTGCACAGCTGCAGCCAATCACTGACCCAGAAGTGACGTGCTGTTTGGGGGGACCTTACCACTGACACCACTCATTGGCTGCAGCAGTGCACGTGACTCCATCCATAGAGTAGACAGCCTGGGAGCAATGGAGGTGGAACAGAGTGGTGGGGAGCAGGTAAGTACAGATCTGTTCACAGGTACTGTAGGTTGGGAGGCAGGTGGTTGTTTAAAAAAAAAAATCCTGGACAACCCCTTTAACCACCTAACTGTTTTGCCCGGGGCCAACTCAGGCATTGGGAAAAGTACTTAACTTAGCTGGGCTCGGGCAGAAAGTGGAGGGGGGAGGGCTGTTTTAGATGCTGCTATCTCCTGAATAGTAGCAACTAGTCTTGTTTGAAAGCTGACATTCCAGGCTTTCTTTGAAGACCAAAATGACAGCTAAAGTCCAAGCAACAGAGGATAAATCACTGTTAGAAATTGAGTCAGGAATAATCGCAGGAAAAAAACTACTTTCACTTTCAGCAGTATTAACGACATTCCAGTTTCTATGACTGATATCTTCCCCTGTACTGAACAGATTTCTGTCATTCTGGTATTGTCTGAAGGCTTGAAATATTTCAAACAATACAAGGCCCATATCTCTAGCTGGTACCAACCCAGAGATATGAGAAGATAAAACAGGGATCCCCCTCCCCTTCAGTCTGGAGGAGAATGAGAGAGCAGCTACAGAGCTGCCGGCTGCAGGGGGAGAAATGTGACATTATCATCATTGTAGTGACCCAGATAATAAAATCATGTTATTTTTACCACACAATAAACGCTTTTAAATAAACATTTAGACAAAACTGCTAGAACACAAAGGGGTTAAAATGAATTATGTTACTAAGCGGTTAAAAATGCTATAGTTTCCCCTGAGTTGTGCACCAATAAGATTTACTGCAGACACACAATAAAAATCTTTACAGTTTAAGAGGTTAAGATTAATGTTGATTGAGCATGCCTGGCCGAACACTAGTTCGGCTCGAGCATCTCGATGCTCGGCACATGGCGGTACTTGGCCGAGTACTGCATGTGCTCAAGCGCAATGCTCGAGTCTCCTCCCCGCACGTTTGTTGGCTGCTAAGCAGCCAATAAATGTGCAGGGAGGTACTGGCATGCACTGTAATGCCGTAGACATGTTGGCTACTGGCATTACAGTGATTGGCTGGCCGGAATGCTATAAAGCACCTGATGACACGTGTTCGGCTCAGTCTTAGTCAGGGAGAGCTGAGAATAGGAAGAAAGACAGTGTAGGGAGTGTTATTGAAAGATTTTTATTACAAAAACTTTTCAGAGACCCAAAAGTCCTTTTAGGGACTATGGTGTGTGACAGCAGCAATATATATTTTTAGAGCATCCTGCGCTAAATAGCGTCTAATAGGCCTCTGCAGACAGTTAAATTATCCGCGCCACATCTCCTGTGTAAAGTGTGCCCATCCCTAAAATATCAGTGTCATCCAGTGTACTCTTTCCGTAAACTGTGTCCGCTGCGGACAGTTAAATTATCCGTGCCACATCTCCTGTGTAAAGTGTGCGCATCCCAAAAATATCTGTGACATCCATTGTACTTTTTCAATAGACGGTGTCCGCTGCGGACAGTGAGATTAGCTGCACCACATCTCCAATGTAAAGTGTGCGCATCCAAAAAATATCTGTGACATCCAGTGTACTTTTTCAATAGATGGTGTCCGCTGCAGATAGTGACATTACCAGTGCCACATCTCTAGTGTAACGTGAGCTCCTAAAATTATTATCTGTGACATACAGTGTAATTTTTACATAGACGCTTTGGATAGTGACATTACTGGTGGTACCTCTTCCCTGTATAACGTTTCCTCATCCCAAATACCTGTGACATTCCCTGTAATATTTTATTAGCCGCTGGTGACAGCATTGACATTATCTGTGGGATATCTCTTGTGTGACGTTTCCACATCCCAAATAACTTTTTACATTTTTTTGCGTATACACGTCCAAATCCTACGCTACTGTACGTGTGACATACTTTCAAGCATATATCACATTTAAAATAAAGAAGGCGAGCAGTAAGGGATGGGGAAGTGGCCATGATGCTGATTCTGCACGCAGAGGCCGTGGCCCTGGGCACGTTAAATCTGTGCCTGCTGCCAGAGCACAAGAAAAAGAGTCATCCACGATACCTAGCTTCAAGTTCCAGTTTGCAGGGCTGCGCAAGACACCACTTTTGAAGTCAGACCAGTGTGACCAGGTGGTCGGTTGGATTGCAGCAGATAATGCTTCCAATCGGTTAAGCACCACCCTGTCTTCCACCAAGTCCAGTCTTGATACTCCTTCCTCCCACCATGGAGAGTCTGGCCAAACAAGAGATTCCACACTCGGATATTCCGAGGACCTCTTTTCCTCACCAGTCCTTGATTTGGCACTCTCGCCAAGCACGTTTGAAGAGGGACAGATCTTGTGCCTTGATTCCCAAAACTCTTGAGCATCCACAGTCACAAGAAGATGATGGGGGGAATGGCAATTACTGTTTAATAAGGTGGATGATGATGAGACACAGTTGTGAAAAACTCAACAGCAATTACTGTCTCAAGAGGTTGACGAAGAGGATGAGACACAGTTGTCAATCACTGAGGTTGTGGTTATGTCAACAAGTCAGGAGGATGAGTAGAGTGAGGAAGGGGAAGAGGAGGTGGTGGACGATGAAGTCGCTGACCCAATCTGGGAAGGTAGAAAGCCGAGCGAGGACAGCAGCACAGAGGGGGAGGGATCTGCAGCACCAAAACAGGCTGGAAGAGGCAGTGAGGTGGGAGAAGGCGGGCCACACCAAACAGGCCCGAAACTGTTACACAGAGCACCTCCTTGCGGAAATCTTCCCTGCCAAGGGATAGGTGTTCCGCAGTATGGTGCTTTTTTGAGGAAAGTGTGGACAGAGGCCCCAACAATTAGGCATTAGAGACGTTGCGAACATAAAATTTTCCCTTCGCGAACGCGAATTTCTGCAAATGTTCGCAAACGGGCGAACCGCCATAGACTTCAATAGGCAGGCGAATTTTAAAACCCACAGGGACTCTTTCTAGCCACAGTATGATGGAAAAGTTGTTTCAAGGGGACTAACACCTGGACTGTGGCATGCCGGAGGGGGATCCATGGCAAAACTCCCATGGAAAATTACATAGTTGACGCAGAGTTGGATTTTAATCCATAAAGGGCATAAATCACCTAACAATCCGAATTTTTTTTGAACAACGTGGTTTAAAACATCCAGTGTGTGTATACGATCAGGTATGATGTTGTATCTATCAGGTAGTGTAAGGGTTACGCCCGCTTCACAGACATTGACAGACCAAACTCCCCTTTTAATGCACCGCAAACCACCGCAAACAGTCCATTTGCCCAACCGCAAACTTCCCATTTGCACAAGGTTGGATACCAAGCTAGCCATGTCCCGTTGATGTCATTGAAGGTTTCTTCCTCCACCCAGCCACGTACAACACCAAGGGTCCCGGAAAGGTGAATTGAATTGATTTTTCGAATGGGGAGATGGTTAAAAAAACACTGGCTCCCTCCCCATTGTTTGAAACCACGCCATGGTCACTGCGTCTGCGCCGTGCAATTTACTGTCACACCCGATATGAGTGGTATTTTCTGTAGTTCTATTCTCATCAGTTTAATCCCTGTTACATCCCATATCAGGGATTGCCTTTTGTGAAAAAAAAATTTGGCCGGGTACCTTCGACTGCCTTCACAGTGACAGACCAAACTCTGATTTTTGATGAATTGATTTTAGGAACCGGGAGATGGAAAAAGCAGCTTGGTCGGTCCTCTTACTCCCAAGTTGGGGCACTGTGCGTGCACGGAGCAATGTGCTGTGACACCCTATATGAGTGGTGTCTTAACTAGTCCTATTCCTATCAGTTTAATCCCTGTTACGTCCCCTATCCGGGGACGTGTGTCGAATTGATTAATCATTGTCGAATAAATGACATCCTGAAATAATTTTGTTCTGAGCTCCGTACTTGCTTTGTATTGGAATTGATGGGGATTTTTTAAATTGTCTGCATTATTTCTAATAAACTATTAAGAGACTTTATTATGTATAATATTATGTATTTATAAAAAAAAAAGAAAAAAGAAAAATAATTATCCAGCTGATCGCTTTTAGTCTGATCATAATGAAGGAGGTAATCATAGAGGTGATCATAGAGGTGATGATCGCTTCATTGTGATACGCAAGCCCTTCACCACAACAAGGTACCGATCACGAAGGGGAATTGACACATGTATGTGCCTTTTTTTTGTTTTGTTTTTGCAGCCACAATGCAGCACTAGAGGCCAGAAAAATTAGGCATGTACACATGCCTGAAAAACTAGGTAATGTTGCAGCCGCTGCTGTAGCAGCGGCCGGAAAAATTGATGTTTTCCAGGCAGAAAGGTGGCTAAAACATTGCGGCTTGAACCCTAGTTGGTGGCGGAAAATTCACGAAAGTCATCCGGTATGCAGACATTAAATACAGCAGCGTGGGGACCATTTTGAGGCCAAGGCATGTCATCAGGCCTTTTGTTAGTCAAACGTATCCCCCACTGTCAGTCCCTTCGGGATCCATGCCTCATTCATCTTAATGAAGGTGAGGTAATCAACACTTTTTGGACCGAGGCAACTTCTTTTGTCAGTGACAATGCCTCCTGCTGCACTGAAGGTCCTTTCTGACAGGACACTTGAAGCGGGGCAGGCCAGAAGTTCTATCGCAAACTGGGATAGTTCAGGCCACAGGTCAAGCCTGCACACCCAGTAGTCAAGGGGTTCATCGCTCCTCAGAGTGTGGATATCTGCAGTTAAGGCGAGGTAGTCTGCTACCTGTCGGTCGAGTCGTTCTCTAAGGCTGGATCCCGAAGGGCTGTGGCGATGTGTAGGACTGAAAAAGCTCTGCATGTCCTCCATCAACAACACATCTGTAAAGCGTCCTGTCCTTGCCGCCGTGGTCGTGGTAGGAGGAGGATTACTTTTACCTCTTCCCCTGTTAGATTCACATTGTGCTGTGACATCCCCCTTATAAGCTGTGTAAAGCATATTTTTTTGTTTGGTTTTGAACTGCTGCATCCTTTCTGACTTTCGATAATTTGGTAACATTTCAGGCACTTTCTGCTTATACCGGGAGTCTAGTAGCGTGGCCACCCAGTACAGGTCGTTCTCCTTCATCCTTTTTATACGAGGGTCCCTCAACAGACATGACAGCATGAAAGACCCCATTTGCACAAGGTTGGATGCCGAGCTACTCATTTCCCATTCCTCGTCCTCACTGATGTCATTGACGGTCTGTTCTTCCCCCCAGCCACGTACAACACCACGGGTCCCAGATAGGTGACAACAACGAGCACCCTGGGATGCCTGCTGTGGTTGGTCTTCCTCCTCTTCAAAGCCACATTCCTCCTCTGACTCCTCTTCCTCATACTCCTCTTCCAGCGTTGCCGCAGGTCCGGCAAGCGATGATGACAAGGCTGTTTCTGATGGTGATGGTGACCACAACTCTTCCTCTTCACGCTCATCTGCAGCCTGATCCAGCACTCTTCGTAGGGCACGCTCCAGGAAGAAAACAAATGGGATGAGGTCGCTGATGGTGCCTTCGGTGCGACTGACTAGGTTTGTCACCTCCTCAAAAGGACGCATGAGCCTACAGGCATTGCGCATGAGCGTCCAGTAACGTGGCAAAAAAATTCCCAGCTCCGCAGAGGCTGTCCTAGCACCCCGGTCATACAAAAACACGTTGACGGCTTTTTCTTGTTGGAGCAGGCGGTCGAACATTAGGAGTGTTGAATTCCGACGTGTCGGGCTGTCGCAAATCAAGCACCTCACTGGCATGTTGTTTCAGCGCTGAATGTCTGAAAAGTGCGCCATGGCCGTGTAGGAACGCCTGAAATGGCCACACACCTTCCTGGCCTGCTTGAGGACGTCCTGTAAGCCTGGGTACTTAGACACAAAGCGTTGTACGATGAGATTCAACACATGTGCCATGCACGGCACATGTGACAACTTGCCCAAATTCAATGCCGCCAACAAATTGCTTCCATTGTCACACACCACTTTGCCGATCTCCAGTTGGTGCGGGGTCAGCCACTGATCCACCTGTGCGTTCAGGGCGGACAGGAGTGCTGGTCCGGTGTGGCTCTCTGCTTTCAGGCAAGTCAACCCCAAGACAGCGTGACACTGTCGTATCCGGGATGTGGAATAGCCCCTGGGGAGCTGGGGGGATTCAGTTGATGTGCAGCCAGACGCCGCAGCAGAAGAGGACTCAGCCGAGGAGGTTATGGAAGAGGATGGAGTAGGAGGAGTAGAGGAGGTGGCAGTAGGCCTGCCTGCAAGTCGTGGCGGTGTCACCAACTCCGCTGCAGAGCCACGCATTCCATGCTTGGCAGCCGTCAGCAGGTTGACCCAATGCGCAGTGTAGGTGATATACCTGCCCTGACCGTGCTTTGCAGACCAGGTATCAGTGGTCAGATGGACCCTTGCCCCAACACTGTATGCCAGAGATGCCATGACTTCCTTTTCAATCACTGAGTAGAGGTTTGGGATTGCCTTTTTGAAAAAAAATTCGTCCGGGTACCTTCCACTGTGGTGTCCCAATAGCGACACATTTTTTGAAGGCCTCAGACTCCACCAGCTGGTATGGTAAAAGCTGGCGGGCTAAGAGTTCCGTCAAGCCAGCTGTCAGACGCCGGGCAAGGAGGTGACTCTGTGACATTGGCTTCTTACGCTCAAACATTTCCTTTACAGACACCTGACTAGTGGGCAGATGAGATGGAACTGCTGAAGGTGAGAGGCGAGTGGCGGGTGGTTGAGAGGGGGCAAGGAGGACAGCAGTGGTTGACTTGGTGAAGATGCTGGACCAGGAGGAGGATGGTGGCTTTGAGCTTGTGTGCTGCTTCTACTCGTCATCATGTGTTGATCCCATAGGCGTTTGTGATGTGCGATCATGTGCCTTCGCAAAGCAGATTGTACCTAGGTGGGTGTTGGATTTCCCACGACTCTGTTTCTTTTGGCACAGGTTGCAAATGGCATCGCTGTTGTCAGAGGCAGACACACAAAAAAAATGCCACACTGCTGAGCTTTGCAATGACGGCATTCTGGTGGTGGCAACAGCATGCGTTGATTGGCGTGCTGTCTGGCTGACCCCGGGTGCCGATACATGCTGTCTGACTGTGCCACTAGCTCCTTTCGACGACCTCCCCCTGCTTCCAACTCAACTCCTCCTTCTCTCTGTCTCCCCTTCTGAACTTTCCCCCTCTTCTTCTTCTCTTCGAGCAGGCACCCACGTGGCATCCACGGCCACATCGTCATCATCAACCACTTCACTTGTATCTGACACCTGAGCAAAGGAAGCAGCAGCGGGTACAACATCATCATCATCATCATCATCACACTGTACGTCCATGTGTGTAATGCTGCCTGACTGAGAGATATCCCTGTTATCTACATCCTCTGGCAATAATGGTTGCGCATCACTAATTTCATCCAACGGATGTGTAAATAACTCCTCTGAGGGATCAAGTGAAGCGGCTGTGGGGGTAGTGGTGGTGGTGGCGGCGGGCGGGAGAGTGGTAACTTGAGAGCAGGTGATCAAAGCTGAGCTGTAGGAGGATGGTGCGTCAAGGTTCTTAGCGGAAGCTGTTAAAGATTGGGTGTCCTGTGTAAGCCAGTCAACTATTTTCTCCGAATTTTTGGGGTTCAGGGTACGTGGCCTCTGACTACTGGGCATTATTCCAGGGCCAGTGGAAATCACAGCACCACGACCACGACAGCCCCTTCGGGGTGGCCTGCCTCTGCCTGTCATTTTTTTTTTAGATAAGTGGTACTATGCGTGCAAGGTACTTTTCCACCCTATATAAGTGGTGGGCTGTGGGCACAGTACAGTCTGTGTGGGCCTGACACACACGGGCTTGCAACTGTAATTATATCACAGAAAAATGTTAAATATTTTTTTTTTTTATCTGCAAGGTATTTGAGTGAATGACACCCTGTAAAGGTATGAATGGAGGCCTAGCCAGTGGCCACAGTACAGTCTGTGTGGGCCTGACACACACAGGCTGGCAAATGTGATTATATCACAGAAAAATATTAAATATCATTTTTTTTTTATCTGCAAGGTATTTTCTGTCACACCCTGTATGAATGGTGTGCACGTGCTGTCTGTGACTGAGCCTGCAGCCTCTCACACACGGGCAGCCAGGCAACTGCAACATATATATATAAAATAAAAAAAAGCACACTGATGTACCAGCCCTGAAAAGGGCTTTTTGGGGTGCTGTCAGGACGCTGTCCTTATAGCGATGAGTCTGTGGACACAGAACAATGCCCTAGCTAACGCTTTCCCTATTGAATCAGCAGCAGCAGCACTGTTTCTCTTCTCACTGAGAATGCAGCTTCCGAATGAATCTAAAATGGATGCTGTCCAGGAGGTGGGAGGGTCTGCTGCTGATTGGCTGGAATGTGCCTGCTGACTGTGAGGTACAGGGTCAAAGTTTACTCAATGATGTATAGGGGCGGACTGAACATCGCATATGTTCGCCCGCTGCGGCGAACGCGAACAAGCTATGTTTGCCGGCGAATAGTACGGGCCATTATGTGGCTGGAGGTATATTAGACGGTCAATGGATATCAATTTAACTAAAGGCCAGTGGACTACAGGCCCCAAAAATTATTCATTCACCAAACATAAAACATCAAGTGATTATGTGGTTCGAGGTATATTAAACGGTCATTGGATATCAATTTTACTGCAGGCCAGTACAAATACATGTCAAATACATATGTTTAAAAGAACTAAAAGTATAAAATTGGATTAAAAACATGGCTAACAAAATCCCCCCTCTTGAAAAATACTCAAATGATAATAGTTGAAATTCAAAAACACGTGGTCGTCACAGGTGTTGAATTCCTTGGAGGTCCCAAACATTAGGCATTCACCGGACAGAAAAGGACTTTTATGCTGCTGTATTTATATAAGACAGGAACCATTATTTGTTCTGGGTGGCGGGAATGTGTGGGCTGGCATGAGGAAATTCAATTAAACGTGGTCGTCACAGGTGTTGAATTAACCGCTTTAAGTCCTCCCATAGGATATAAACGTCCTATGGGTGGACCTCTATTTCTGAAAGCACGTTTTAAAACGTCCTTTCAGAAATAGCAGCTGCTGATCGGGTTGTCCGCTGTCAGTGACAGCAGGGCAACCCAGAGATAAGGCAGGGACAGTTCCCAGGTGTCCCTGCCTTCCGGATCGCTGCAGACACAGCGCTCACAGAGCGCTGTGTCTGCAGAGCAGGAAGCGCTATGCGCTTCCTGTTCCGGCCCGGCGGTCATGTGACCGCCGGGACCGGAGCGTGCAGGAGCTGTGTGAGGTCTTACAGAGACCTCGATCAGCCCTGCTTCTGAGGCTGTACAGCGCAGAATCACGCTGTACAGCCTCTCTGGGGGGTGCATTTCTTCTGTAACTGGGGCTACTATGTCAGCCCCAGTTACAGGAGAAATCAACAGTGAAAAAAAAAAGAAAAAGTGAAGCAAATGTCCCCCAGAGGTCTTGTATGACCTTATGGGGGACGAAAAGTGTAAAATGAAATAAAAAAAAATAAAGGGTTGAAAAAAAAAAAAAAAAAAAGTTTCACATGTAAAAAAAAAAGGTCCCCAAGTAAGGAATAATAAAAAAAAAAAAAAAAAAAAAATAGAAAAAATAAAATAAAATTGACATATTTGGTATTGCCACATCCGTAAAAAACAGCTCTATAAAAATATCACATGAGCTAACCCCTCGGGTGAACACTGTAAAAAAAAAACTGTCAAAACAAGCAATTTTTGTCACCTTGCATCACAAAAGGTGCAACACCAAGTGATCAAAAATGCGTATGTCCCACAAAATGGTACCAATAAAACCGTCACCTCATCCCGCAAAAAATGAGCCCCTACATAAGAAAATCTCTCAAAAAATAAAAAAACTATAGCTCTTATAACATGGAGACACTAAAACATCATTTTTTGGTTTCAAAAATGCTATTATTGTGTTAAAGTGAAACAAATAAAAAAAATATACATATTAGGTATTGCCGCGTCCGTAAAAACCAGCTCTATAAAAATATCACATGAGCTAACCCCTCAGATGAACACCGTAAAAAAAAAAAAAAAAAAAACTGTGTCAAAACAAGCAATTTTTGTCACCTTGCATCACAAAAGGTGCAACACCAAGTGATCAAAAACGTGTATGTCCCACAAAATGGTACCAATAAAACAGTCACCTCATCCCGCAAAAAATGAGCCCCTACATAAGAAAATCTCTCAAAAAATAAAAAAACTATAGCTATCAGAACATGGACACATTAAAACATAATTTTTTTGTTTCAAAAATGCTATTATTGTGTAAAACTTTAATAAATAAGAAAGTATACATATTAGGTATCGCCACGTCCGTAACAATCTGCTCTATAGAAATGTCACTTGACTGAACCCCTCAGGGGAACGCTGTAAAAAATAAATAAATAGAAACTGTGCTAAAACAACCAATTTTTTGGTCACCTTGCCCCATAAAGTGTTATAATGAATGATCAAAAAATCATATGTACCCAAAAATAGTACTAATAAAACTGGCACCTTATCCCCTAATTTCCAAAATAGGGTCACTTCTTGGGAGTTTCTACTGTAAGGGTGCATCAGGGGGCTTCAAATGGGACATGGCATCTAAAAACCATGTGGCGTTCCTTTTCTTCTGCGCCCTGCCGTGTGCCCATACAGCAGTTTATGACCACATGTGGGGTGTTTCTGTAAACCGCAGAATCTGGGTAATAAATATTGAGTTTTCTTTGGCTGTTAACCATCGATGTGTTAAAGAAAAAATTGGATTAAAATGGAAAATCTGCCCAAAAAGTGAAATTTAAAAATTTGATCTCCATTTTCCTTTAATTCTTGTGGAACGCATAAAGGGTTAACAAAGTTTGTAAAATCAGTTTTGAGTAACTTGAGGGGTGTAGTTTCTACAATGGGGTCATTTATGGGGGTATCCACTATGTAGGCCCCACAAAGTGACTTCAGACCTGAACTGGTCCTTATAAAGTGGGTTTTGGCAATTTTCTTAAAAATTTGAAGAATTTCTTCTAAACTTCTAAGCCTTCTAACGTCCTAAAAAAATAAAATGACATTTCCAAAATGATGCCAACATAAAGTAGACATATGGGGAATGTTAAATAATAAATATTTTATGAGGTATCACTTTCTGTTTTAACCCCTTAAGGACCGGGCTCATTTTCACCTTAAGGACCGGGCCATTTTTTGCAAATCTGACCAGTGTCACTTTAAGTGCTCATAACTTTCAAACGCTTTGACTTACCCAGGCCGTTCTGAGATTGTTTTTTCGTCACATATTGTACTTCATGACACTGCTAAAATTGGGTCAAAAAAGTTATTTTTTTTGCATAAAAAAATACATTTTTTACCAAAAATTTTGAAAAATTAGCAAATTTCAAAGTTTCAGTTTCTCTACTTCTGTAATACATAGTAATACCCCCAAAAATTGTGATGACTTTACATTCCCCATATGTCTACTTCATGTTTGTAGCATTTTGGGAATGATATTTTATTTTTTGGGGATGTTACAAGGCTTAGAAGTTTAGAAGCAAATTTTGAAATTTTTGAGAAATCTTCAAAATCCCACTTTTTATGGACCAGTTCAGGTTTGAAGTCATATTGTGAGGCTTAGATAATAGAAACCTCCCAAAAATGACCCCATTCTAGAAACTACACCCCTCAAGGTATTCAAAACTGTTTTTTCAAACTTTATTAACCCTTTAGGTGTTCCACAAGAGTTAATGGCAGATGGAGAAACAATTTTGAAATTTCTATTTTTTGGAAAATTTTCCAATATAATAAATTTTTTCCAGGAGTAAAATAAGGGTTAACTGCCAAACAACACTCAAAATGGGTTGCCCTGATTCTGTAGTTTGCAAAAACACCCCATATGTGGTCGTAAACTACTGTTTGGCCGAACGGTAGCACATAGAAGGAGGGGAACACCATATGGGTTTTGGAAGGCAGATTTTGCAGGACTGGTTTTGTTTATACCATGTCCCATTTGAAGCCCCCTGTTGCACCCCTAGAATAGAAATTTCAAAAAAGTGACTCCATCTAAGAAAGTACACCCCTCAAGGTATTCAAAACTGGGTTTACAAACTTTGTTAACCCTTTAGGTGTTCCACAAGAGTTAATGGCAGATGGAGAAACAATTATGAAATTTCAATTTTTTGGAAAATTTTCCAATATAATCAATTTTTTCTAGGAGTAAAACAAGGGTTAACTGCCAAACAACACTCAAAATGGGTTGCCCTGATTCTGTAGTTTGCAAAAACACCCCATATGTGGTCGTAAACTACTGTTTGGCCGAACGGTAGCACATAGAAGGAGGGGAACACCATATGGGTTTTGGAAGGCAGATTTTGCAGGACTGGTTTTGTTTATACCATGTCCCATTTGAAGCCCCCTGTTGCACCCCTAGAATAGAAATTTCAAAAAAGTGACTCCATCTAAGAAAGTACACCCCTCAAGGTATTCAAAACTGGGTTTACAAACTTTGTTAACCCTTTAGGTGTTCCACAAGAGTTAATGGCAGATGGAGAAACAATTATGAAATTTCAATTTTTTGGAAAATTTTCCAATATAATCAATTTTTTCTAGGAGTAAAACAAGGGTTAACTGCCAAACAACACTCAAAATGGGTTGCCCTGATTCTGTAGTTTGCAAAAACACCCCATATGTGGTCGTAAACTACTGTTTGGCCGAACGGTAGCACATAGAAGGAGGGGAACACCATATGGGTTTTGGAAGGCAGATTTTGCAGGACTGGTTTTGTTTATACCATGTCCCATTTGAAGCCCCCTGTTGCACCCCTAGAATAGAAATTTCAAAAAAGTGACTCCATCTAAGAAAGTACACCCCTCAAGGTATTCAAAACTGGGTTTACAAACTTTGTTAACCCTTTAGGTGTTCCACAAGAGTTAATGGCAGATGGAGAAACAATTATGAAATTTCAATTTTTTGGAAAATTTTCCAATATAATCAATTTTTTCTAGGAGTAAAACAAGGGTTAACTGCCAAACAACACTCAAAATGGGTTGCCCTGATTCTGTAGTTTGCAAAAACACCCCATATGTGGTCGTAAACTACTGTTTGGCCGAACGGTAGCACATAGAAGGAGGGGAACACCATATGGGTTTTGGAAGGCAGATTTTGCAGGACTGGTTTTGTTTATACCATGTCCCATTTGAAGCCCCCTGTTGCACCCCTAGAATAGAAATTTCAAAAAAGTGACTCCATCTAAGAAAGTACACCCCTCAAGGTATTCAAAACTGGGTTTACAAACTTTGTTAACCCTTTAGGTGTTCCACAAGAGTTAATGGCAGATGGAGAAACAATTATGAAATTTCAATTTTTTGGAAAATTTTCCAATATAATCAATTTTTTCTAGGAGTAAAACAAGGGTTAACTGCCAAACAACACTCAAAATGGGTTGCCCTGATTCTGTAGTTTGCAGAAACACCCCATATGTGGTGGTAAACTACTATTTGGCTAAACGGCAGGACATAGAAGAAGGGGAACGCCATATGGTTTTTGGAAGGCAGATTTTGCTGGACTGGTTTATTTACACCATGTACCCTTTCAAGCCCCCTGATGCACCCCTAGAGTAGAAACTCCATAAAAGTGACCCCATCTAGGAAACTACGGGATAAGGTGGTTGTTGTTTTGGGACTATTTTTGGGGTAAATTTGATATTTGGTTGCTCTATATTACTCTTTTTTGAGGCAATGTAACAAAAAAATTAAAATCTAAAATTGTTTCTACATTCGCTATTTAGTTTTGTGGAACACCTAAAGGGTTAACATAGTTTGTAAAGTAACTTTTGAATACCTTGAGGGGTGTAGTTTCTTAGATGGGGTCACTTTTTTGGAGTTTCTAGTCTGGGCTACATCAGGGGGGGCTTCTAATGGGACATGGTGTCAAAAAAAAACTGTCCATCAAAATCTGCCTTCCAGAAACCGTATGGCGTTCCCTTCGTTCTATGCCCTGCCGTGCGGCTATATAGCCATTTACGACCACATATGGGGTGTTTCTGCAAACGACAGAATCGGGGCTTTATTACCGGCAAAATGGATTTAAATTGAAATTTTGCCCAAAAATAGGTGTTTTGGCACCGTTTTTATTTTATATTTTTAACACCGTTCATCCGAGGCGTTTGGTCAAAAGTTATTTTTATAGCGACGACTTTTACGCACGCGACGATGCCCAATATGTATGGCTCTCAGACTTTGGAGACACTAAGCATGCATCCTAAAACTGCGGCCCTCCAGATGTTGTAAAACTACAATTCCCACCATGCCCTGCTGATGGCTGTAGGTTGTCTGGGCATGCTGGGAGTTATAGTTTTACAACATCTGGAGGGCCGCAGTTTGAGGATGCCTGCACTAAAACTAATATTTTTGGGGGAAAGAAAAATAGTTTTCGTGTCTCCAAAGTCTGAGAGCCATAGTGTTTTATGTTCTCTAGTGAACTGTTGGGGATTATAAAAATTTAGTACTCCATGGAAGTGTGATACTCCCTGAAGCAATCGATAACGCAGAGGCCCGGATGATCGGGGCACGTGTCGCACTGAGTGGTGGTGTCCTTCCGTATCCCCCTCCTGCGACACACTCTGCACTTTTTTTGGGTTCGTCCCTTCTTTCCAGTATGGGGGACCACACCTGGAAAGTGTTGGCCAGGGACGATCCGGGCGCCTCCAGTTCCCGAGGTACTCCGGCCTGCTCTTTCCCGGTCCGAAAAGATCAGGTCCTTGAGGACTGCCTCATAGAATTGGAGGAATGTCCCTGTGCTGCCAGCGCTTCGGGATAGTACAAAAGAGTTGTACATGGCAACCTGCACCAAGTAGACCGCAACTTTTTTGTACCATGCCCGGGTTTTGCGCATGGCGTTATATGGCGTGAGGACTTGATCCGAGAGATCAACTCCTCCCATATACCGATTGTAGTCGACGATACAATCGGGCTTGAGGACCGTTGCCGCGGTACCTCGCACAGGGACTGGGGTGGTGCCGTTACCGTGGATTGTGGACAGCATAAGGACATCCCTCTTGTCCTTATACCTGACCAGCAACAGGTTTCCACTGGTAAGTGCACGGGTCTCACCCCTGGGGATAGGTACCTGGAGGGGGTAGGCAGGGAGGCCGCGCTGATTTTTCCGCACGGTCCCACAAGCGAACGTAGATCTGGCGGCAAGGGACCTGAACAAGGGAATGCTGGTATAAAAGTTATCCACGTACAAGTGGTAACCATTATCCAGCAGTGGGTACATAAGGTCCCACACGAGTTTCCCGCTAACACCCAGAGTGGGGGGACATTCTGGGGGTTGAATACGGGAATCTCGCCCCTCGTACACACGAAATTTGTAAGTGTACCCTGAGGTACTCTCACAAATTTTGTATAGCTTCACGCCATACCTCGCTCGCTTTGTGGGAATATATTGGCGGAAACTGAGTCTCCCCTTGAACGCAATGAGCGACTCATCAACCGCGACCTCCCTTCCAGGTACGTAGGCCTGCTGAAATGTGGCCCCAAAGTGATCGATGACAGGCCGTATCTTATACAGCCGGTCATAGGCAGGATCACCTCGGGGTGGACATGCTGTATAATTACGCCACCGATCGCAGTCTTTTTCTGGTTCATCGGGTCACCGGACACCCGAATGGACCGGAAACGCAGAAAACCGCAGGTCTGAATTGACCTGCGGTTTTCTGCGATCGCCGATACGGGGGGGTCAAATGACCCCCCCCTGCGTTGTTACGGGATGCCGGCTGAATGATTTCAGCCGAAATCCCGTTCCGATTAACCCCCGCGGCGCCGGAATGCCGATTTTAAGTCAGGACGTACCGGTACGCCCTTGGTCCTTAAGGACTCGGGAAATAGGGCGTACCGGTACGCCCTGTGTCCTTAAGGGGTTAAAAGCAGAGAAATTGAAATTTAGAAAATTGCGAATTTTACAAATTTTTGGGTAAATTTGGGATGTTTTCATAAATAAAGGTGAAATATGTTGACTCAAATTTATGACTATCATGAAGTACAATGTGTCACGAGAAAACAATCTCTGAATGACTTGGATAAATAAAGGCGTTCCAAAGTTATTACCACATGAAGTGAGATATGTCAGTTTTGCAAAATTAGGCCTGGTCAGGAAGGGGGCAAATGGCCCAGATGGAAAGTGGTTAATCCGAGATCCATGCCTCATTAATTTTTTGAAATGTGAGATAGTCCACACTGTCGGGAGCTAGGCGAGTGCGCTTATTGGTCATGATCTCCCCTACTGCGCTGAACGTCCTTTCAGACAGGACACTCGATGAGGGGTAAGCTAAGAGTTCCATGGCAAATTGTGCCAGCTCTGGCCACAGGTCAAGCCTGCACACCCAGTAGTCAAGGGGTTCCTCGCTTCTCAGAGCGTCCACATCGGCTGTTAACCTGATGTAGTCGGACAGCTATCGTTCTAGGCGCTCCCTGAGGATGGATCCGGAGGGCGGCTGTCGATGGGTTGGCTGCAAGAATGATCTCATATCCGAAGTGACCAACACATCTTCAACCCTCTTTTTGCATGCGCTGTAAGATTGGTACTCGCAACTGTTTCTCTGTGGGTGGAAATTCCTCTGCCAGCTCCCGCAACAGCAGAATGCAGCATCTCTTGCAGCAAGGCCTGGAAATGCTGCATTCTGACAGCCCTCTGAGATGCTAGTAACATGTCCACCATTTTGTGTTTGTACCAGGGGTCTAAGTATGTTGCCACCCAGTACTGGTCCTTGCCCTTTATGCTTTTTATACGGGGGTCCCTCTTCAAACACAGGAGCATTAAAAGCCCCCATTTGCACTAAATTGGAAGTGGTGAAGCGGCCTGGCTCCTGCTTGTTGCCCAGGAGAATGTCGTCCTTGGTCTCTTCCCCCCATCTACGGACAACACCAGGGATCCCAGAAAAGTTTAAAGCCTGTTCTTCTTGCTCCTCCTTCCCCCCAGGCACCATCCTCCTCTAACTCCTCTTCAGACTCCTGCTGATTTGTCTCAGATGGAGTAGCCCCCCTGGGAATTAATTTAGCATTGCGACTTCCTCATCTTCCTGCTCCTGCTCCTCAGCGGCTTGATCAATGACACGATGCAATGCACGCTCAGAAAGAAGGCGTAAGGTACAATGTCCCTGATGGCGCCCTGGCTGCGACTGACCAGTTTGGTGATCTCATCAAATGGCCGCAGAAGTCTGCATGTGTTGCGCATGAGCAGCCACTGGTGCGGTGAATAAAACTAAGCTCCTCAGAACGTGTCCTGCCGCAGACTTCGTACAGGTAGTTGTTAACGGCACGTTTCTGCTGGAACAGCCTATCAAGCATATACAAGGTTGAGTTCCAGCACGTCGGGCAGTCACAAATCACACATCTGATGGGTAAGTAGTGTCGCCGCTGAACGTCAGCAAGGCGAGCCAGAGATTTTCCTGGCCTGCCCCAAGATGTCCTGGACCCCGGGGTATTTGGCAACGATTCGCTGCACGAATCGGGACGTGTGCCATGCACGGCACGTGTGTCATTTTGCCCTCTTTCATTGTGCTCAGCAGATTGGCACTGTTGTCGCACACCACTTTACCTACTGTCAAATTGAGCAGGGTTAGCCACTGATCGGCCTGTGACTGCAGAGCTGAAAAAAGTGCAGGTGTGGCTCTTGGCTTCCAGGCACAACAGCCGCAGCACAGCATGGCAACGTCTCACCTGGCACATGGAATAGGTTCTGGGGAGCTGGGGGGGTGCAGCGGCAGAGGAAAAGATGGAGGATGAAGTAGGAGGAGGAGAAGAAGAGGCAGGCCTGCATGCAATCTGTGGTGGTAACAAATCCACACGGGTGCCACAGGTTGCATGCTTGACAGCCTTAAGAAGGTTCAGCCAATGGGCAGTAAAAGTTATGTACCTTCTCTACCCCTGTTTGCTTGACCATGTGTCTGTGGTCAGATGCATCTTGGCACTGACACTGTGTGCCAAAGATACATTCACTTGCTGCTAAACATGGCCATATAGCTCTGGGATGCCCTTCTGGCAGAAATATATCCTTCCTGTGACCTTCCATTGCGGTGTGCCAATGGCCACAAATTTTCTAAAGGCCTGCGAGTCCACCAGTTTATGTGGCAGTAGTTGGCGGGCTAGCAGTTCCGATAAGCCGGAGGTTAGCCATTGGGCAAGAGGGTTATCCGGCGTCATCAACTTTTTACATTCGAACATTTGGGCCACTGAAGCCTGCCTTTTGCCAGATGAACGCGACGACGGCACGGTGGAAGGCAGAGTGGAGGACAAATGGAAGGAGAAGAGGCAGGACGTAGAGCGCCTGGAGTGTGGCTTTGTGGGTTCTGATGGTGTTTGTCCCACTGGGCTCGGTGATGGGAGGCCAGGTGCCTTCTTAAGGTGGTCGTCCCTAGGTGAGTGTTGGGCTTACAGCGACTTATGCGTTGACAGCACAGGCTGCAGATGGCAACACTATTGTCAGCAGCTGACACGTAAAGAAAGCCCACACTGCGGAGCCATGTGCCGACGTCCTGTGAGTGCCAGTTGTGACCGTGCATGGTGGATGGCTCGCTCCAGATACATTTGCAGTCTGCTTTTTGTCTTCTGTGCACTGAAAGTTCTGCCTGCTTCTCCTTCTCCTCCCTATCTGCTGCTCCGTCTCTCCCTCTGAACTCCCCTCCTCTTCCTCTCTTGTGGGCACCCACATGACGTCCATCGACACGTCATCATCGTCACCTTCACCACCACTTACATTAGAGATCTCGGAGTAGGCACAGCAACAGCGTGGACCACCTCCTTGGGCTGATCTAGGTACTGTTGTCAGACCGCTGGGTGGCGGCCCTTGCTACCTCCTCTTTCTGATCCGATGCCAAGAATGGCTGCGCATCGGTAAGGTCTGGGAATGAATGGGAAAATAATTCTTCTGACTTGAGTGGAGGGGCTATAGTGGTGGTGGTGTCTTTGGGGGGGCACACAGCAGAGAATGAGGAGGGTGCTGATACAGAGGATGAGGAGGGTGCAGAAGCAGAAGGCTAAGTGAGCCACTCAACCAACTCTGGTGTGTCCTTTGACGTAATCGCATGCACCTTCTCCAACTTCCCACTTAGATGCACCTGCCCGACCCCTACCACCCCTGCAGAATTGCCTGCCTCTTCCTCTGCCTGTCATTTTTAAAATGACCCTGTGACAAAGTCCCTATAGAAGAGCAGTATTTGTGGAAGCAGGTATATAGAACACCTTAATGATTATTTGCTGGAAGCAGGTATATCAAACCCCTTAATCACTTTTTTGGGGGGGCAACTGGTATATCACACCAGTTGCAATTAGTTGTTCCAATAGCGTTTGTCCCTCTGTATAGCTGCGATATCGCAGCAGAACCGCACACAACTGATGCACAATACAAATGCACTATATAGAAAGTATTTTATAGGTATATCACACCCCTGTCTCAATCAGTCTTTTGGGGGGGGCAACTGGTATATCACATCAGTTGCATTTAGTTGTTCCAATAGCGTTTGTCCCTCTGTATAGCTGCAGTATCGCAGCAGAACCGCACACAACTGCTGCACAATACAAATGCACTATAATATACATTCTATGTTAGAAAGTATATTATAAGTATATCACACTCCTCAGTATGTATCACCTATCGATAGCACACCTATACCAGTACTTGAATGTAAAATGGCAGCCAGATCAGGTTTATGTAGAGGGTAGGGGGGAGTGTCCATGTGCTAAAACGTCTCAATTGGCTGTCCTGTCCCACCTGATGGATGTGTCATGGGTCAAAGTTCTGCACAATAAAAAAAAAAATGGTGCTGGCGGACATCTCCATCTGTCGACCTGTTCGGGGAACCGCGAACGAGCAAAGTTTGCCGTGAATCGACCGCCGGGCGAACCGCAAGGCCATCTCTACACACCACTCCCTCCTCTTCCTCTATGTTACGTGCTGGCCAATCCCCTGTCAAAGGTGCAGGCCTGGATGTCTCCCGCCCTGCACTTGGACCTTTGCAAGCACCATCAGCAACCACATCCACTTCCGTGTCCCAGCAAAGCGTCCAAATGTCTTTACCCCAGGCTTTTGAACCCAAGCGCAAATACCCAGCCACCCACCCACAGCCAATAGCACTAAATGCGCAGCTTTTCTAATTACTGGCACTGGAAATGTTGCCATTTAGGCTTGTGGACACTGAGGCCTTCCGCAGCCTAATGTCGGCGGCCATCCCACGTTACTCAGTCCCCAGCCGCCACTATTTTTTAAGGTGTGCCTGCCTTACACCAACATGTGTCACGTAACATCACACGTGCCCTGACCAACGCAGTTACTGGGAAGGTTCACTTAACCACGGACACATGGACATTGGCAAGTGCATTCGGACAGGGACGCTACAATTCCCTGACGGCACACTGGGTGAATGTTGTGTAGGCCAGGAGCGAGTTGTACCCTTGGATGGCACAGGTGCTACCAACTCCAAGTATTGCGGGCCCTACGTCGATCAGGGTTTCCGCCAGCTACCTGCGTTAGTGGCTCCATCCCCCACTTCTCCTCCTCCACTTCCACCTCCAAATTATCCGCATGCAGCACCAGTCAGCCATCAGTCGGTAGTTGGATGTAGTGTAGCACTGCAGTGAGGAAGCGTCAACAGGCCGTGCTGAAGCTGATATGCTTAGGTGACAAACAGCACACCGCCGCAGAGCTGTGGCAAGGGATAAGAGACCAGACTGAGCTGTGACTCTCGCCACTCAACCTACAACCAGGCATGGTTGTGTCTGATAATGGCCGTAACTTGCTGGCGGCTTTGGAGCTCGGCAAGCTCACACACATCCCATGCCTAGCCCACGTCTTCAACTTAGTGGTTCAGCGGTTTCTCAAAACCTATCCCAATTTGCCTGAGCTACTGGTGAAGGTGCGCCGCGAGTGTGCACATTTCCGCAAGTCATCGACAGCTTCAGCCCATGTGTCAACGCTGCAGCAGCGCTTGAAATTGCCAGCTCATCGGCTGTTGTGCGACGTAAGCACATGCTGGAACTTGACGTTCCACATGTTGGCCAAGCTATGTGAGCAGCAGAGGGCAGTAGTGGAATACCAGCTGCAACATGGTCGTCGCCTTTCCAGTCAGCTTCCGCTTTTCACAACCGAGGAGTGGGCATGGATGTCTGACCTCTGTGAGGTTTTAAGAAACTTTGAGGAATCAACACAGATGGTGAGCGGCGATAACGCTATTATCAGTGCAACCATGCCACTTCTGTGTCTACTCAAACGCTCGCTGCTCACAATTAAGGACAACGCTTTGCGTGTGAAAGAGGTGGAAATGGGGGAAGACATTACACAGGCTGATAGCCAGACCACTCTCAGTTTGTCTTCTCAGTGCGAATTGGACGAATAAGAGGAGGAGGAGCAGGAGACGGTTGCCTCCGCTACAGAGGGTAATACCCTTGGAATTTTAATTCCATCTGTTCTTCGTGGGTGGGCAGAAGAGGAGGATGAGGAGATTGAGAGTGATCCTCCTGATGATGACAGCGAAATCTTGGCTGTTTGTACTCTGGCACACATGGCTGACTTTATGTTAGGATGCCTTTCCCGCGACCCGTGCGTTATACGCATTTTAGACAACACAGATTACTGGTTGTTAACCCTTCTCGATCCCCGCTACAAAGAGAACATCTCATCTCTCATTCCTCTGGTGGAGAGGACAAGCAAAATGGTGCAATACCAGAAGGTTCTTGTTGAAAAATTGCTCCAAAAATTTCCATCTGACAACGCTTGCGGCAGAGCGGCAGAGTCCGTAGTTCCTTGGCCAACCGAGGAGGGGAGACAAAGGGAACACACAGCAGGGCAACACTCTTCAAAGCCTGGGACAGTTTCATGACACCCCACCAGCACCCTCACCATGATGCGCGGCCTAGTGTCACTAGGAGGGAAACATTTTGGAAGATGGTGAAGGAGAACATAGCAGACCATGTCAGCGTCCTCAGTGCCTTACAACTACTGGGTGTCCAAGCTGGACACGTGGAACGAACTGGCGCCTTGGAAGTGCTGGCCTGCCCTGCTGCCAGCGTTTTGTCTCAGCAGGTATTTAGTGCTGCTGGTGGCATTATAACAGATAAGCGTATCTGCCTGGTAACTGAAAATGATGACAGGTTGACTCTTGCCCCTGACTTCTCGGCTCCACCAGAGGAAAGCGGTTGAACATAAAGGCTCTTTAAATGTGTTGTTTAGAATGTACTGAATACATTGTATTCCCATGCACCACATCCAACACAAAAAAGGGTATATGGTTGAATCTTCCTTTTCTCTTCCTCCTCCTCCTCTTCCATCATATCAACATGCTTATTCGTCGCATTTAATGCCCTTGCATACATGCCCTCGCATCTAATGTTTTACAGGGTCAACTCACCGGCTGTTTTTTTTTTCCACTGCTAAATACAAAATCAAAAATCATGTCAACTCACCTGCAGGCCCTCACCTACAATCTTTTGAGGGTCAGCTCACCAACAGGCCCCCAACTACAATCTTTTAGAGGGTCAGCTCACCTGCAGGCCCTCACCTAATTATACCTAATAGGTAATTTGCGCGCATGCTGCCTTGCTTGGATGTGGTAGCTGTAGCCGTTTCTCAGGCTCCCTCCCCGGAATCAAACCCTGATTCCCTATTACCCGTGATCACTATGGTAGGCGCAGAAAATAACATCGAAAGTTCATAGGGAAGACATCCAAATGGATCGTCACCATCACAGGGACGTGCGATCGGCCCCAGGTTATCTAGAGTCACCAAAGCGGCAGCAGGCCCTTGCCCATAATGTTTTAGATGGTCAGATCAGCAGGCCCATGCTCCAAATGTTTTTGAGGGTCACCAGCAGGCCATCAATCATAGTTTTTGAAAGCTGTGTATGATGCCCTCCTTTATGTGTAACAAAGTGTGTATTGGAATGCCTCTTCCTTGTAATTTTTGGCAGCACTTACACTTTATATAGAAGTAAATATACAGGAATTTTTCCTCTTAAATCGATTTTATCGTTGGTTTTGTGCGTATTATTGTCAGTCTGTAAAAGTGGTGTACTACACGGACAAGATCGTTCCCAGCAGCGACCTGGGAGTTCAAGATGCATTCCGACATCCTCCCCATGCTGTTCCCGAACTATTTCGGTGGTGTTTCCATCAATTTCTGACCTTTTCCTATGAACCAGGCTCCCTCCCCTCTTCAGAGCAGGGGGTGCCTGGTTTAATGCTCGGGTTCTTCCATTGACTCCACTTATACTCGGGTGCTCTGTAGAGCACCCGCGCATCCCGATGTGTTCGGCCAGAGCACCCGAGCACTTTGGTGCTCGATCAACACTAGTTAAGATAATTTTACATTCTATATCTACTAAAGAATGAAGATATCTACTAAAGACTGATGACATTTGCCTTTGATTGTACTCTACCTCGAAGTCATTTAGATGTAGCGACCACCAGGACAATGCCTGGAAATTCTCTTATAGGTGGTACCTCACCCCACACAGACTATCCAAAATATATTCCAATCATCACCCCCGTGCGGATTGTGCTGAATTTCATGATGATGGGTTAGCTTTTACTTGCTTCTCTAGGTTTACTTTTACTTTAAACATACAACACATCTGATGTTTAGTCGATTTAACAGCTCTCACTATTTTAAACCTTATTCAGAAAGGTGCAATGTGGCCATATTTAAATGTCCGTACTATGTATGGCCTCAATTCCCAGCCTGGCCGTGGATTTAATTGCCTAAACTTCCAACATCCTATATAGCTGTGGTGCTGGAGTCCTCTCCTGCATAACGTAAATGGTACGGATCCGTTATGCAGGCCACAGACTGCATAACTAAATGCCTCTAAAGGCATTCTTTTATGCATTTAGTCATGGAATTGAGTTATGGTCCGTGGTAACAGAATCCATAATGCAATTCACTAAATACCACAAAACGAACCGCAAACAAAATTCAAAATATAAAATTCGCTCATCTCTAATAATATGGACACTAATGTACACACTTCAGCTATCTGAATGAGGCTTTATATACTGTATATATTTTTTTCATTATTGCCATAGGTGCCGGGGGTAGCTGAAAACCGCCCTTCAGTATTAAAGGGAGATCACCTTTTTGTCACTCTGTCAAATGAACCTGAATCCCCATCTAAAGTCAGCTACAAGGGTTATGTGCATGGTGTCGAGCTGGAGAGAGTCAAACTTGGATTTTCTCAAAAGTAAGTGTTCAGATGTTATATGAAGGCAACACAGACCACTTCTTTTTTATGGGGAAATTGTATGGAAGGCCTTCACTGGGACAGAAGCAATACCTTTTCTAAAGAGAACCAGAATTTAACCTTTTATACTGGCCTAGTAAAAGTCTGTGTAGCACCGCTTTAAACATGCATATGTGGATGCAGATAAGATTGGGTTATTGTCAAGATACAATTCGTGCAACCGGTGAAGTTACATCCTCATTTAATGTTATGATTGATGCATAGCTCCTATGATAAGAAATAATAAATCAGTTATGGTATGTGTTTATTGGTTCTTCTTATAGGATATTTTTGGTAAAGGGCATCTGTCAGCAGATTTGTACCTATGAAACTGGCTGACTGTTGCATATGAGTTGGCAGCTGAAGGCATCTGTGTTGGTCCTATGTTCATATATGCCCACATTGCTGAGAAAAATGAAGTTTTAATATATGCAAATGAGCTTCTAGGAGCAACATGGGCATTGCCATTACACCTAGAGAACTTTGACAGGGCCAGGCAGTGAAAACGTTATCGCACCTGGACCTGTCAAAGTGAAGAGGGCGTGGTAGTTGCAAAGAGCAGAGCCTCTAGGTGTAAAGGCCATGCCTCATTGCTCCTACAGGCTCATTTGCATATATTAAAACATCATTTTTCACAGCAGACCAGGCACATGGGACCAACACAGATGCCACCAAGCACCAGTGGTGGAATAGTCATAGATCCTACAGGGAAATTTCCTGGTGGGGCGATGCCCTCCTAACGGCCACCGGTCTGGTACATATCAATCTGGTACTTATGCGCCTGCCTGACAGAAGAAATTTCCCTCCTGCATTTAGCTGTATTGCTGTCCATACCCCCAACTGGTTACCACCCCTCTGTACCCTTACTGCAGACTGCTAGCAATTAATTTGTAACTTCTAGTAGAAATAATAAAGGCATGGCACAACATAAAGCCATAAGAATAGATGTCCCTGAATTGTTATTACATAGGGAATGCATGAAGCTATTAAACAGGCATGTCAGGCGTGGTGAAAGGTCCTTTTCAAAGTGTAACTGTCATATATTTGTATTTGCTAGTTTATTAGAGATAGGCATGTATACCTGAGTTAGTGTGTCATTGACTACCAAAACATCTGTAATTGCCTTATAATAACAGCTTTCATTAATGCCCCCTGTCCCTTTCCACCAGTCCCTTAAAAGACCGTTGCTAGGGCTTGTCTGTCTTCACTTTAGTGTAAACAGAAGACAGAGGGGCGGTCCTCCACACTGCATGCCTGCTTCAGAGTGTGGAGGCGTGTCTCTCAGTAATCCAATCTGATTGGCTGGCAGGAAGCTGCAGGCTAAAGTAAGTGTGTATGGGAAGTTGGAGAAGGCAGTTTTGGCCTCTGGCAGAGGAGCCATCTTGAAAAGATCATCATATTGTAGGATTCAAAACAGCCGTAAGTAGATAAAGCTCAAGGAAAACAGTGGTATGTGAAGAAACTATAGATTGCTTTATGCATAAGGCTGCAGCAGCAGTAACATATGCTAAAAAAACATGTAACAGGTCAGCCAGTTTCTTAGGTACAAATCTGCCCTTTAAAGACTAGAAACCATTCAGTGTAGCAAATATGTAACGATATGGGACATCTGGATGAGGTGGACACTTATCCGTTGTCAAATATGTTATATGCCATACGAAATATCTTTGGCTCTATTAAACAAAGTGTCAGCAGTTCTGACTATGCAAAACGGCTGGCAGCAGTAGGTAGAGGCTGGTGAGAGCAGGACAAACATATTTTTGTGGCGCTTTTATCATTGGTAGTAGTGACTGATCTTTTATACTGCTAAGGTTTTCCTTTTGTAAGTACATTGGAGGCAGATTCACTAAAGTCGTCTTTGCTTTCTGCATTGAGCTGCTTGACAGCCTCCTCTCTGACAGCTGTAGCAGCCAGATAAATTAAGAATTCCGAAGCTGCCGGCAGAAGGACTCTAGTCTGTAGATTGTGTAAGAAAAATCAAGACAACACTTCTTGCGTCTGTAGTAGCTAACTGGGAAACCACTACAGCTGTCATTCAGAGGGGAGGAGCTAGAGCACTTCAGTGAAGCTCCGCCTCCTGTGAACTTGCAGGAGCAGAACCAGGCAAATCTAAACATCCTATTCACTCTAACCCTGTTAAAAGTTCTGCATAAGGTATATTTTTTCCTGCTCTCAATGACCCTTACATTCTTCTGCAAGGTCAAAACTGACTGACTCCCTTTAAACCCTAGAGTCCCAGCAACTTCCGTGTATGGTGGAAGGAGGGATTTAAATATGGCGCCCTTATACGAGCACAGCGGGCACCATAGCCACCAGATCTCTGCTGTTTCAAACAGCAGAAGCTTGGTCTAATGTCTGCAATCGACATAGTTGCTGGTTTCAGACATTTAAAAAGGTTTTCCATGATTTTAATACTGATGATCTGTCCTCTGGATAGGTCATCAGTATCTGATCGGTGGTGGTCCTACATCCGGGATCCCCGCCAAGGCAGCGGTGCTCGCAATAGCGTTGCAGTCTTCTCTGTTTTTCCTAGGCCAGTGACCACACATTCATCAGTCACATGGCCTAGACCCAGCTCAGCCCCATAGAAGTGAATGGGGCTGAGTGCTATACAATGTACGGCACTGTGCTTGGTAAGCACGGAGAAGGCAGCGGCGCTCACAGAAGCGCCGGTACCTTCTCAAACAGCTTATCGGGAAGGGTCCCGCTTGTCAGACCCCCCCCCCCCCCCACCAGTCAGGTACTTATGACCTATCCAGAGGAAAACCCCTTTAACCCTTTAGATGCTGTGGTCAAATGTGACCGCAGCATCTAAATGGTGAAAACCTTAAAGGTCTGCGCTTCTGAGCCAGGATTGGCTCTTCTATGTGGCAATCAGGGAATCGTTTCTTCACTCTTATGCAGAAAACCAGGCTTACAATGTAGTGCTATTGACCTACAATGTAAGCTAAAAGATCTCATATTCTAGCATCCTAGAAGAGCAAAAAAAACCCCCACAATTTACATAAACATCATAGACATTACAAAATGCCTATAAAGTGTCTTGGAGTCAGATAGGTCATCAGTATGAGAAAAGCAATAAACCCATGTAGATTACTCATTTATGGAATATTACTAATGAGTCTGTATATATGTATATATTATATCATTTTTTTTCCAGTCTTTTGCAGAAATTTATTTCAGGAATGCTGTTTGATGTCACATTTACTTTTAACCGCATGCCGCTGAAGGTTCAACATCGGGCAGTTGACTTGGCCAAAAAGAGAAACCTGCAAGAATATCTGTTCCCAACTGGAGCACGCCAGCAATGTATTGTGAATACAGACAACCTGAGGTAATCCTTGTCTGCATTTCTTGGCTCGGTTTAGATGTTGGTTTTCCCATCAGAACAACCTATATTCTATTAAAGTGGTTCTGTCACTTCAGCAAATAACATTTATTATGTAGACATAGTTAATACAAGGCTCTTACTAATGTATTGTTATCATGCATATTGCCTCCTTCACTGGCTGGATTCATTTTTCCGTCACAGTAAACGCCTCTCATTACCATGGTTACTGTCATGCTGCAATCCATCAGCATGGCTGTGCTTGCACACTATAGAAAAAACCCAGAGAGGCCGGCATTTGTTTTCTACAGTGTGCAAGCACTACCACTGCAACATGCCGGGGCTCCCTATGGAGAATGCGCGCGTGAGCGTACTAGTGATAAAGTGCCGAGGATAGTAGTACTCACAGTTTAGTTGTCCCTTGGGGCCAGCAGTGCAGTGGATGGGAAAACAGCACGAAATCCTCCGGGGCACTCTCTGTTGCAGGGAACATCATCCAGATGTTAGTTGAGGTGCTCTTGATGGTAATTGGTGTAAGGTGCTTTTGCGGCTGGGCCCCTGATTCGTGACGTCAGCACCATTATACTATACTCAGACAAATGGCCCTTTTGTCTTTAACTATGGTGGGTAGCTTGTAGCTTTGAATCTCTCCACAATGCAAAGGAGTCTGGAGTCTAATAAATGATAGTTACCTTACTTTGTCAATATCCTCATTCCCTCTCTGGGTTGCCTGGAGATACTGGAATTTTTTTTCCCTTTTATGGGCTGGTGCATGGAACTAACTATGGAGTTTTTATATCTCTGCAAAATGGCTGCTGAGTTTCAGCTTGTCCTCAGACATCACCAAACACTGACCTTCTTCTTCCTGCACTTTGCTGTGAGAGTGTAGGACGGAGTTAACCCTGGGAGGCTTGTTAGAACCTCCCCCTCCCTATGCAACTTTATGAGAACACATTTACAAGTACAGTTTACATGAAACACAATCACAACATTAAGCAGTGTGTTTCTGGACACTGCACCACCACTGATGGATTGCAGGGTGGTCATAACCATGGAAATAAACAGTGTATAATGTGATGGAAAAGTTAATCTAGCCAGCAAAGGAAGCGATATGGACAATAATAATACATTAGTAAGTGCCTTGTATTAACTTTCTCTACATGATAAATCCCACTGGATGAAGTGACAAAACCCATTTAAGTCTTATAGAGGTCATTGCGGGGGAATGGGGGCGGGGGCAGCTCATCATTGGTCCTAAGTGGAAAGCTGCTAGCAAGCAGCTCTCCCAGTATACTGGACTAGGGAAGTCCATTAATTGCTCTATATATGTACTGTGCTGGTGCGATAAAGAAATGCATGACGTTGGGCACACTGAGTGACAGTGGTAGGCACTTGGCACATATTACACTTATTGTGTACACAGAAAAATGTCACATGTTGAGGTGCCTGTATAACATGCCATCATTCTGTTGATGTAAGCTTTACTTATCCTTTACTAGACTGTATGACCAAAATCTTGAGAATAACCAAGAACAGTACATGGCAGTAAAGCAGATTGTGAGTGGATTCTCCAGACCAGCTCCCTATCTCATATTTGGTCCACCAGGCACTGGAAAAACTGTAACTTTGGTGGAGGCCATCAAACAGGTAAGAGGGCTTTTAGAGCATTTTGTTTCTAACTGCACATTACAGCTCGGCATGAGGAGTGATCGTCTAGAGTTTGGAGAGAAGACGAGGCTGGCTGGCAGTCTGAACGTCCAAAGCTCTATTTTTTTATTATCTAAATGATTTTCTGTAACAGGCAGGACCAGTTAAACATTATATTACTTGTTGCAGGCGTGCAAATTGCTAAAATTATTTGGTGTCCGTAAAACAGATTGTTTAGGATTGCACTATGAAGAATCAGTGGGCAAATGGCTTGTGGAAGCCTGCCACTGATCACATTTCCACAAACTGTGTGAAAACCTCTTCCTTCCTGTGCACAGTAATACCAAAATTACTATACAAAAATATTACTTTTGCACAATCAATAGACTTAAAGGCTCTATACACCTCTTGAGAGCATTTTTTTGAAATTATTGAATTGTACTAAAAAAATCATTTTTTCAATTGGACTTTATTAAAAATATGGAAACCATTTTGTGTACAGAGCTGAGATGCTCTAGTAGTAGCAGCCTGTGGATTTTCTGTCTTTTCTGTCATTTGAAAAAGTGATGAAAAATGGTGGCTCACCCTGTCAGTAACTATGGAGTGGGTGCTGCAAAGCCCTGTTTGACTCACCCGGTCAAAAAGTAGTAGTGAAATATAATATAAGTTAAGGCTGAGCACTCATCATCTGTAGGACAATATAGCAGAACAAACACCTGTGTGATTCAAATACCTAAGTAATTTATTGTTAAAAAATATACAGTTGCAAGAAAAAGTATGTAAACCCTTTGGAATGATATGGATTTCTGCACAAATTGGTCCTAAAATGTGATCTGATCTTCATCTAAGTCACAACAATAGACAATCACAGTCTGTTTAAACTAATAACACACAAAGAATTAAATGTTACCATGTTTTTATTGAACACACCATGTAAACATTCACAGTGCAGGTGGAAAAAGTATGTGAACCCTTGGATTTAATAACTGGTTGAACCTCCTTTGGCAGCAATAACTTCAACCAAACATTTCCTGTAGTTGCAGATCAGATGTGCACAACGTTCAGGAGTAATTCTTGACCATTCCTCTTTACAGAACTGTTTCAGTTCAGCAATATTCTTGGGATGTCTGGTGTGAATCGCTTTCTTGAGGTCATGCAACAGCATCTCAATCAGGTTGCGGTCAGGTCAGGTCTCTGACTGGGACACTCCAACATTCGTATTTTCTTCTGTTGTTGCCATTCTGTTGTTGATTTACTTCTATGCTTTGGGTCGCTGTCCTGTTGCAACACCCATCTTCTGTTGAGCTTCAGCTGGTGGACAGATGGCCTTAAGTTCTCCTGCAAAATGTCTTGATAAACTTGAGAATTCACTTTTCCTTCGATGATAGCAAAGCAGCCCCAAACCATGATGCCCCTACCACCATACTTCACAGTTGGGATGAGGTTTTGATGTTGGTGTGCTGTGCCTCTTTTTCTCCACACATAGTGTTGTGCGTTTCTTCCAAACAACTCAACTTTGGTTTCATCTGTCCACAGAATATTTTGCCAGTACTGCTGTGGAACATCCATATGCTCTTGTGCAAACTGTAAATGTGCAGCAATGGTTTTTTTGGACAGCAGTGGCTTCCTCTGTGGTATCCTCCCATGAAATCCATTTTTGTTTAGTGTTTTACATATCGTAGATTCGCTAACAGGGATGTTAGCATATGCCAGAGACTTTTGTAAGTCTTTAGCTGACACTCTAGGATTCTTCTTCACCTCATTAAACAGTCTGCGCTGTGTTCTTGCAGTCATCTTTACAGGACGGCCACTCCTAGGGAGAGTAGCAGCAGTGCTGAACTTTCTCCATTTATAGACAATTTGTCTTACCGTGGACTGGTGAACAGCAAGGCTTTTGGAGATACTTTTATAACCCTTTCCAGCTTTACACAAGTCAACAATTCTTAATTGTAGGTCTTTTGTGTGCGGCATCATTCACATCAGGCAATGCTTATTCTAAAAAGCAAACCCAGAACTGGTGTGTGTTTTTTATACGGCAGCTGTAACCAACACCTCCAATCTCACCTCTTTGATTGGACTCCAGTTGGCTGACAACTCACTCCAATTAGCTCTTGGAGATGTCATTAGTCTAGGGTTTCACATACTTTTTCCACCTGCACTGTGAATGTTTACATGGTGTGTTTAATAAAAATATGGTAACATTTAATTCTTTGTGTGTTATTAGCTCAAGCAGACTGTGATTGGCTATTGTTGTGACTTAGATAAATATCAGATCACATTTTATGACCAATTTGTGCATAAATCCATATCATTCCAAAGGGTTTACATACTTTTTTCTGCAACTGTGTATAGACATAGATGATATATAAGACCAATAGAATAAAAAATGAATGTTCATGAATAGCGATGCTGAGTAAAATTACATGTACCAACAACGAGCTAAATAAAGTGCGATTGTGCTGAATCACTGGCTCAATTTATAGAGCAATAGTATAGTGTCCAATGTTGGTTGTCAGATCCTAGGACATAGAGGCTGGATTATTTCTACAATAGTGGCTAATGAATGTCACATAGCAATCACTGTTGTATCTTCTCCAATATATATTGTATCAAGGAATAGGTGTGAATAATGCTGACCGTAATATTATAGTTGCACTCAACTATGTACTATGACTGTACTATGATTATGGACGCATTAAAAAGATATCTTCCAGCAATTATCTGTATAGTAGAAACTCACCTAACTAGGGAAACCTTGTCCCGCCTGACAACGGGATGGCAGTCCCAATCGTATCATTCTACCTTTAGTGGCTCTTCCAGGGGTATTTCGGTTCTTATTCATAACTCCAAAGATTTCACCCTTATAAAATCTCATATAGATGCCCAGGGCAGATTTATTTTCTTGCATGGCAAGCTTAATGGTGATAGTTATATCCTAGCCTTTTTCTATATACCTCCGCCATTTTCAATGTACCCACTGCTTCAGTTAATGCTCTTTTCTGAAAAGAGACCAGAATGCCGCTTAATCCTGATAGGGGATTTTAATGCGGTCATTGATCCTAATAAAGACAGATTTTCACTTGATGTGGAAAAGGGGAGGTATCCTTGTAACTCCCCGCTGCCTCAATTCTGCTCTGAGGTGGGAGTGGTGGATATATGGGAACATCTTGGTGGAGGAAAGAGAGTATACTCCTGTGTCAGTAGGGGGGGCAGAGCAATGTCTAGGATCGATCTAGCATTTACTAATGAGAGCAATCTGAGTAATATCTGCAAGATGCGATACGGAGTAAGAACAGTTTCGGACCATTCACCCCTACTGGTTGAGGTTCGCAGCGGGAAGAATAAGGATACTAGGGGGCTAGGATTTAAGCTAAATCCATATTGGCTCACTATTCTGGACAATCTGCAGACGATTAAACTACTGATATCCTCTTTTTGGGAGGTTAACCTTCCCTCTGCTAATATCAACATAGCATGGGATGCCTTGAAAGCATATTTAAGGGGGGTCTTTATAAGTGAGATTGCCGCAGTAAAGAGAACATTTAGAAAGAAAGAGGAGGAACTGGGTAAGATCGCTGCACTCACAGCTGAGCGATACGCTAGCCATCCCGCTGAGCATAATAGGCAAGAGATGCAGAAGGCTAGTTGCTCCTTGGAGAAATATGTAACAGAGAAAGCAAATCATAGGGTATTCTTCAAGGGGCTCAATTATTTCATCGAGTCTGGACGTCCGGGCAAGCTTCTAGCTAGAATAATTTCGCAACAAGATAAGAAAAAACAATCTATCATCTCAATTCGTAATGTAGAGGGCGAAACTATAACAGATCCAGAGGGAATTGGGAATATTTTTCTACAATATTTTGCTCAGATATATAGATCTTCCCCTGGACTGTCGTCTGAACTGGTGATGCGGTTCCTCGAGAAAATTCCACTTTCTACGTTAAATGAAACTCAAAAAGAATATCTGGAGGAGGAGCTCTCTCTTGCTGAGTTGCAGGAGGCCCTTGGGTCCGTCTCGGGGAACTCATCGCCAGGAACAGACGGCCTTCCATATGAGGTCTATCGCAAGCATAGTGAGGTGATCCTCCCCCAGCTGCTGGAGGTTTTCTCCCAAGCAGCACAGGGAGGGAGATTACCACACTCTATGATGGAGGCCCTTATTGTTCTAATTCTAAAAAAGGATAAAGATCCGGCCGAATTGAGCTCCTATAGACCAATCTCCCTGTTAAATACAGACGCTAAGTTACTATCAAAAGTCCTTGCTAGGAGGCTCTCGCGCGTTATCCCTACGATTATTCATCCGGATCAAAACGGCTTTATGCCAAACAGGGGCACCCATCACAATTTGCATAGGCTATTTATGAATATTCAATCCCTGGGGCGCGGCGCCCGCTCCATCCTGTCGTTGGATGCTACTAAAGCCTTCGACAGGGTGGAGTGGATTTTTCTTTGGGAGGTAATGAAAAAAATGGGCTTTGGCCCAAAATTTATGGCAATGGTCCGGCTACTCTATAACTCCCCAGTCGCCAGGATTAGGATCAATGATTTGATGACAGAGAGCTTTATTCTGGGAAGAGGCACCCGCCAAGGCTGTCCCCTTTCTCCCCTTTTATTTAATATTTATATCGAACCCTTAGCGGCCATGATACGACATGATCCGGAGGTGGCCGGTTTTGGCATAATGGGGAAGCATGACCGTGACATTCTGGTTTTTATTCATCAAACAAATACCACCCTCCCTCGCATAATGGATCTGGTCGGTCACTTTTCCGACATATCCGGACTTGAGATCAATTGGGAGAAGACAGTACTTCTCCCGATAGACGAGCTGCGAGGCGAATTAAATAATCAGATAACGATCTCTGATTCAATAAAGTACCTGGGGATAATAATTTCCGCCAAACCTCAGGAATATCTACAGCTTAACCTGTTCCCCTTGCTGATGAAGTTTAGAGCAAAAATTAAGATATGGCAGAAAATTCTGCAAGCAAGAGGGGATAGAATTTCATTAATAAAAATGGTAGTGCTGCCCCAGGTTCTTTATGTCCTGCGCAACTCGCCTATATGGATTACAGACAAGCATTTCAGATTGATAGAGCGGATGCTTAATGACTTACTATGGGGGAGGAAGCGTGTAAGACTGAAGGCACTTTATTTTTCCATGCCCTATAGGTGGGGAGGTCTTAATCTCCCATATTTTAGGGGTTATTTTGTTGCCTCCCAACTCTGCCTTTTTAGTGACTGGGAAAATAGTCCTTTCTGCAGTAAAGTGGTGAAGGAGGCAGGTTTTTCTGATTTCTTCACTGTACTGGAATCCAATTACCTATTAAATATACTGAGCGGGTACACACTTTTCTGCAGAATGGCTATAAAGACCTGGTCGGTTATAAGGGCTTGGTGCGCAGTTAAGGCATCGCTTATCTGCACCCCATTATGGCACAATCCGAAACTTCTTAATCTAAACGACTTAAGTTGCAGTCAGTACTGGAGGACTAAAAATGTGCAGTACTTACATCAAGTAGTCAGCGGTGGACAAATTCTGCCCCTTATGGAACTAAGGGCAAAATTAGGTGAGGTGGCCTGGTTCGCATATTTTCAATTGAGGTCAGCACTCTTTAGCACTTTGAACAGTCACCTTTTTATTATAGACACTCCTTTATTTTTACAGGATTTAATTTGTAAGAAAACTGCCACGAGAATTAAACTATCTTACTGTTATAGACACTTAATGGATAATTTTTTTCGGGATGTTCTTTCTCCAGGACAGAGAGCCTGGTCTTCTCTTCTTTCAGAGGAGGGTCCCCCAAACTGGGAGAATATAGGGGAAAGCTTAAAATTGGTTTCACACAATTCTAATCACATTGTTGTTCAATTTAATATTCTGCACAAAATTTATGCGACACCTATATGGCTATACAGAAGAGGACTCCGGACCTCCTCTGACTGCCCCCACTGCGGCGATCCCTGGGCAGATCATCTACATCTGTTCTGGGACTGCCCAATGGTGAGGAGGTACTGGAGCCTGGTCCAAAAAAATCTGACGCGTAAACTTAAAATTGTTGTTCCTCTGTCTCCTAGGATATGGGTCCTGGGAGATTTATCTGAGGTCAATCATCAACCCATAAAAAGTCACTTGTTGATCAACGTGATGTTCTTGGCGAGGCTTCTGATTTCTAGATCCTGGTTTTGCTCTTCTGCCCCAGATTGTAAGAACTGGCTGGGTTTGGTGGAGAAAGTGAAAAGCTATGAGAGGATCCTGTACAAACAAAGAGGATCCTACTCAAAGTGGAATAGTCTATGGAAAGATTAGGACACGGCTAATTAATTAGGATCCCCTTCTTTTTTTTTCATTTTTTTTTCCTGCAGGGTGGGGGGGGAGGGGGGTGGCGGGTTGGTGGGAAGAGATGGGGAAAATGCTATCTGTCCGGCTTTTCAGCATTTATTCCATAGATGTAGAATGTGAAGGTTCAAATGTCGACACTATTATGTATATTCGTATGAAATTATTGTTAACCACGTTCACAGATTAGAATTGGCGGACTTATGGATTTTATAATGTTAATTATGTAATATGTATTTAAGTTTTTGTATCACAATAAATAAAATGTAATAAAAAAAAAAAAAAACTATGTACTATGACACCAGCGTATAATAGAAAAAGTTATATGCTGTGTCGACCTGCGCTTACAGTGGCATCCCACGTGGCTGCAGTATCTAGACCAGCAATATCTTACTGTGAGTAGTCAGCTGGAGCTGCTGGAACAGGTGGTCGCTTGACTGGGTGGACTTTAATTTCGTTATCCCGCTTTCACTTTGTAAAAAGTCACCGACCAATGATCAATGATCGGAGTCAGATCGCAGCATTCCTTGTTTGTTGGATGGGAGGTAAGGCTTGTCTTTATTATATTTGACCTTGCATGCAAATATATCTAAAGATGAGGACGATGCAGGGGTATACGTCCATCAGGTGATGTGCGGGTCTCCTATTAACCATACGCATTTCGGGGTCTATACCTGGCCCCTTCCTCAGTGGCTAGCTGTCATTTGGCTATCTGATGGGCTCCTTATCTCTGCTCTCTGGCATTACACTGAGTCACATAATCAGTAAGATAAGAACTGAGCTATACTAAGTGTTTATTACCTCTCAGTAGTTTAGAGATACATTTTATTAGATGACCAGCACAAAGTGAAAATTAAAGTACCAGTCACACAGTTAGAAAAACAGTTAACCCTTTGTGACAGAAAGGTTCAATATTTTTAATAAAGGCCAATTGAAAATATTATTTTACCCAAAAATTAGTCAAATGCAATCATAAACAAAATTTACCTTCGAAGGTGTACATTGCATTAAAAGTGTTTTTGTATTTACAAATTCTGACCGCCATTTTTTTTTTTTTTTTTTTTCTGTTGGCTATGCTATGTGAGGGCTTGTTTGGTGTAGTCTTCATAAAATTTTGGGGAGTATGAAATTTTTGATGACTTTGGAGCTTAAATTAACAAAGTCAGGATTTTTCTGTTGACTGTGCAGTATAAATGATAATATCACATTATGATATGATGGGTTTTATTTGGCAGTTCTGTATGATTACAGTGATACTCAACATATATGGGCAGTGCCTTTTCATGGGGTGCCCTCACTTTTTCACATGACTATATATTATTACAGTTTTTTTTTTTTTCTGGGGGTGGGGCTGAGGCCAGATTCACACATCATTGTGCCGGCTGTAAAATAGATCCATATTACTCCATGACCTACACTCACACCATGATGGGAATCTGTGATGCTGATAGTTTGGCTCAGTTATACTTGTAGTTTGGCCATGACGCATTTGAGTACTACAGATATATTGTACTGTAGTACATTGTTTAACTCCTGTCCTTAGGGCATATTTTTTCCTGTTGACCTATTTAATCATGTTATTCTCTATACACATGTATTGTGCTATTTGAGTACCTTTTTTACTGCAACTTTGTCAATCACTTATGTCTTTTTTTGTTTAATATTTTGTCCTACATGTTTATTTTTTTTCTAGTTTTTTTTATATATGGATTGTATTTTTTACACTTGATTTTCCACATTTCTTAAAGTTTTGAAACTCTTTATTAAATTTCCAGCAGTACTGTGTATAACACAATTATATCTACTTTATTTTAATTAACTATTTATATGCTTGGTTTGTTTTGAGCACTACCTTTCTCTAATTGAAACAGCAATCCTAGTCTACTGAAAAATTCTGTGGCTGAGTTATAACATTATATGTCTGTTACTCAAGATTGGGATTAGACCCTGTAATTTTTTTAGTACAGCCTGTTAAACTTTGTGATACGTTTGTAGAAGGCCCTTTCCTGTTCCAACATAACTGTGTGCCTGTGCACAAAGAAAGATCCATGAAGACCTGGTTTGATGAATTTGCACCAACCCCACCTAACTAATTTGTGATGAAATGGAATGCCTATTGGGAGGCCATACCTTCTAATCCTCACAAATGCAATAATTTAAAGACACCATCCAAGATCTCATGTAAAACATTCCAAAATATTAGAGGCCTTTATAGTCACAAAAGGGGGACAAATCTTAAGTACAATAGGTTGATATAGGTGTGATGGTCAGCTGACAAATGTAACAGAATTTTTTGTTACCTTTACCTTATAATATCCCACTTTACAGGTACTAAAGAATATCCCTGAGTGTCGTGTCCTAGCATGTGCGCCATCGAACAGCGCGTCAGATCTGATCTGTGAGCGCTTGATGAAACACATAGATAAGAAAGATATTTACAGGATGATGGCCAGCAGCAGAGATTTCCGTTTTGTTCCAGAAATGATCAAGGTATGTTTCATATATTTTGAATGAAGTGTCTCTGATAAAATATATTGGAGTCTAGGTCTGGAGTTTGATGCTAATGCAGTAGTTGTCCATTGGTTGTAGTTGGGTTTATGCTTTATTTTCAAAAGGGCATCTGAGAAATTAGAAGTAAAATCCGATTGATTGTGCTCTGTATCCCCAAAAGTGTGATTATAATTTCATTACTTTCTGTATTTAGAGAAGCAGAAAATGTATTCCCCTTGACATCTATACAAAGCCAAATTGCCTCTTGGATTAGTGGTCTTTATTAAAAGTCAAATTTTTCTGTAGCACAAAAAAATGACATGATGTAGCATGGCACTGTTTAAACATATTTCCTTAGGGCATTCTGGTACTCTGTTCGGGCAGAGCAGAAGAATCCTGAAACTGCAGTATCCGGTGTAGCCAGAAAACACCGGGGCCCACTGGATCCTTATTCTATATAATAGAATCTGTCTATTTTTTTTCCAGCAAAAGTGACTGCTTTCCTCTGAAAACGAAATGCTGCATGCATGGCAATTCCAGTATTGTCCTCCTCTGCCAGAACAGAGTACTGGAATTCCCTAACGCAGATGTGAACATGGCCTTATGATATTGTTTTGAGTGCTATGATCTTTATGCAAGAGCGTTCTGGCGGTCTTCATCCTCGCGCACATTTGGGTCGTGGTGACACGTTGCAGTAGTCCCACACAATAATTGCACAGCAGAATCACATGCATTTTCCTCGTTTTGACTTTTTGAATGCCACCATTGCCACTTTTCCGAAAAGGGGGCTTGTTGAGTCATAGGTTTGGGGCCAGCATTTCTTAAACAAATGAAGACAGACATCTACTGCAGCTCCACCACCTCCTACACGCAGAAGATTAAATCTCCCCCATTGTGTAATAACCACATCACAAAACCTTGACAATGTGCGGTAAAACGTATACTGTTCTGCTGTAGAGTAATTGTCTGCATGACACATTGCCACAAGTTGTGAACCCAGCATCTTTAGAATCCTATGAACCCGTTCTGTAACTCTGTATGCCTAACACAGGTGTACCCAAAGGATTTTTAACCTAGCCTTTTCTCATGTAGCATGCTCGGGCACATGCTTAGACTTGTAAATACAGCATAACATTGTTTCTTATCCTGTATATGATTTACTACACACAGATTTTCTCTTGTTGCATCCATAGCCCTGTTGTAACTGGAATGATACAACCCAGGAATATGAATATCCTTGCAAAAGTAAGCTTATGGAATACAAGGTTATCATCACAACTCTTATTACAGCCGGAAGGTAAGGGATGCATTAAAACACAATTCCTCTACTGATATTTCACAATTTTCCCTAGCACCTCCACAACGGCACTCTCAAGAGGGTGTCCCTGCCTCCACAGGACAGGAAACAACATAGAAGCTCCAGTTTAATGGGCCCCCTCACTTTACCTGCTTCAGGTCTTGTTTCCTGGCCTCGAGATCCTATAGAAGCCGCTCCTGCTGGGGTCAGGAGTTCCGTTTTCAAGTTTGCAGGGCCTGTTTGTTTTCTGCACCATTGGGAGGGCCAGTGCAGAGGACGTGAGCTTGGGAGGTCTTTGGCCTCTGCTCTGCTTCCTTCGGCGTAAGTCCTTCAGTGAAGGCAGCCCCGGGAACCTGCTCCCCAGCCTCAATATACGGCGAGGAGCGAGGGATCATGCGCATGCGCAGTACAGGCCGGGATTCTCTGGGCCGAGAATTCCATTGCCAGGCCTCTGTTCATCACTTACACCAGTACATGACGTCAGAGGCCTGGCGGATATGAACGGGGGAGTGTCGGGAAGCATGGAGCACAGCAGTTCGGCGTCTCCTGTGCAGAGACACGTGCATAATGTTGGATTCCTTTGACATGCCCCGCAAGCCTGTAGATCCTACTGCTGCCCAGAGCCCGGTAAGCCTCCTTCTAAACTTGTGCCTGCAGCTATTACCTCTTCCTATTTGGGGGGGAGGGAGGCACAGCTTTATTTGCTTATTTCATAGAAAAGGTTTTTTTCCCCCACTGGTGTTTGGTGCTGGACCTTTATTACCTCATTACTATTTTAAAGCCCTGATTACTATTATTGCATTATAGGGCAGAGAGGCCAGCACCATAAAATCCTCTGGCGGAGAATAAGGGCGAAAAAAATGTGCCATTTGTAAGAAAACACTGACGTCAGAAACTAAAAAGGTGCTTTGTCCCAGATGTACGGATAAAGTACAGAGGAATCCCCTTCCTTGCTAGAGTCTATTAAAAATCTAATTAAGGATGAAGTAAAAGTGGTAATAGATTCAAGGTTACAGCCGTCCTCTCCCCAACCATCAACCTCACATAAATCGCAGGTGGTGGATTTTCTGGGAGAACCAGACTCTGATGTTGGTGAAATATTTTCAAATGCAAACTCTGAATCCTCACAAGACGGTTCGGGGAAACCTTTGTGTCTTCCAGAGGATACGGAAAAATTATTAAAGACCATAAGAGCCACTATGAAGATTGAGGACGTAAAAGAGTCTCAATCCATTCAAGACCAAATGTTTCAGGGATTGGGGGAAAGAAAGAGTTTTTCCCATCCATAATAATATCAAAATGCTAATAGCTAAAGAATGGAAAGATCCTGAAAAGCGAAATACGATTCCAAATGCCTTCAAAAGGAAATATCCTTTTGCAGAATCAGATTCCTGAACTATTATGATAAAAATCAGGGCACCTTTACCAAAGCATTGTGCATGAACAGGCTATTAGGATGCCTATAGTATTGAGAGGTATATAAATAAACAATACTCACACGGCCAGCATCCGAAAAAAAGGACCTGTAAGTAATGATGGTTAGCTAGAAAGTCTGACCCATCAGATGTGCCTCAATTCACATTTATGAAACACTACCACTGCGGCCGCTCACAGTTGTACAGCCTGCAGTCCATGCTGGTATGTGAACGAGGCCACGCTACATCAGGGGCTGCGTTGGACCTGGTGGTACTAAGTATCATGTACCCATCCAGTACACACACCACTCATTAGTATTCAAACTGCTTACACTAACTAATCTCATACGTGTTTCTGCACGGGCAGAACAATGCCCCACGTGTCATCAGGAGCAAGAACCTTACAGAGCAGTATTGATAGAAATAGCGGTCCACCATTGATATCGTGTGGACTGTATGTGCCCGGCACTAGGATGGCCGTACGTGTCCACTCCAAACGCGGGTCTAAATACAGGAAGCCTCACCCCCATGGGAGTACGCCTCCGGCTGCTCCGAGAGTCAGGTGTATGGGCATGTCAGCTGACTCCGCCCCCTGATATCGCTAGGACGGGATACTGGCGCTGAAATCGCTGCAGGTAACGGGGAATACTTATTTGGCAACATATGTAAAAACTCCAGTGTATATACAAAAGCTCAACATGAATACTGTGCTACTTGCACTTCCAGATCATTATCTGTCTGGCTAGCCCAATTAGAGGAACACTTGGTGGCGGGTACCCCCAGAGAGGAAACCCTAGCCTCTACACCCATTCTGAAGCAGGCCTCAAATTTTTTGTCTGACGCCTCTGTGGATCTAGTAAAAGTCTCTGCCAGATTCTTGGCCCTCTGTAATGCCACCCGTAGAGCAATATGGCTTAGGTCATGGTCTGGAGATGCTAGCTCTAGAAGTCGCTTATGCTTAATACTGTGTGAGGGAGACAAGTTGTTCAGTCCAGTATTTGATGATATTCTGGACAAGGCATCAGACAAGAAAATAGGCTTTCCTTCAGACTCAACATTTTATCAGCAAAGTCATTCCTTTTGAAACCAAAGAAGAACCAGGCCAGACCAGAGGGAAAAAAGAGGGTTCGGGGAGATGGCAGCCCTCTAGTGGAAAAGGGAGAGGTTTTCTGTTCACTCCAGAAAGTTCCACTAACCCCTTACAATAACGCTAGATCTCAGGTAGGAGGCAGATTAAAAATGTTCACCTCACTTCTCCTTAGGTGATGATTACTATAAGCGAAGCTTACAAACTGGAATTCACTGCTCCTCCTTCAGATCACTACACAGACAACAAGCCTTTACTGAAAAGAGAAAAACAGTTGGTTCTAGAATCAGAAATAAATTTTCTTCTGCAAAAGTGAGTCATAATCCCTGTTCCAGAAGATCAGGCAGGAACAGGATTTTATTCACCCATCTTTTGGGCATCTTGAATATGCCATACCTGGATGATTTTTATTTTTGTGGCACCCCCGTCCCTACAAGATCTAAAGGTTAATCTGCAAATTGTACAAAAAAATCTATTGGAATTAGGCTGATTAATAAACAGAGAAAAATCTGACCTAAATCCCAGCCGGGGAAAAAAAAAATTCTGGGAGTCCTGCTCGACTCCCACAATCTTATGTCCTTTCTTTCTCAAAAAAACCTGACTTTCCTCTCTCAAAGAGTCTCGCTGTTTTGCGAATCCAGGATAATATCCATCAGGAACATCATGACCCTGTTAGGCCATCTAACTTCCTCCATTCCAGCAGTCAGGTGGGCTCAACACCACACAAGAACGCTACAGGCTTTTCTTCTAAAAGCCTGGGATGGAAATCAAAACACTTTAGACAAAAAAGTAAGAAAGGAAGATCAGAAGAAATCTTCAGAGAGGAGTGTTTTGACGACATACAAATCAAGTCGTTATTACCACTGATGCCAGCAGTCTGGGGTGGGGGGGCCACACCAAAGATCAAGTGGTGCAAAGAATCTGGAATCAAAAGATGGCAGCAGCATCCTTCAACTTAAAAGAATTTATGGCAGTTTTACTTCTTTCTCCGCAGTAGGCCATAACATCCTAGCACGTAAAAATTCTGTCCGACAACTCCACCACCATGGCCTATCTAAATCAGCAAGGAGGAACAAAGAGCAAAGAGCGCTGTGGGAACTTTCAGTAAAAATCTTTTTCTGGGCAGAAAGAAACTTGGCTTCGTTAACTGCTGTTCATCTGAAAGGCAGAGAAAACATAGTAGCAGACTTCCTCAGCAGAGAAAGTATGAGAGAAGGAGAATGGTCACTAGATCCCAACATGTTCATAGAAATATCAGAAAAATGGGTACCCCAATAGTAGACCTTTTTGCAGACCGAAAGAACAGACAAGTAGAAAGGTTCTGTTCCCTCTCCATTTGGGATCAAACTCTGATAATAAACGCTCTATCTTCCCCATGGCCAGGGGGTCTACTTTAGACTTTTTCACCCTTCAGTTTAATTCCAAGGGTACTGATGAAGGCAATAGAGGAAAAAGCACAATTGATACTGATTGCACCCTTCTGGTGTCACGGTCCCTCCTGTCAGAGAGTTGAGAAGATCGGATAGACTTGCTGCATGTGAGGCTATCTGACAGGTCTCTTTGTTTTCCTCTATGTATGTTGTTTGGCAGGAGCTCACCTCTCCTCAGGTGCCACTTGTTATCAGTGATGAGGCTCTATTTAGATCTGCCTCACACTGCTGACCATGCGGTTGAAAGTTTCTGCTTGGAGTTGCTAGTGCTGGTTTGTCTTGGATCTCCTGCTTCTCCATACATCTCTAAGCTAAGTACTTGTTGCCTTTGCTGTTTCTTATTATCTGGTGTGTGTTGTTTCTAGGCCTCAGGGAGATGCAGGTGCCTTCATTCTGGAAAGAACCAGCTGTCTCATCCCTTTCTACCTATCCTAGGGCTCATCAGTTTTAGCAGGGCTTTAGGTATCCGGTGTATGAGTATTTCCACCATCAGGATCTGCTCATACTGGCAGGAGTTAGGGAAAGGCCTATGGATTACTAGGAGGTCACCATCCCTCTTCCTTAGCTTTTGAGGCCTAGATTGTTGTCTATTCGTTGTGGTGTGTATTTGTTGTTTTCCCTTACCCTTAACCTGTGACATCTGGCCGAAAAGATCCTGGTTTCCTCTCCTATTCGATCTCATATCAGGGGAGTTCTGGCCTCTCCCCTCGTATCCAGGTCTACTGCATCAGGGCCCAGTGTCCCATCCAAGCGTATCCCCATTACATCTAACAGCTTGAAGACTGAGCAGGTTATGTTAGAACAGAAGGGTCTGTCTGAGCCAGTGATTAAATTTATTTTTTATTGAGTAAAGACACTACTTCCAAAATCTATTTAGGAACTTGGAAAGCCTTCTTAAAATTTGAAGGGGATAGATAGTATCACAGCCTGGATCCTGATATACCCCTTATTAGATTTTCTCCAGTCAGGTCTTGATAAGGGTCTCAGACTAAGCACCCTCAAGGTTCAAGTATCGGCATTAAGTAACTTCCTGGAAATAAAGTTTGCAGACCTTCCCCTGATAAAACGGTTACTAAAAGGCGCGGCAAGACGGTTTCCGTTTTTTCATTCTACCATCCCTCCTTGGGATTTAAACCTTGTGCTTGAAGTTCTAATGAATGTACCCTTTGAACCTTTACAGGACATTCCTCTGAAACTTTTAATTTACAAAACCACCTTTTTATTGGCAGTCGCATCAGCTAGAAGGGTGGGGGAGATCCAGATCTTGTAGATCTCCTTACGGTCATCCAAAACTGTGAGGTATCATTCTTAGACATACCCCTATGTTTCTGCCTAAAGTCATATCCAGGTTTTATCGCCAGCAGGAGGTATCCTTAATATCTTTTTGCCTGAATCCATCTTCAGAAACAGATTTAAAAAATAGCATAGCATAGTATACTAACTTACCTGGAAGTCTCTAAAAAATTCAGGAACTCAGATCGTCTTCTTCTTTAATATCAAGGCTTGGAATTCCTCCATGGTGTTATTTAGGGATGCTGTGAGATATTCCAGGGATCTAAAGTCACGAACCCTAGCCAGCAGCATGGACTTAGTAGGAAGGCTAGTCTGCCTCCAGGATTTAACTTTCCCACTTTCTAATGGTGAGATGACTTGGCTTATGTCCCAGTCCACACAGTAAAACTGAAAAATCAGCTCCAGTAAACTGGTATCAGCCTAGTGTTATTGCTTACATTTTTATGTTGGCCTTTCTCATTGTATGGTATTAACCTCCAGTTCTGTAGCAACCCGTGGGGGTTAAATACAGCCCTGTATGCCATGTAGCTGTTGTTAGGTCACAGAGGGGCAATGTGAGCACAGAGCCTGATTTGGGGATGTTTGTGCCACGCTCTGGGTTGTGTATGCCTCAGAAGCAGTGATATCCTCTGTGAAATATTTACTTAGAGTAAAAAAATGTGTGTGGAGGAGGACGGTCAAGGTGATATGGCAATAGTTCTAAATGAGTGCAGTTAGCTTGGAAAAAGTAATTTGCGAACAGATTGCAGCTGAGTAAGGCCATTTTGAAAAGACGGCTCCAAGGTCTATGAGCAGGACTTTTTCATATTGCTAGTCTCTTGTGGTGCTACTGCATCGAGGCCTAATGCAGATGGGCGTGATATAGAAACCCTCCTGAAGTGGAGACCCACCCGAAGTCTGTGGCACTGAATTGCTGTCACATGTTGGAGCTGAAACTAGGCATCCAGGATGATGCTGAGACTGAGGTGTGATTTGTACCTCTTTATAGAACTGCTATTTTGCTGCCTTCTGAGTAACTAAAACAAAGCCATACACAAACTGAACTGTCTGTGACTGCTTCCTGTGGCTTTTCCTTACATATCCCCCAGAACGGAGGAACTTTGTGATCTGTCCATTGTCAAGAAATCCTTTGTACAGGTAGTTTTCCAGTGGAGAACCCCTTCAATGACAGTTTGCATCTCATTATATAACCATCTTGTATTTTCTAGGCTTGTTTCTGCGCAGTTCCCAGATGGCCATTTTACCCATGTGTTTATTGATGAATCTGGACATGCAGTAGAGCCTGAGTGTGTAACAGCTATAGCAGGTATTAATTCTCTAACTGGTTAACTCTTTCTAATCCGTAAGTGAACCTGTTTTCAAGGGGGTGAGCTATAAGTGTCTGTTATCAATCCCCTTACAAACAATATAAAGTTTTGCACTGTTTATTACTGTATTGGATCCTGCGCTACACTAGATGGCAGTAATACAGTGCATTGAATGCATGTTTGCAATGTTAATTCCTGTCACCAGATGTCCCTGTCGGCACCACAGGCTAGGAAAAAAGGCTCCAAGGAGAAAATTAGTCAGTGTAGCTGAGACCACATGGTGTGCCTGGGAAGTCTGTGTATCTCAGATCAGACTAGGGCTCAGGAATCTGGCTTCATCTATAAAGTCAGAGAAAATTAGTCAGTGTGGCTGAGACCACATGGTGTGCCTGGGAAGTCTGTGTAGCTCAGATCATACTGTAAGGCCTCATGCACACAAATGTATTTTGTTTCTGTGTCCATTCCGTTTTTTTTTTTTTGGCGGATAGGATGGAGACCTATTAATTTTAATGGGTCCGCAAAAAATGCGGACAGCACACCGCATTTCCTATTATTGTCCGTTTTGTGGACAAGGATAGGCATTGTTACAATAGTTCCGCAAAAAAAACGGATGCCATACGGACGTCATCCGTTTTATTGTTGCGGATCTGCAATTTGTGGACCGCAAAACACATACGGTCGTGTGCATGTAGCCTAAGGGTCCATTCACATGTCCATAGGTGTTTTGCGGATCCGCAAAACACGGACACAGGCAATGTGCGTTCCGCATTTTGCGGACCGCACATTGCCGGAACTCTTATAGAAAATGCCTTTTCTTGTCCGTAATTGCGGACAAGAATAGGACATGTTCTATTTTTTTTGCGGAACGGTAGTGCCGATCCAGAAGTGCGGATGCAGACAGCACATTCCAGCCCCATTGAAAATGAATGGGTCCGCACCTGTTCCGAAAAATTGCAGAACGGATGCGGACCCATTTTGCGGACGTGTGAATGGACCCTAAGGCTCAGGAATCTGGCTTCAGCTATAAAGTCAGAGCTGGAAGAGTGTGTTTTGAGACCTCCTGTGAGATTAGGCAGAGGTCTGGGTCTTGTCAGCCCCCAAGGAGCATGCGGAGGAGCCGTTTAAAAGAGAGAGGCCAGGATTGACTGCTGCCTGAGGAGGAGTGGAGTCCCTCCGGCTGCTGATGGCGACTCTAATGGATAGACGAGTCCTGAGAGAGCTCTGAGATGTCACTTGGTGATAAGAGAGCCACAGTGGCTGGTGAGTCTTAGTAACGGCTCCCTTGAAACAGTTCCCTATCAAGTTATTTGTGTCCTGTTTATCTAAGGTGGTACTCTTAAAGATGCATCATCCCATATAGTGACTGCATATATGGCTACGGTGTATGAATTCTGTTATGTGCCACAGTAGTGATGAGCGGCATAGGCAATATTTGTTTTTGTAATATTTCGTGAATTTTTCGCATAATTTCAATAAATTCTAGAATTCGTGATCTCCAGTCATTATTTTCGAGATTGCGCAAATCGGCACTAATGATGCGCATATTTTTTGCTCAATACATGTAACAATAACATTTTATCAGGTCTGAGTATATATTACTGATTGGCGCACTCAGTATTGTTGTGACATCACAGCACTATGTCTGTAGCATGCATTTATGGACAGCAGAAAAACAGTAATTCCTATAACACTACCTAACACCCTGCACTGGAACCTATCAGCTATACTTTATCACTATCTAACCTACACTGACTATCTCCCACTAACTATCTGTAATATATATAAATATATATATATACACACAGTGGCTATAAAAAGTCTACACACCCCTGTTAAAATGTCAGGTTTCTGTGATGTAAAAAAATAAGACAAAGATAAATAATTTAAAAACTTTTCTCACCTTTAATGTGACCTATAAACTGTACTCAATTGAAAAACAAACTGAAATCTTTTAGGTGGAGGGAAGAAAACAAACAAAAAAAAAATTATGTGGTTGCATACAGTAGGTGTGCACGCCTCTTATAACTGGGGATGTAGCTGTGTTCAGAATTAGGCAATCACATTCAAAATCATGTTAAATAGGAGTCAGCATACACCTGCCATCATTTAAAGTGCCTCTGATTAATCCTAAATAAAGTTCAGCTGCTCTAGTTGGTCTTTCCTGAAATTTTCTTAGTCGCATCCCACAGCAAAAGCCATGGTCCACAGAGAGCTTCCAAAGCATCAGAGGGATCTCATTGTTAAAAGGTATCAGTCAGGAGAAGGGTACAAAAGAATTTCCAAGGCATTAGATATACCATGGAACACAGTGAAAACAGTCATCATCAAGTGAAGAAAATATGTCACAACAGTGACATTACCAAGAACTGGACGTCCCTCCAAAATTGATGAAAAGACGAGAAGAAAACTGGTCTGGGAGGCTACCAAGAGGCCTACAGCGACATTAAAGGAACTGCGGGAATATCTGGCAAGTACTGGCTATGTGGTACATGTGACAACAATCTCCCATATTCTTCATATGTCTGGGCTACGGGGTAGAGTGGCAAGACGAAAGCCTTTTCTTACGAAGAAAAACATCCAAGCCAAGCTACATTTTGCAAAAACACATCTGAAGTCTCCCAAAAGCATGTGGGAAAAGGTGTTATGGTCTGATGAAACCAAGGTTGAACTTTTTGGCCATAATTCCAAAAGATATGTTTGGCGCAAAAACTACACTGCACGTCACCAAAAGAACACCATACCTACAGTGAAGCATGGTTGTGGCAGCATCATGCTTTGGGGCTGTTTTTCTTCAGCTGGAACTGGGGCCTTAGTTAAGCTAGAGGGAATTATGAACAGTTCCAAATACCAGTCAATATTGGCACCAAACCTTCAGGCTTCTGCTAGGAAGTTGAACATGAAGAGGAACTTTATCGTTCAGCATGACAACGACCCAAAGCATACATCCAAATCAACAAAGGAATGGCTTCACCAGAAGATTAAAGTTTTGGAATGGCCCAACCAGAGCCCAGACCGGAATCCAATTGAAAATCTGTGGGGTGATCTGAAGAGGGCTGTGCACAGGAGATGCCCTCACAATCTGACAGATTTGGAGTGTTTTTGCAAAGAAGAGTGGGCAAGTGTTGCCAAGTCAAAATGTGCCATGCTGATAGACTCATACCCAAAAAGAATGAGTGCTGTAATAAAATACAAAGGTGCTTAAACAAAGTATTAGTTTAAGGGTGTGCACACTTATGCAACCATATTATTATTATTTTTTATTTTTTTTTCCCTCCACCTAAAAGATTTCAGTTTGTTTTTGAATTTAGTGGTCCAGTTTATAGGTCACATTAAAGGTGGAAAAAGTTCTGAAATTATTTATCTTTGTCTCATTTTTTTACATCACAGAAACCTGATATTTTAACAGGGGTTTGTAGACTTTTTATATTCACTGTATATATAAACTAAATATCTAATGTAATTGGATAAGGAATAGGATCCGTATGAAAGCACAGAGCACAGCAGAAAATGGCTGCCGGGGAGTTTCCTATATAATAAGTGGTAGGAAACTTTCCTATTGGTTGCTAGGGATGTTGCTAAACTCTGACAAAGATATTGCAGCCTTCTCATTGGCCCACAAGCAAGAAGGGAGGTTAGAAAAATCTAAAATATTAGCAATTACGAATATATAGCACTATATTCTACATCTTCGCAAATTCTCGAAGTGAAAATATTTGCGATAAAAATTAATGATTAGAATATTCGCGATCAACACTATGCTACAGTGAACAACCAACATTGAAATCAACATTGTCATTGTTTAGATGCCTAGGAACTAACTGGAATAATAAACTGTTAGTGTTTTTATAGCCAAATAATTTCTAAATACATTTTTTTACTCCAAAATTTTTCAATTTCAGGTATTCTGGATGTGACAAAAGGAGGGCAGTTGGTTCTGGCTGGTGATCCACAGCAGCTAGGCCCAGTGTTAAGGGCTCCATTTGCCATTGAGCACGGATTAAGTGAGTGATTCAGATTGTTATTAGAAATTGCTCATGGACAACATTGTACAACGTTTGCTGTGCAGAGTCCTGGTGAGGGTTTATGTCTGTAGTGTTAGGGTTTTAAACCTTTTTTTTTTTTTATGCAGGTCTTTCATTGCTGGAAAGACTAATGACTCAAAATCCACTGTATGAAAAATCCAACGGAGCTTACAATCCTCAATTTGTCACCAAGTTACTGCTGAATTACAGGTCTGTAGCATGTTTTTTAGTTTAGCAAGAGTTTATTTTTTTTCTTGATGCCTGTCTTTCCTTACCCTTTGAGTGACTGTAACTAATTTCTATGTGTTTACGACTGTCTTCCTTTTAATGAGATATACAATTTTAATTAGGTCCCATCCTGACATTCTCTCTGTTCCAAATGAACTTTTTTATGATAATGAGCTCCAAGCCAAGGCTGATGAAATGGTCACACGTGTATACTGCAACTGGGAGAAGCTTCCAAAGAAGGTGAACTTTTTTCCCTTTATCAGGAGTCTTACAAGACACGACATGGAATCCAAAAAGTAGATGAGAAATTAGAAGACACTTCTAAATAATTTAGTTAAAGCTATTTTTTTGTATATTAAAAAATTCCTCCAAAGAATTTATCAAACTTCCTAAATATCTGCCATATCACAAGGCATCTCCAGAGCTTCTGTGAGGTGCAGCATCCCCACAACTGCCACTTAATTGTTGAGACAGCCATATTTAATGTTTAATGCTGTGGTCTGAAGACCATATCAATGGAAATAAGAAGTTTCTTCATTTAGGGGAACAAGAAGATAAGTTGTTGTAATATCAGACCTTTCTAATTGTTTTCTTTGCAGAACTTTCCACTCATATTCCATCATGTGCTCGGGAAAGATGAACGAGAAGGGAACAGCCCATCCTTCTTCAATGTACATGAGATAGAGGTTCTGGTGTCTTATCTCCGTGACTTGCTGGAGACACAAGGAAAGAAAGGCATAGCCAAAATTTCTCCCAAAGAAATTGGCATAATTGCTCCTTATAGAAAGCAGGTACAATTTACATGAGCTTTTTAAACTATGAATGTACTGCAGTGCTTCAAAGTTTGTGAGTCCTTTAAAATTTTCTTTATTTTTACAAAAAAACAATTGTGCAAGTACTCCAACTTAGGCCCGATGTGCTTCCCGGATACGGAAATGCGGACCCGCACTTCCGGGTCGGCAATTCCGTTCCCCCAAAAAATAGAACATGTCCTATTCTTGTCCGCAATTGCGGACAAGAATAGGCATATTCTATTAGTGCCGGCAATGTGCGGTCCACAAAATGCGGAACACACATTGCCGTTTCCGTGTTTTGCAGATCCGTGGAAGAAACACGTTACAGACGTGTGAATGGACCCTAAAAAAGATGAGAAACGCTTGTAGTTTTCATCATAGGTATACTTCAACTATGAGAGACATAATGAGAAAAAGAAATCCAGAAAATCACATTGTCTGATTTTTAAAGAATGTATTTGCAAATTATGGTGGAAAATAACTATTTGGTCAATAACAAAAGTTCATCTCAATACTTTGTTAAATACCCTTTGTTGGCAATGACAGAGGTCAAACGTTACACACTTGCTGGTATTTTGGCCCATTCCTCCATGCAGATATCCTCTACAGCAGTGATGTTTTGGGGCTGTCGCTGTCGCTCCAAAGGTTTTCTATGGGGTTGAGATCTGGAGACTGGCTAGGCCACTCCAGGACCTTGAAATGCTTCTTACAAAGCCACTCCTTCGTTGCCCGGGCGGTGTGTTTGGGATCATTGTCCTGCTGAAAGACCCAGCCACGTTTCATCTTCAATACCCTTGCTGATGGAAGGAGGTTTTCACTCAAACTCTCACGATACATGGCCCCATTCATTCTTTCCTTTACACGGATCAGTCATTCTGGTCCCTTCGCAGAAAAACAGCCCCAAATCATGATGTTTCCACTGCCATGCTTCACAGAAGGTATGGTGTTCTTTGGATGCAACTCAGCATTCTTTCTCCTCCACGACGAGTTGAGTTTTTACCAAAAAGTTCTACTTTGGTTTCATCTGACCATATGACATTCTCCCAATCCTCTTCTGGATCATCCAAATGCTCTCTAGCAAACTTTAGACGGGCCCGGACATGTACTGGCTTAAGCAGGGGGACACTGGCACTGCAGGATTTGAGTCCCTGGCTGCGTAGTGTGTTACTGATGGTAGCCTTTGTTACTTTGGTCCCAGCTCTCTGCAGGTCATTCACTAGGTCCCCCTGTGTGGTTCTGGGAATTTTTCTCACCTTTCTTGTGATAATTTTGACCCCACAGGGTGAGATCGTGGCGTGGAGCCCCAGATTGAGGGATATTATCAGTGGTCTTGTATGTCTTCCATTTTCTAATAATTGCTCCCACAGTTGATTTCACCAAGCTGCTTGCCTATTGCAAATTCAGTCTTCCCAGCCTGATGCCGGTCTACAATTTTGTTTCTGGTGTCCTTCGACAGCTCTTTGGTCTTTGCCATAGTGGAGTTTGGAGTGTGACTGTTTAAGGTTGTGGACAGGTGTCTTTTATACTGATAACAAGTTCAAACAGGTGCCATTAATACAGGTAATGAGTGGAGGACAGAGGAGCCTCTTAAAGAAGAAGTTACAGGTCTGTGAGAGCCAGAGATCTTGCTTGTTTGTAGGTGACCAAATACTTATTCTACCGAGGAATTTACCAATTAATTCATTAGAAATCCTACAATGTGATTTCCTGTATTCTTTCCCCCCATTCTGTCTGTCATAGTTGAGGTATACCTATGATGAAAATTATAGGCCTCTCTCATCTTATTAAGTGGGAGAACTTGCACGATTGGTGGCTGTATATACAGTACAGACCAAAAGTTTAGACACACCTTCTCATTCAAAGAGTTTTCTTTATTTTCATGACTATGAAAATTGCAGATTCACACTGAAGGCATCAAAACTATGAATTACTTTAAGAAATGAAGGTCAGTAAGTCCGAAAAATTGGGAAAACTTTGAAAGTATCCCCAAGTGCAGTCACAAAAGCCATCAAGCGCTACAAAGAAACTGGCTCACATGCGGACCGCCCCAGGAAAGGAAGACCAAGAGTCACCTATGCATCCGAGTCACCAGCCTCAGAAATCGCAGGTTAACAGCAGCTCAGATTAGAGACCAGGTCAATGCCACACAGAGTTCTAGCAGCAGACACATCTCTAGAACAACTGCTAAGAGGAGACTGTGTGAATCAGGCCTTCATGGTAGAATATCTGCTAGGAAACCACTGCTAAGGACAGGCAACAAGCAGAAGAGACTTGTTTGGGCTAAAGAATACAAGGAATGGACATTAGACCAGTGGAAATCTGTGCTTTGGTCTGATGAGTCCAAATTTGAGATCTTTGGTTCCAACCACCGTGTCTTTGTGCGACGCAGAAAAGGTGAACGGATGGACTCTACATGCCTGGTTCCCACTGTGAAGCATGGAGGAGGAGGTGTGATGGTGTGGGGGTGCTTTGTTGGTGACACTGTTGGGGATTTATTCAAAATTGAAGGCATACTGAACCAGCATGGCTACCACAGCATCTTGCAGCGGCATGCTATTCCATCCGGTTTGCGTTTAGTTGGACCATCATTTATTTTTCAACAGGACAATGACCCCAAACACACCTCCAGGCTGTGTAAGGGCTATTTGACCATGAAGGAGAGTGATGGGGTGCTGCGCCAGATGACCTGGCCTCCACAGTCACCGGACTTGAACCCAATCGAGATGGTTTGGGGTGAGCTGGACCGCAGAGTGAAGGCAAAAGGGCCAACAAGTGCTATGCATCTCTGGGAACTCCTTCAAGACTGTTGGAAGACCGTTTCAGGTGACTACCTCTTGAAGCTCATCAAGAGAATGCCAAGAGTGTGCAAAGCAGTAATCAAAGCAAAAGGTGGCTACTTTGAAGAACCTAGAATATGACATATTTTCAGTTGTTTCACACTTTTTTGTTATGTCTATAATTCCACATGTGTTAATTCATAGTTTTGATACCTTCAGTGTGAATCTACAATTTTCATAGTCATGAAAATAAAGAAAACTCTTTGAATGAGAAGGTGTGTCCAAACTTTTGGTCTGTACTGTATATTTATATATAAAACAAAAAAATAAAAAAAATAAAACAGCAGCACTAGTCCAATAGACCACGAGTGCAAAATCCTCAAAACCGCAGGCTCAGCAGTCAATACAAGACTATATGTATCCAAAAATTAGGCGGCACTCCAAAATACAGTGAAGATAATGGACCCTTTATTGACCCCTCTGCAACGTTTCAACCGCTGAATGCAGTCTTTATCAAGGATGATAAATTGATAAAGACTGCATTGAGCGGTTGAAACGTTGTAGAGGGGTCAATAAAGGGTCCACTATCTTCACCCAATTTTGGAGTGCTGCCTCGTTTTGGATATATATATATATATACAGTGGCGGAAATAATTATTTGACCCCTCACTGATTTTGTAAGTTTGTCCAATGACAAAAAAATGAAAAGTCTCAGAACAGTATCATTTCAATGGTAGGTTTATTGTAACAGTGGCAGATAGCACATCAAAAGGAAAATCGAAAAAATAACTTTAAATAAAAGATAGCAACTGATTTGCATTTCATTGAGTGAAATAAGTATTTGAACCCCTACCAACCATTAAGAGTTCTGGCTCCCACAGAGTGGTTAGACACTTCTACTCAATTAGTCACCCTCATTAAGGACACCTGTCTTAACTAGTCACCTGTATAAAAGACACCTGTCCACAGAATCAATCAATCAAGCAGACTCCAAACTCTCCAACATGGGAAAGACCAAAGAGCTGTCCAAGGATGTCAGAGACAAAATTGTAGACCTGCACAAGGCTGGAATGGGCTACAAAACCATTAGCAAGAAGCTGGGAGAGAAGGTGACAACTGTTGGTGCGATTGTTCGAAAATGGAAGGAGCACAAAATGACCATCAATCGACCTCGCTCTGGGGCTCCACGCAAGATCTCACCTCGTGGGGTGTCAATGGTTCTGAGAAAGGTGAAAAAGCATCCTAGAACTACACGGGAGGAGTTAGTTAATGACCTCAAATTAGCAGGGACCACAGTCACCAAGAAAACCATTGGAAACACATTACACCGCAATGGATTAAAATCCTGCAGGGCTCGCAAGGTCCCCCTGCTCAGGAAGGCACATGTGCAGGCCCGTCTGAAGTTTGCCAATGAACACCTGAATGATTCAGAGAGTGACTGGGAGAAGGTGCTGTGGTCTGATGAGACCAAAATAGAGCTCTTTGGCATTAACTCAACTCGCTGTGTTTGGAGGAAGAAAAATGCTGCCTATGACCCCCAAAACACCGTCCCCACCGTCAAGCATGGGGGTGGAAACATTTTGCTTTGGGGGTGTTTTTCTGCTAAGGGCACAGGACAACTTATTCGCATAAACGGGAAAATGGACGGAGCCATGTATCGTGAAATCCTGAGCGACAACCTCCTTCCCTCTGCCAGGAAACTGAAAATGGGTTGTGGATGGGTGTTCCAGCACGACAATGACCCAAAACATACAGCAAAGGCAACAAAGGAGTGGCTCAAGAAGAAGCACATTAAGGTCATGGAGTGGCCTAGTCAGTCTCCGGACCTTAATCCAATCGAAAACCTATGGAGGGAGCTCAAGCTCAGAGTTGCACAGAGACAGCCTCGAAACCTTAGGGATTTAGAGATGATCTGCAAAGAGGAGTGGACCAACATTCCTCCTAAAATGTGCGCAAACTTGGTCATCAATTACAAGAAACGTTTGACCTCTGTGCTTGCAAACAAGGGTTTTTCCACCAAGTATTAAGTCTTTTTTTGTTAGAGGGTTCAAATACTTATTTCACTCAATGAAATGCAAATCAGTTGCTATCTTTTATTTAAAGTTATTTTTTCGATTTTCCTTTTGATGTGCTATCTGCCACTGTTACAATAAACCTACCATTGAAATGATACTGTTCTGAGACTTTTCATTTCTTTGTCATTGGACAAACTTACAAAATCAGTGAGGGGTCAAATAATTATTTCCTCCACTGTATACACAATGACGAGCGCATATACTGTAAAAAAAAAAAAAAAAACAATTTTGTGGTAATACTGTACCATTGCCAGAAAAAAAATGACTAGTTATCAAAGGTGCAGTGTCGTTCAAAGTGATATAACAAAGGTATGCTAAGAATTATGTGATGTGATCTTTCAGGTGGAAAAAATTCGGAAAGCCATTGATAAAGAATTCAGAGCTGTAACTAACATTAAAGATCTTAAGGTAAGGTTTTGTGCACATAGCCTGATTTCTTTAATTGCCATATCATTATTTATTTCATATTAAATTTGGAAACTGTGTGATCCTAACTGACAGTCACACGTCTCTGAGATCTGTCAGGCGCTGAAGATAGCATGGCTATATTCTTGCTGTCAAAAACTTGACCGAAGCACTTGAATTGTGAACAGAGCTTTAAATGGTCAATAACTTTTCAATGAACTTTGTAAGTAAGTCAGTAGTAGTACAGATAAGTATAAGAAACCTTGTAATATATCCACTTTCTCTACTTAACAGCCCCCCCCCCCCCAAAAAAAAAAACTTTTCTAACAAAACATACTGTTAGTTACATGCTCCCTATAGAAGGCTATGGAAGGGGAGGAGGAGTGAGCGAATAATTAATCTCTTTCAAGCTGGAGAATGTTGGTGTATTTGATAAAGGAGCATTTTGTTTCTGATAAGATATATTACAAAGTTTCTTATATTTACCTGAATTGAAAAGTAAGAGACCATATTAAAAATATGCTAGTATTGAAGATAGATGTTAAATTGTTGCCATATCCAGCAAATTCTGTTTTTGGATCTGCAGGTAAATATGTAATGTGTATGCTGATTAAAAGGAATCCATACCACATAACAAAGCTGTCACTGGCACCCCGCACAGACTTTCTCCAGGCAGATGACCTGTAACTGGAGGTTTATCCTATAAATAAATTCAGTATTGGTCGAGATATCTGAGAGTGCCCAGTTCCTTCTGTTCACAATCTGAACTTTGTTCAAACTCTCTTATGAACTACAAGATCATTTTAATTTCTTAAAAGGGGTATTCCAGTAATAGCAATGTATCTCCTATTCACTAGATAGGGAATAATTCATTTTTCTGTGAGGTTTTAACTGTTGGTACTGCTACCAATCATGGGAATAGGAAACCCTCAACTGAATGGAACAGCATTTCCAACATATTGTCATGGAACCATGAACCAGACGTACAACAAGTGATGAGTGGAAATAAGAAGGCTTTATTGAAAATAAAGCTGTAAGGCAAAAGTCCAAACGGATGGCTAAACCGAAGCAGGGTCTTGCGAAACCAGAGATCAGGAACCAGAAGGGTAGTCAGATGAAGCCAGGATCAGGAATCAGCAGGGTAGTCAGACGAAGCCAGGATCAGGAACCAGAAGCAGCAGCAGTCTTAGAAGCATGTGAGCACAGGAGGACCAAGCAAGGAACTGAAGCCACAGACCTCCTATATATATGAGCTAGGCATCCAGCTCCTCCCAGTGGGAAGGAGGAGCCGCAGGGTGGGAGGCTACAAGAAACCCAGAAACCAAGATGGCCGCCAGCACATGTCAAACGAAGGAGAACAGCAAGGAGGTAAGACCATGACAGTACCTCCCCCTCAAGGGCCCCTCCTCCGCGGAGTAAGGAACGGTTTCTGAGGGAAGCGTGCGTGGAAGGCTCGGAGCAAGGCAGGAGCATGGACATCTGCGGAGGGAACCCAGGAACACTCCTCTGGACCATAACCACGCCAATGGACCAAAAACTGCACCCGGCCGCGGACCAGGCGTGAGTCCAGGATATTGCTCACCTCATACTCCTCACGATTGCCCACTTGGACCGGACGAGGCCGAGGAATCGAGGAAGTGAAACGATTACACACCAGTGGCTTCAACAGGGAGACATGAAACACGTTGGAGGTCCGCATGCCAGGAGAAAGCGCAAGGGCACAGGCTACCGGGTTTACCCTGCGAAGCACTCGGAAGGGACCAACAAAGCGAGGCGCCAGCTTGGGAGTGGGCACTCGAAGGTTGAGGTTGCGGGTGGACAACCATACGCGGTCTCCGACCTGGTAGTAAGGAGCGGGCGCTCGTCTGCGATCAGCCTGGAGTCTCTGGCGCTGCGCAGAGACCTCAAGGGACCTCTGGATCTGTACCCAAGAAGCACGTAGGACGGAAAGGTGATCCTCCACAGCCGGAATATCCTGGGGAGAGAATACCTCCGGTAACACGGCAGGTTGGAACCCATAATTGGCCATGAAGGGAGACGTCCCAGAGGAAGAGTTCACCGCCGTGTTCCTGGCAAACTCAGCCCAAGGCAGGAGGTCAACCCAATTGTCTTGGTGATCGGAGACATAGCAACGAAGGAATTGCTCCAAGGCCTGATTGGATCGTTCTGCGGCCCCATTGGACTGAGGGTGGTAGGCCGAGGAGAAAGAGAGATGAATCCCCAACTGGGAGCAAAAGGCACGCCAGAACCTGGACACAAACTGACTCCCCCGATCCGACACAATCTCCTTGGGCAAACCGTGCAACCGGAAGACCTCCCTGGCAAAAATCGAGGCCAACTCTTGTGCAGAGGGTAACTTCTTGAGAGGAACACAGTGGCACATTTTGGAAAACCGATCCACTATCATGAGAATGACCGTATGGCCTCGAGATGCAGGGAGGTCCACAATGAAATCCATCCCCAGGTGTGACCATGGACGCTCCCCGGTGGCTATGGGTTGCAAAAGGCCCAACGGAAGGTGCCGAGGGGACTTACTCTGGGCACAAACGGAGCATGCCGCTACATATGCGGCGATGTCGGAACGTAGAGAAGGCCACCAGAACAGACGTGAAACAGCCCAGGACAGCTGATTCTTTCCAGGATGCCCCGCGGCCTTGGAGTTATGGTAGGTTCGCAACAACCGAGTGCGCAACTCCTCAGGCACAAAACACCTGCCGTTGGGTCTCCCAGAGGGAGCACCAGATTGAGCCGCCAAAATCTGCTCACCCAGGGGAGAGGTCAGGCTGGTGCGAATGGCGGCCAGGATCTGATTCGGAGGTATGACCGAAGTCGGAATCGACTCCTCCCCGGACAGCTCGGAGTACTGCCGTGATAAGGCATCCGCTCTGATGTTCTTGGAACCGGGTAGGTAGGAGACCACGTAATTAAAACGTGACAAGAACAGAGCCCATCTGGCCTGACGTGGTGTCAATCTCTTGGCCTCAGAGAGGTAGGTCAGATTCTTGTGGTCCGTCAGGATGAGAACCGGAACCACCGAGCCCTCGAGCAAGTGCCTCCATTCTTTAAGGGCCTGCACGATGGCCAATAACTCCCTGTCACCAATCTGATAGTTGCACTCCGCGGAAGACAGTTTCCGGGAGTAAAACCCACAAGGAAGCAGAGGACCCTCCGGTGTTCTACGCTGAGACAGGAGGGCGCCTACTCCCGTCTCAGACGCGTCCACCTCGAAGGACAAACGGCAACCCAGGGTTGGGATGCGACAGAATCGGAGCCGACACAAAGGCAGACTTTAGAGCCTCAAAAGCTCGGATGGCCTCGGGCGGCCAGACCTGGGGATTACTGCCCTTCCTGGTCAGATCCGTGAGAGGCTTGGCTAGCATGGAAAAGTCCCTGATGAACTTCCGATAATAATTGGCGAAGCCCAAAAAGCGCTGCAGGGCACGAAGACCACTGGGCTGGGGCCACTGTAAGACAGCCGAAACCTTCTCAGGATCCATGGAGAACCCCTCAGCGGAAATGATGTAACCTAAGAAGGTTACCTGGGATCGGTGAAATTCGCATTTCTCAAGCTTACCGAACAGCTTGTTCTCTCGTAACCGTTGCAACACTCGTCTGACATCCAGAATGTGGGCCTCCATGGATTCAGAATATACCAAGATGTCATCCAAATAGACCACCACACACTGCTGCAACAGGTCACGGAAAACATCGTTGATGAATTCCTGGAAGACTGCGGGCGCATTGCACAACCCAAAGGGCATAACCAAGGATTCATAATGACCGGTCCTGGTGTTAAACGCGGTCTTCCACTCATCGCCCGCCTTGATCCTTACCAGGTTATATGCCGCCCTCAGGTCGAGTTTGGTAAAGACCGTGGCCCCTTTGAGGCGATCGAACAGCTCGGAAATCAAGGGTATCGGGTAAGCGTTCTTGATCGTGATGCGATTGAGACCCCTGTAATCGATGCAAGGCCTCAATTCACCGCCCTTCTTTTTCACAAAGAAAAATCCAGCCCCTGCCGGGGACGAGGATTTGCGAATGTGTCCGCGTGAAAGCGCCTCCCTCACGTACTCCTCCATGGCCTCATTCTCCGCTACCGACAGTGGATAGACTTTGCCACGAGGAGGAACGGCACCAGATTGTAACTCTATGGCACAATCGTATGGGCGGTGCGGAGGTAGGCAACCGCACGCACCTTATCGAATACATCCCGGTACTCCTCGTATTCAGGAGGCAACAGAGAGTCCGAGGAAGTACTCAGCAACTTGACAGGCCCATGGATGCAACTAGCCCCACACTGCGGTGACCACGAGAGGATCTCGGCCGATTTCCAATCGAAAGTCGGATTATGCTTCTGGAGCCAGGGGTACCCCAAGACCACCGAGTAGTGTGGAGACGAAATAATCTGGAGACAGACCGACTCTCTGTGAATGGCACCAATGGCCATCCCCACTGGAAGGGTCTCATGAGTCACGTGTGGCGGCAGAAGGGGTCTGCCGTCTATCGCCTCAAGAGCCAGTGGGGAACCTCGAGGCTGCAGAGGAATGGAATTGGCGGCAGCGAACACACTATCAATGAACAAACCACCAGCACCAGAGTCCACCAACGCCTGGGTCGTCACCGAGCCCCCGACCCAGGAGAGGACAACAGTAATCAGTGGTTTGTCAACACGGGAAACCGGGGACGAGGAGACTCCACCCAAGATCTGCCCCCGACAGGATCTCAGGTGCGAGCGTTTCCCGGACGGTTCGGGCATACCAACCGAAAATGCCCACCGTACCACAGTACATGCATCGGCCCTCGCGTCTCCGGAGTACCCTCTCCCCCTCGGACAGGCGAGCAAACCCCAGCTGCATGGGTTCACCCCCAGACAAGTCATCCCCAGGAGGCGTGGGAGGAGAGGGAGGCACGGGTAGGACAGCAAACGTAGGCGCCAATCTGTTAGAAGGCCTCCGCAGGCTCTCCTTAAAGGAAGGTCTCTCCCTGAGTCTGGTGTCAATCAAAATCAGGAAAGAAATAAGAGACTCGAGCTCCACTGGTAGGTCTTTAGCTGCAACCTCATCCTTCAAGGCATCCGAGAGACCATGAGAGAAAGCAGCGACCAGAGCCTCATTATTCCAGCCCACCTCTGCTGCCAGGGTACGAAACTCAATGGCGTATTCAGCTACGGATCGTGAACCCTGTCTGATGGACATAAGGAGCTTCGCAGCAGAGGCAGCACGAGCCGGCACATCGAATACCTTCCGAAGAGAAGCAACAAAACCGGAAAACTCGGCAACCACCGGATTGTTGTTCTCCCATAAAGGGCTGGCCCAGGCCAAGGCCTTGTCCGAGAGCAGCGAGATCAAGAAGCCCACCTTTGATCTCTCAGTAGGAAAGGCATGTGGCAGCAACTCGAAGTAAATGCCCACCTGGTTAAGGAAACCTCGGCACTGAGTTGGCTCTCCCCCAAAGCGCTGTGGAAGGGGGGCAGAACCGGTCATACCCCGAAACACCGCAGGCGCAGCAACAGGTGTCGGGGTAGACTCTGGCGCAACAACCGGAGCGGCAGTAGGAGCGGGCCCAGGAGCGACAACCGACCCATCGGCAACGGAAGCTAAATGAGCCGTGCGTTCAAGCAGGGTTTGCAACGCCACAGCGAACCGACCCAACAGGTGATCCTGCTGATCAAGTCTGGCAACCAGCGTAGGTAGCGAGGATGGCCCTGTACCGTCAGAATTCATGGCTTGGTCCTAATGTCATGGAACCATGAACCAGACGTACAACAAGTGATGAGTGGAAATAAGAAGGCTTTATTGAAAATAAAGCTGTAAGGCAAAAGTCCAAACGGATGGCTAAACCGAAGCAGGGTCTTGCGAAACCAGAGATCAGGAACCAGAAGGGTAGTCAGATGAAGCCAGGATCAGGAATCAGCAGGGTAGTCAGACGAAGCCAGGATCAGGAACCAGAAGCAGCAGCAGTCTTAGAAGCATGTGAGCACAGGAGGACCAAGCAAGGAACTGAAGCCACAGACCTCCTATATATATGAGCTAGGCATCCAGCTCCTCCCAGTGGGAAGGAGGAGCCGCAGGGTGGGAGGCTACAAGAAACCCAGAAACCAAGATGGCCGCCAGCACATGTCAAACGAAGGAGAACAGCAAGGAGGTAAGACCATGACACATATAAGCTGCTGCTCCATTTACTTTCTATGGGACTCCCAGATATAGCTGAGCACTTGCAGTTCTATGGTCCCTCATTCTCGTGACCAGTGGGGTTTCAGCAGTTATCCCCATCTACTGGAGGTGGATAATTTGCTAATACTGGTATAAACCTTTAGGCTAGGGCTACACGACAACATGTGTCGCGCGACACATAGGGCAAAACTACACTGCAACATGTGTCGCATGACAATTTTTATAATGATAGTCTATAGTGTCGCACTGCGACATGCCCCGACTGCGACACGACAGTAGCAAAAAATCCATCCAAGATGGATTTTTCTGCGACTGTCGCGTCGCAGCAACAGCGTGCCGCAGTGCGACACCATAGACTATCATTATAAAAATTGGCGTGCGACACATGTTGCAGTGTAGTTTTGCCCTATGTGTCGCGCGACACATGTTGTCGTGTAGCCCTAGCCTAAAGGTTTATACCAGTAATAGCAAATTATCCACCTCCAGTAGATGGGGATAACTGCTGAGAACCCACTGGTCACGAGAATGAGGGACCATAGAACTGCAAGTGCTCAGCTATATCTGGAAGTCCCATAGAAATTAAATGGAGCAGCAGTTTATATGCTGGAAATGCTGTTCCATTTAGTTGAGGGTTTCCTATTCCCATGATTGGTAGCAGTACAAACAGTTAAACCCTCACAGAAAAAGGAATTATTCCCTATCCAGTGAATAGGAGATACATTGCTATTACTGGAATACCCCTTTTAAGAAATTAAAATGATCTTGTAGTTCATAAGAGAGTTTGAACAAAGTTCAGATTGTGAACAGAAGGAACTGGGCACTCTCAGATATCTCGACCAATACTGAATTTATTTATACGATAAACCTAGTACTACCCAATTGAGGGGTAGACCAAAAACAATAAATTAGCGGCTAAAACATAAAAATCGAGGACATCTACAATAGAATAAAATAGAATCGATAATAAAATCGATAAAAAAAAATCGCTGAATACAAAACAAAGTAGCTAGACGCTCATCAAGATCGAAGACATCTACAAAAGAATAAAATAACACAATAAAATTGATGATGGAGTAATCACTGAATACAAAACCAAGTGCAAATACTAATGTCTCTGACTTGAACAATAGTAGAACAGCATACACATGTAGCAGTAATCAATAGTGTGCAATAAAAGATCTCGAGATCCTAAGGATCGATGCTTATTCTAATATAGGTATGAGTTTGATGGTAAATGTCTTAATCCAATAAGAATCGATGTTTGATCGAATAAGGTTGGTTAATAAGAACTCTATCACATAGGAAAACTTTTGTTTTGCTCTTCCCAACAAGCAGTACTAGCGGCGTCCCGCTATGTTGAAGTCTCAGCGGCGTCCCGCTGAAATAATTCACTGTGTGTTCCCAGCACACATAAGCCGGCATAAAAGATCGAACGATCTTACCATTCGATGGAGCAAGTGCCCAAATATTACTCTGGATTTTGGTTTTTGAGTATAGTCGACCGTAGTCTTACAAACTTCTTCCGTCTAAACTCCCACGCCGGCGACTTGTTTGCACGTGGATCTCGATAATTGTACACGGTCTCTAGTTCAGCAAGATTTCAGCCACCTAACTCGCGGCAGACGGTATTAAATTGGCACTTTCATATAAGTTTTCTTCATCACACTTTGCAAGTGGTCCTTTGGGGGATTAAAACCAGACACGTTTCGTGGTATTGAATAACCCCTTCCTCAGTGGTTGCAAGTCCCCCCAGAATGCCCCTCTTTTATAGGGGTTGTGATGTCATACAAAGTCTGGTCTGGAGCTTTTTGTTGTCAGAAATAGATAGTAGTTTTAGTATCGATTGTAAACTCGAATATGGTAAATACTGCTATATGTGAATAATAACTTAGACATTAGTATACAAATATGAATACATATAACCATCTAATTGATCTTCACCATAGAATAAAGAAATATAGAAGAAATAATAAAACCAGTCAAAAAATGGCAAAGCAATATTGTAGCACAAAATCCCAACATACAGTTACACAACCTTGTTCTTCCAATTGGTATAAAAAACGCATCGGGTCCCATGCGGTACCGGTGCGGTATTGTTGCGATTTTGTGTATAAATTGCTAAATAGATCGATCTCAAAAATCCTTCTTCCAAATAGGGGTATATTATAGCATTAAATATACAGTGGGATGCAAAAGTTTGGACAACCATGTTAATCGTCATGATTTTCCTGTATAAATCGTTGGTTGTTACGATAAAAAAATGTCAGTTAAATATATCATATAGGAGACACACGCAGTGATATTTGACAAGTGAAATGAAGTTTATTGGATTTACAGAAAGTGTGCTATAATTGTTTAAACAAAATTAGGCAGTGCAAATTTGGGCACTGTTGTCATTTTATTGATTCCAAAACCTTTAGAACTAATTATTGGAACTCAAATTGGCTTGGTAAGCTTAGTGACCCCTGACCCACATATACATCGGTGAATCCAATTATGAGAAAGAGTATTTAAGGGAGTAAACTGTAAGTTTCCCTCCTCTTTTAATTTTCTCTGAAGAGTAGCAACATGGGGGTCTCAAAACAACTCTCAAATGACCTGAAGACAAAGATTGTTCACCATCATGGTTTAGGAGAAGGATACAGAAAGCTGTCTCAGAGATTTCAGCTGTCTGTTTCCACAGTTAGGAACATATTGAGGAAATGGAAGATCACAGGCTCAGTTCAAGTTAAGGCTCGAAGTGGCAGACCAAGATAAATCTCGGATAGACAGAAGCAACGAATGGTGAGAACAGTCAGAGTCACCCACAGACCAGCACCAAAGACCTACAACATCATCTTGCTGCAGATGGAGTTACTGTGCATCGTTCAACCATTCGGCGCACTTTACACAAGGAGATGCTGTATGCGAGAGTGATGCAGAGGAAGCCTTTTCTCCGCCCACAGCACAAAAAGTGGCACTTGAGGTGGGCTAAAGCACATTTGGACAAGCCAGATCCTTTTGGAATAAGGTGCTGTGGACTGATGAAACTAAAATTGAGTTAGGCCTCTTTCACACTTGGGTTGTCCGGATCCGGCGTGTACTCCACTTGCCGGAATTACACGCCGGATCCGGAAAAACGCAAGTGAACTGAAAGCATTTGAAGACGGATCCGTCTTCAAAATGCATTCAGTGTTACTATGGCAGCCAGGATGCTATTAAAGTCCTGGTTGCCATAGTAGTAGTGGGGAGCGGGGAGCAGTATACTTACCGTCCATGCGGCTCCCGGGGTGCTCCAGAATGACGTCAGAGCGCCCCATGCGCATGGATGACGTGCCATGCGATCACATGATCCATGCGCTTGGGGCGCCCTGACGTCACTCTGGAGCGCCCCGGGATCTGCACGGACGGTAAGTATACTGCTCCCCCGCTCCCGACTACACTTTACCATGGCTGCCAGGACTTTAGCGTCCCGGCAGCCATGGTAACCATTCAGAAAAAGCTAAACGTCGGATCCGGCAATGCGCCGAAACGACGTTTAGCTTAAGGCCGGATCAATGCCTTTCAATGGGCATTAATTCCGGATCCGGCCTTGCAGCAAGTCTTCAGGATTTTTGGCCGGAGCAAAAAGCGTAGCATGCTGCGGTATTTTCTCCGGCCAAAAAACGTTCCGGTCCGGAACTGAAGACATCCTGATGCATCCTAAACGGATTTCTCTCCATTCACAATGCATTAGGATAAAACTGATCAGGATTCTTCTGGCATAGAGCCCCGACGACGGAACTCTATGCCGGAAGAAAAGAACGCAGGTGTGAAAGAGCCCTTATTTGGCCATAAGAAGGGGCGTTATGCATGGAGGAAAAAGAACACAGCATTCAAAGAAAAACACCTGCTACCTACAGTAAAATATGGTGGTGGTTCCATCATGCTGTGGGGCTGTGTGGCCAGTGCAGGGACTAGGAATCTTGTCAAAGTTGAGGGACGCATGGATTCCACTCAGTATCAGCAGATTCTGGAGACCAATGTCCAGGAATCAGTGACAAAGCTGAAGCTGCGCAGGGGCTGGATCTTTCAACAAGACAACGACCCTAAACACTGCTCAAAATCCACTAAGGCATTTATGCAGAGGAACAAGTACAACATTCTGCAATGGCCATCTCAGTCCCCAGACCTAAATATAATTGAAAATCTGTGGTGTGACTTAAAGAGAGCTGTCCATGCTCGGAAGCCATCAAACCTGAATGAACTAAAGATGATTTGTAAAGAGGAATGGTCCAAAATACCTTCAACCAGAATCCAGACTCTCATTGGAACCTACAAGAAGCGTTTAGAGGCTGCAAAAGGAGGATCTACTAAATATTGATTTCATTTCTTTTTTGTGGTGCCCAAATTTATGCACCTGCCTAATTTTGTTTAAACAATTATAGCACACTTTCTGTAAATCCAATAAACTTCACTTCACTAATCAAATATCAATGTGTGTGTCTCCTGTATAATATATTTAACTGCCATTTTTTATCGTAACAATCAATGATTTATACAGGAAAACCATGACAATTAACAAGGTTCCCCAAACTTTCGCATCCCACTGTATTATATATGCCAAAACTGAACGTAAGTCTTGCAACCACTGAGGAAGGAGTTATTCAGTATCTCGAAACGCGTCTGGTTTTAATCCCCCAAAGGACCACTTGCTAAGTGTGATGAAGAAAACTTATACGAAAGTGCCCATTTAATACCGTCTGCCGCGAGTTAGGTGGCTGAAATCTTGCTGAACTAGAGACCGTGTACAATTATCGAGGTCCACGTGCAGACAAGTCGCCGGCGTGGGAGTTTAGACGGAAGAAGTTTGTAAGACTATGGTCGACTATACTCAAAAACTGTCACCACCAGATCTTTGAGAAGTTCTGATAGACGTTCTTCAGTACCTCCTGCATGATCTTCTTTTGTTTTACTTTCGTTCTGACATCTCTCCTCCCTCTCCCAGCTGTCATCTATTAGCAGTGATTGCCTCCCTATATATCTCCTCCCCATACTGCCTCACCTTGCGGTTTATATTACATCCTGGATTGTGTTCTCTGCTAGAACTTACTAAAGCTGGGTTTTCTGTATTTGTTGTTTTCCTGTTGGATTGGTTCTAGGTGACCCTGACTCCCTCCGTATTAAGTGCAGGGAGCTGGTGGTCGTGTCCCCTCACTATTATAGGGTTTGCAGGTGTCATTCAGTCTAGGTATGTGGACATGCAACCTTCTATCACTGAGATCTTTGCATGGGCAGAGTAGACAGGGAGAGCTTCAAGGCTTTAATAAGGGTCACCCTTTTGTTCCTTAGTTTTGGATCAAGCCAGTCGGATCCTTATTTATAACTTCTTGTTTTCTGTTACACCATCCGTGACAAAAACCAACGTCCAGAGCAATACTTGGGCACTTGCTCCATCAAATGGTAAGATCGTTCGATCTTTTATGCCGGCTTATGTGTGCTGGGAACACACAGTGAATTATTTCAGCGGGACGCCGCTGAGACTTCAACATAGCGGGACGCCGCTAGTACTGCTTGTTGGGGAAGAGCAAAACAAAAGTTTTCCTATGTGATTGAGTTCTTATTAACCAACCTTATTCGATCAAACATCGATTCTTATTGGATTAAGACATTTACCATCAAACTCATACCTATATTCGAATAAGCATCGATCCTTAGGATCTCAAGATCTTTCATTGCACACTATTGATTGCTGCTACATGTGTATGCTTTTCTACTATTGTTCAAGTCAGAGACATTAGTATTTGCACTTGGTTTTGTATTCAGCGATTATTCCATCATCGTTTTTTATTGTGTTATTTTATTCTTTTGTAGATGTCTTCGATCTTGATGAGCGTCTAGCTACTTTGTTTTGTATTCAGCGATTTTTTTTATCGATTTTATTATCGATTCTATTTTATTCTATTGTAGATGTCCTCGATTTTTATGTTCTAGCCGATAATTTATTGTTTTTGGTCTACTCCTCAATTGGGTAGTACTAGGTTTATTGTATTGAGATATCTGAGAGTTCCCAGTTCCTTCTGTTCTCATTGCTACTTAATTGAGTAGATAGGGTAAACCTACTCTACTAAGAGCACCTCATATGATCTCTGGTTCCTCCTGTGCGCCACATCATTTATATTTTCTATTCTAAAGTTCAGATTGTTCTGTATTCAGGGGTAGATTATGGTGGGTACCATGGGTCCTGGGCTGTATGGGAGGTGTGAGCCACCCTTCAGCCCAGTACACCCACCAAACACAATGCGCCCAACACACATTTACATGAGATAACAGACATGGATCTGAGTACAGATAATGTAGTACATGTTGCCTGCAAGCCCACTGGGTAAGATCATCAGGAGGATGTTCTGTGCAGTGCTCTCAAATCTGGCACCAGCTTTCATAGCTCAACACAGAACATGCAGGACCTCATGAGGACAGGGATGTTATGAGCATGGCTTGTGACTGTTCAGCGTTGCAAACTTTCATGGGGCCCACTGGAGCACTGGGCCCTGGGCAGTCGCCCAGATTGCCCTCACTATAACCTGCACCTGTCCATATTACTGGTCTTCTAGCAGCTTTAGATTTTTATTATCTCATTTTGTTTATAACCATATTCAAAAGGTAGTACATTTCTTTGTGCATTGAGCGTGTTATAGTTTAGTATGACAGATGTTGAATCACTTTATCAGATTGGATCTGTGGAAGAGTTCCAGGGTCAGGAACGGAGAGTGATCCTTATATCTACAGTGCGGAGTTCTATGGATTATGTCAAACTTGACGAAGACTTCAGTCTTGGATTTTTAAAAAACCCTAAGGCAAGTAGGAAGAAGTTTGGCTCAACAATATGTGCTGTTCCCATTAATGACTTGCTAGTTAGAGCTGTAAATTTGTGTACTTGCGGTACTCCAGGGGTGTTGCTAGGGTCTGATGACATCAGGGGCACGAGCCCACGTGAAGCCACGCCCTCATCGCCACCGGGTGGGCTTTACAGTAGTTATTAACCCCTTTCAGAAGTCCCCCCTTCAATGAATGGGGGACTGCTGAATGGGGTTAATAACTACAGTGAAGGGCCTAGCCATCTGGGCAACCCACAGATCATCCTAACCTATGGTCATCCTAATTTAAATTAGGCAAACCCCTTAAGTATAAACTAATCACAGAAGTTGGAACCCATCAACCCCACTTGTACTTGTTCCGCTACTTGCAGGCTGCGTGGGCATGAGTTCAGAACTTCAGTCACTTCGGTCCGCAATTCTGTTCTGCGGAGTGTGACCCCGCGAGACCTCCTGCGGCGGGTCTCGCGGGATCACGCGCCGCAGAACAAAATTGCGGACCAAAGTGACTGAAGTTCTGAACTCATGCCCACGCAGCCTGCAAGTAGCGGAACAAGTACAAGGGGGGTTGGAGGATGATCTGTGGGATTGCCCAGGATGACACATACCGTATTTAGCATCTTATGCTATATGTGTCATCGACAGATCTACCCCATGACAGTGTCATCCACAGATCCCCCTCCATATAACAGTGTCATCCACAGATCCTTCTCCCCATAACAGTGCCATCCACAGATCCCCCTCCCCGCCGCTCACAGGGGTATACATTTATAAACTGTAATCCGTATCCTGCAGTAACTTTAACTTTAAATCAGCGCTCATCTCTTTACTACCTTACACTCGGCTCCAGACAGCAACAGGCGGTGCGGGCGGCAGCGCTCACTCACTGACTTCACGTGCCTGTGCCGCCTAGTGGGAAAAACAGGCGCGTGATGTCAGTGAGTGAGCGTCGCCCTCACTGCCTGTTACCGGAGATGAGTGTAAGATAGTAAAGAGATGAGCGCTGATTTAAAGTTACTGCAGGATACGGATTACAGTTTATAAATGTTTACTCCTGTGAGTGGCGGGGCCGGTGTAGAGTAGCACAGGAGAGTAAGAGCGGAGAGTGCTGTGACTTCTATTGCGGCCAGAGCGACGCCCCCACGGCCCTGCATTTGGGGCACTGGACAAAACATCCGGGGCTCCAGCCCCAATCGTTTTGACCTAACGACGCCCCTGGGGTACTCATGAACATACTCCTCATCCCAACTCTCGCTACCTTTTAGATTGACATTTCTGGATCTTAACAGTATTGACAGTAGTTCTATTTCATTTGTTTTTCACATGCACCACTGGTCACTAACTTTCATTAACTTTCATCATCCAGTTGGTCAAGCTTATGGAACTGATGCAATGGTTCCACAACACATCTCAATTTTAATACTGAGTTTTTCATTAAAGTGATTTTAAAAGTGATGGAAAATTAAAGAGTATGTACACCTTTTGGGTTTTTTATAATTATTATTGCTTTGTACTCATTTTCAGCAAAAAAAAAATAATATTTTTAAATTGGTCTTTATTAAAAACTAGCCGGATAACCTGGCTTTGCATGGGTATATTTCGACTATTTCATTTAATGTTTGTGTGTGACGTTAAAAGATATCGACAGTATCAACTATAACAGTGACATCTACAGTACCCCACCCCCTTAACAGTGACCTCCACAGCCCCCCACCCCTTAACACTGCCCCCCCCCCCCACAGTGCCGCATCTTCTTTAAGATGGGACCTCCACAGCAGCCGACCCCCTTAACTTTGACCTTCACAGCAGCCTGCCCCTTTAACAGTGAGTTCCACAGCACCCCACCACCTTGACAGTGACCTCCACAGGGGCCCGCCCCCTTAACAGTGACCTCTACAGCACTCACCATTTAACACTGACCATAGGTTACAGTCCCCTTAACTGTGACCTCCACTATTCCTGGCTCCCTTAACCCCTTAGGGGCCGGGCTCATTTTCACCTTAAGGACCAGGCCATTCTTTGCAAATCTGACCAGTGTCACTTTATGTGCGAATAACTTTAAAATTCTTTGACCTATCCAGGCCATTCTGAGATTGTTTTTTCGTCACATATTGTACTTCATGACACTGGTAAAATGGAGTCAAAAATCATTTTTATTTATAAAAAAAATACAAAATTTGCCACAAATTTGTAATAATTAGCAAATTTCCAAGTTTCAATTTCTCTACTTCTATAATACATAGTTATACCTACAAAAGTAGTTATTACTTTACATTCCCGAATCCCCATATGTCTACTTCATGTTTGGATAATTTTGGGAATGACATTAAATTTTTTGGGGATGTTACAAGGCTTAGAAGTTTAGAAGCAAAATACATTTTCATAAACCCACTTTTCAAGGACCAGTTCAGGTCTGAAGTCACTTTGTGAAGCTTACATAATAGAAACCACCCAAAAATGACCCCATTCTAGAAACTACACCCCTCGAGGTATTCAAAACTGATTTAACAAATGTTGTTAACCCTTTAGGTGTTCCACAAGAATTAATGGAAAATAGAGATACAATTTCAAAATTTCACTTTTTTGGCAGATTTTCCATTTTAATAATTTTTTTCCAGTTACAAAGCAATGGTTAACAGTCAAACAAAACTCAATATTTATGGATCTGATTCTGTAGTTTACATAAACACCCCATATGTGGTCGTAAACCGCTGTACGGGCACACGGAAGGGCGCAGAAGGAAAGGAATGCAATACGGTTTTTGGAAGGCAGATTTTGCTGGACTGGTTTTTTGACACCATGTCCCATTTAAAGCCCCCCTGATGCATCCCTAGAGTAAAAACTCCAAAAAAGTGACCCCATTTTAGAAACTATGGGATAGGGTGGCAGTTTTGTTGGTACTATTTTAGGGTACATATGATTTTTGCTTGCTCTATATTACACTTTTTGTGAGGCAAGGTAACAAGAAATGGCTGTTTTGGCACCGTTTTTATTTTTTGTTATTTACAATATTCATCTGACAGGTTAGATCATGTGGTATTTTTATCACGGACGCGGCGATACCTAATATGTATACTTTTTTTATTTATGTAAGTTTTACACAATGAATCATTTTTTAAACAAAAAAATCATGTTTTAGTGTTTCCATAATCTGAGAGCCATAGTTTTTTCAGTTTTTGGGCGATTATCTTGGGTAGGGTATGATTTTTGCGGGATGAGATGACGGTTTGATTGACACTATTTTGGGATGCATGTGATTTTTTTGATCGCTTGCCATTATACTTTTTGTGATGTAAGGTGACAAGAAATGGCCTTTTTTAAACCGTTTAAATTTTTTTAATGGTATTCACCTGAGGGGTTAGGTCATGTGATATTTTTATAGAGCAGGTTATTACAGACGTGACAATACCTAATATGTATACTTTTTTTTATTTATGTAAGTTTTACACAATAATATCATTTTTGAAAAGAAAACGTTTTAGTGTCTCCATATTCTGAGAGCCATAGTTTTTTCAGTTTTTGGGCGATTATCTTAGGTAGGGTCTAATTATTTGCGGCATGAGATGATGGTTTGATTGGCAATATTTTAGGGTGCATATGCATTTTTGATCGCTTGCTATTACACTTTTTGTGATGTAAGGTGACAAAAAATGGTTTATTTAGCACAGTTTTTATTTTTAATTTTTTACGGTGTTCATCTGAGGGGTTACGTAATGTGATACTTTTATAGAGCCGGTCGATACGGACGCATCGATACCTAATATGTATTCTTTTTTTAATGCAAGTTTTACACAATAACAGCTTTTTTTAAACAAAAATTGATGTTTTAGTGTCTCCATATTCTGAGCCATTATTATTATTTTTTTGGGCGATTATCTCAGGTATGGGCTCATTATTTGCAGGATGAGGTGACGGTTAGCTTGGTACTTGTTTGGTGGGCATACGCCTCTTTGATTGCTTGCTGTTGTACTTTTTGTGATGTAAGGTGACAAAAAAATTGTTTATTTAGCACAGTTTTTATTTTTTATTTTTTGCGGTGTTCATCTGAGGGGTTAGGTCATGTGATACAGACGTGGCGATACCTAAATATGTCAACCTAATATTTTGGGAAAATGAAGTTTTTGTTTATTTTTACTTGAAACGTTTAATTTTTTGGGGGAAAAACTTTATTTTTGCAACTTTTTTTCATTTTATTTTTTTGTCCTACTTTGGGACTTCAACTTTTGGGGGTCTTATCCTTTACAATGCATTCCAATACTTTTGTATTAGAATGCATTGGCTGTATGAGTAATACAGTGTGTATTACTCAAACAGCTTCCGGCCTGTTAGATCCAGGGGGCTGCCTTCCATGCCATCGGGGTCCCCCCTACAGCCCCACGGGGACCCGATGGCACCTGTGCCCACCGCCGCTGCACCATAAAAAGCCGCAAACCGCAGGTCTAAATTGACCTGCGGTTTGCGGCGATCACCGACATGGGCGGGTCACGGGACCCCCCGCGCATTTAGCCGTTGGGCGGCGGTGATCGGAAATGAACATGACGTACCGGTACGTCATGTGTCCTTAAGTACCGGGACAACATGCCGTACCGGTACGTCATGTGTCCCAAACAGGTTAAGAGACCTCCACAGCAACTGCCCCTTTAACAGTGACTGCCATATAACCCCGCTTCCTTAACAGTGACCTCACTGTACCCCGCTGCCCCTTTAATAGTGGCCTCCACAGTCCCCTCCTCCCTTAATAGTGACCTCCACAGTGCCTGCTCTTTAATATTTACCTCCACAGCGGCCGCCTCTTTATTAGTGACCTCCACAGAGCTCCGTTCCTTTAAAATGTGACCTCCACAACACCCCGACCCTTAACACTGACCTCCATAGTGGACCATCCCCTTAACAGTGACCTCCACAGCATCCCGCCCGCTTAAGGGACCTCCACAATGTCCCATCCCTTTTATTAATGACCTCCTCAGTACCATGTCTCCTTAACATTGATTTCCATCAGACCCTGTCCCCTTAACAGTGGCCTCTACAACAATATGCCCCTTAACACTGACCTCCATAGCGGACCATCCCGTTAATTGTGACCCTCACTGCAGCCTGCCCCTAGGGTGGCCAGAGGTCCGGTTTTAGGCCAGACAGTCCAGCTTTCAGACTCCCTGTCCTCCGTCCGGCAAAGGGCCTGGACGTACACAAGGATGTCCTTTTGAACAGCTCACTCTCAGACAGCAGCACTGTGCTGTCTGAGCATGAGCTGCAAGGAGAAAGTCACCCTCCCACCCCTGAAGCTGACAAAAGTTGATTTTGCCTTCATTTTTTTCACTTGCTATTGAAATAAAGCCATGGCCTAATAGCACTTAGTACCTTATTTCTAGATGTGCCTTTGTTCAAACAATAGATGTTTTCTATCTTCTGAAAATTCTGTTTATTTGGTATGCAAATGAGCCAGTAAGGTGCCCAGAGGGGCGTCACTCTTGCAAGAAGGAGCCCAGGCACTCCTCCTGCTAGTGCCCAAATCCGCCCTCATGCTGGGAGCAGGGAAAAGTGGGCAAAGTTATGGTTTGAATGTGATGTAGGAGGGGTGGTTGGACACATTGTGGCAGGAGGCGTGCCTGGGCTCCTTCCTGCAAGAATTATGGCCCTCTGGGCACCTTACTGGCTCATTTGCATACCAAATAGACTAGATTTTCAGAGGATTAAAAAACATCTATTGCTGGAACAAAGGCACATCTGGAAATAAGGTACCAAGTGCTATTAGGCCATGGCTTTACTTCAATAGCGATTATCCTGGTGACAGATTTCCAAAAAACTACAGAAGTGAAGAAAAATGGCTGGGTTGTTATGGAAACCTGGTGTAAAACTGTGCGTATGTGGACACTAAGGGCCTGCGAGCTTCTATTGGCTGATAAGGGTTATGTGACCAGGCTTCTATTGGATAATGCATTTTTTTGGGAATATCTCAGGAACTAGAGAGCTGAGACCCGATCTAAAACCTTCCCGGTCACCTGATGTACCTGTGTGCCAAATTTCGTGATTGTAAATGCGACGGTGCAAATTACTTTAGCCGACATCCATATGCACTCAGCTTTATATAATTAATAAATATTTATCATATTTAAATATTTAATAAATATATATATATATATATATATATAAATATATATAAATCCAGGAAATCCACGGCACTTCCTTCAGTAAAAAAGTATTTATTCACCAGAGATACAACGTTTCGGTGCGCACACTGGAACCTTTTTCAAGCAGTGATGTGAAAGGGGTGTGCACATAACATATTTATAGCGTGTTTCATATCAATCAATCAGTAACATAATTACGTGCAATAAATAACATAATTCCATCAAAATACATGTCATAATTCAAAAATGCATGATTAAAAAGCCAGTACAATTCATAATACACATATAAGTGACTTGGATCTGTATATCCAAAAGCCTGTGTTGGTTAAAGTGACCGTGAATCATATTTCATATAATTCCAACATTAATTCCAACAATCCAACAATCAGGTGATGTGCATGATTAACTTGATTAAAAACAATAACTGAGCGTTCGTGACCTGATTGGGATCCAAGCGGCACACGAGGGTCTGGCGTGGTGCAAGCACAACTGCGCCTGCGCGGCTTCTCCTAGTAATGGCAATCTTCCCGGAACCTGTGAGTCAGCTGATCGGAAGTTAGGAAGCCAGGTGATCGGGATCTCAAAGTCACGTGAGGCATATTGGTACACGTTGCTACGCCAACCATCACATGACCAAGGTCCTGCATTCTAGCGATCAAAAATTATCTATCTGGCTGTTTCCCTCTGGTAGTTACGTTCTTCCCAAAGTGTAAACGTCACCTGGGGTTTCCGGATCATAGAGACACCATCTCTTTTGGAATTATCATTATTAAACAGGTATTAGGTGCACATATAGTTGCACTACCTATGGGGTCATTAACATCTGTAAAGATTTCTCAATCCCATCAGCAGTATCCGAGGGCAGCAAAGGCGACACTGCACTTGTCCCCAAATGCAGCGTCTAGCCCTGCTCACCCCTCCCCAATACAGTAGAATAAGAGTATCTAGGCAGGGACATACCACCACATCCAGCAAGTCAGGCTACATAAATGCTAGGTGGTCCCATCACACACTATCATCATGGGTCCCATAATATGGGGCTCTAGCATCTCTCATTCACATCCCCTTTGTAAATCTAATGATTATGGTGCGCGTCCATGAAGACCCATGATGATAGTGTGTGATGGGACCACCTAGCATTTATGTAGCCTGACTTGCTGGATGTGGTGGTATGTCCCTGCCTAGATACTCTTATTCTACTGTATTGGGGGAGGGGTGAGCAGGACTAGACGCTGCATTTGGGGACAAGTGCAGTGTCGCCTTTGCTGCCCTCGGATACTGCTGATGGGATTGAGAAATCTTTACAGATGTTGATGACCCCGTAGGTAGTGGAACTATATCTGCACCTTATACAGTCCTGATCAAAAGTTTAAGACCACTTGAAAAATGGCAAAAAAATCATATTTAGCATGGCTGGATCTTAACAAGGTTCCAAGTAGAGCTTCAACATGCAACAAGAAGAAATGGGAGTGAGACAAAACATTTTTTGAGCATTCAATTAATTGAAAATAACGATTAAACTTAAACAGCCTTTTTATCAGCTGATCAAAAGTTTAGGACCACACGCTTTTAAAAGGCCAAATCTGTGCAAAGATGTGGATTTATTGTCATTTTCTGTCAGGTAGTCACACGTTGTGATGGCAAAGGCCAAAAACTCTTCCTTTTTTAACGCGGTCGGGTTGTTGAACTGCATAAGCAGGGTCTCTCACAGCGCGCCATTGCTGCTGAGGTGGGACGCAGTAAGACTTTTTTAAGTGTAATTTCTTAAATGATCCTGAGGGTTATGGAACAAAAAAGTCAAGTGGAAGACCCAAAAAAATGTAATCAGCACTGAGCCGGAGGATCCAATTGGCTGTCTGTCAAGACACTGGACGATCCTCGACCCAAATTAAGGCCCTTACTGGTTCTGACTGCAGCCCCATAACCAGCAGACGGCATCTGAGACTGAAGGGCTTCAAAAACAAAAAACGTCTTCAAAGACCTCGTCTCCTTGAATGCCACAAAACTGCTCGTTTGGACTTTGCAAGAGAGCACCAAACATGGGACATTCAAAGGTGGAAGAAAGTTTTATTCTCTGATGAGAAAAATTTAACCCTGATGGTCCTGATGGTTTCCAACGTTACTGGCATGACAAGCAGATCCCATCTGAGATGTTTTCTACGTGCCACAATGGAGGGGGCACCATAATGGTCTGGGGTGCTTTTTCCTTCAGTGGAACAATGGAGCTTCAGGAAGTGCAGGGGCGTCAAACGGCCACTGGCTATGTCCAGATGTTGCAGAGAGCATTTCTCATGACTGAGGGCCCTCGTCTGTGTGGTAACAACTGGGTTTTTCAACAGGACAACATTACAGTACACAATGCCCGCAGTACAAGGGACTTCTTCCAGTAGAATAACATCACTCTTTTGGCCCATACTGTATGTTCCACTGATCTAAATCCAATTGAGAACCTTTGGGGATGGATGGCAAGGGAAGTTTACAAAAATGGACAACAGTTCCAGACAGTAGATGGACTTCGTGCGGCCGTCTTCACCACTTGGAGAAATGTTCCCACTCACCTCATGGAAACGCTTTCACCAAGCATGCCGAAACAAATTTTGGAAGTGATAAACAATAACGGCAGAGCTACTCATTACTGAGTTCATGTTTGGAAGTTGGATTTCTGTTTTGGGGGGGTTTAGTTTTTTCTTTGGAGGTGTGGTCTTAAACTTTTGATCAGCTGAAAAACAGCCTGTTTCAGTTTATTCGTTGTTTTCATTTAATTGAATGCTCCAAAAATGTTTTGTCTCACTTCCATTTCTTCTTGTTGCATGTTGAAGCTCTACTTGGAACCTTGTTAAGATCCAGCCATGCTAAATATGATTTTTGTGCCGTTTTTCAAGTGGTCTTAAACTTTTGATCAGGACTGTACCTGTTTAATAATGATAATTCCAAAAGAGATGGTGTCTCTATGATCCGGAACCCCAGGTGACGTTTACACTTTGGGAAGAACGTAACTACCAGAGGGAAACAGCCAGATAGATAATTTTTGATCTCTAGAATGCAGGACCTTGGTCATGTGATGGTTGGCGTAGCAACGTGTACCAATATGCCTCACGTGACATTGAGATCCCGATCACCTAACTTCCGATCAGCTGACTCACAGGTTCCGAAAGATTGCCGTTACTAGGAGAAGCCGCGCAGGCGCAGTTGTGCTTGCACCACGCCAGACCCTTGTGTGCCGCTTGGATCCTGATCAGGTCACGAACGCTCAGTTATTGTTTTTAATCCAGTTAATCATGCACTGATTGTTGGATTGTTGGAATTAATGTTGGAATTATATGAAATATGATTCACGGTCACTTTAACCAACACAGGCTTTTGGATATACAGATCCAAGTCACTTATATGTGTTGTGACGGTATGCGAGGCGAGGTGATGGATGATAGGTATGTTTCACCTCGCATGCGCTCTGTTGTCAGGGACTGAACCGGAATCCGACCCAGGTTTTTCCAGCCTCGGTGGCAGGCTTGGTTCCGGTCCAGAGATTGTGGTCCACTGGAGTTCACCTCCAGGTGGACTTTAAATAAACAGGAAGAGAGCACAACAGGTCTCTCATGTGCTGAGTCTCAGGACCGTAACCTGTGTTGCTTAAGACAGAGCTATGTTTGGATGCAAAAAAAAAAACGTTTGCTTTACCATTTGTGTTACGGATGTCGGGGAGCAGCCCCGCACCGTATAGTCAGGACACGACTGTATAGCTTAGCGCCGCACGGCAAGGATGTACTTTTTGTTTTGTTTGTTTTCTGCTGTACAAATCTTTTTGGCTAAATAAACCTGGCAACCAGCCAGATTTCAACGAAGCTGCCTGCATACGGACTGTCTGTTCCAGAAAAAGGTGATCCCCACTAGCTAATCGCCCACAGTGTTTTATGAATTGTACTGGCTTTTTAATCATGTATTTTTGAATTATGACATGTATTTTGATGGAATTATGTTATTTATTGCACGTAATTATGTTACTGATTGATTGATATGAAACACGCTATAAATATGTTATGTGCACACCCCTTTCACATCACTGCTTGAAAAAGGTTCCAGTGTGCGCACGGAAACGTTGTATCTCTGGTGAATAAATACTTTTTTACTGAAGGAAGTGCCGTGGATTTCCTGGATTTATATAGTTTTTTTGAAGCCTGGATTGCTTCATCAGCCGCGGGCACCGTCCACCAAAGAACAGTGTTGTGCCGTTCACAGTTGCTGAACATTTACTATATATATATATATATATATATATATATATATAATAAATAATAAAAAAATAAAATATATATACAGTATATATATATATATATATACTGTATTTTTTTTCTTTATAAGACGCACTTTTTCCCCCCAAAAGTGAGGGGGAAATGTCTGTGTGTCTTATAAAACGAATACTAGTGAGCGCTTTCATTATGGAAGTGCTCACTAGTATGTATTAGGACGTAGTGCGCGAACTATGACATGACAGTGCAGCGCAGGCCTGGAAGATGGGAGCGCGACAGCTGAAGTGGAGCCGCGGTGCAGACCAGGGAGGGTAAGTATTACCTGCACTTGCAGCACTTCGCTCCCCGCTCTGATTGGCTATTCTGAGGTCTGAGGGTACTGATGGGCTGATCTGAGGTCTGGGGGTACTGATGGGCTAAACTGAGGTCTGGGGGTACTGATGGGCTAATCTGAGGTCTGGGGGTACTGATGGGCTAATCTGGGGTCTGATGGGCTAATCTGAGGTCTGATGGGCTAATTTGAGGCATGATGGGGGTCTGATGGGCTAATCTAAAACCTGGTGCGCTCTGATGGACTAATCTGAGGACTGATGGGGGTCTGATGGGCTAATTTGAAGTCTGATAAGGGTCTGATGGGCTAATCTGAAGTCTGATAAGGGTCTGATGGGCAAATATGAGATCTGATAGGGCTCTGAGTAGGCTAATATGAGGTCTGATGGGAAAAAAAAATATTATTTTCCTACTCTAAAATCTGGGGTGCGTCTTATAAAGCGAAAAAAAAAAAAATATATATATATATATCCAGTATATATAAGAGAAAAACCACCAGCAGCACCATCCAAGAAAAAAAGAGGGAAAAGGGTGCAGAGCCCAAGTATGGCAATAGGTGCTTACCCACTTATGTAGGACAAAAAATTGGACTGCACTTCGGTAGACTTTCCAAAAAGTCAATGAACATTGACTTTTTGGAAAGTCTACCAGAGTGCAGTCTAATTTTTTGTCATATATATATATAATACAATATACATTATTTTTCTGTACAGAGCTGACATGCTCTAGAAGCACCCTTCGCATTTTCTGTCTTTCCATCAGACAGGAGCAGACGGACTCCTTATCTCTGCTCTCTGACATTATAAACACTAATTATAGCTCAGTGCTTATCTTGCTGCTAAGAATGTGACTTAAATTGTTAAGAGTGTTTATGACCTCTCACTTTGTGCTGGTCATCTAATAAACCTGATCTCTAAACTACTGAAAGTACGAGTCACACAGTTAGAAAAACAGTTAACCCGATGTGACAGAACAGAACAATATTTTTAATTAAGGCCAATTGAAATTATTTTTTTGCCAAAAATGAGTAACATGCAATCATTTAAAAAAAATTGCCTCTGAAGGTGTACATAGCCTTTAATGCTGCTCTGTAGAAATGAAATGCCAAGGTCTCTGTACCACTTGATAAGTGGTGCCCATGCATCCAAAGCTAACACTGTTAGCCAGTATGTTTTTGTCAATGTCAATTTTAGGGTAGAGTCGTATTAGTTTTCGAGACAAATACAGTCAGTTTGATTTGCTGACGAAGTAAAGCTGTAGAAATACCAAATTATGGATGTTCATCTGTGGAAATCCACAGATGACATTATATCTACTCAGTTGTCTGTACATGTAAAGGAATTGAGTCCTGTGAATGGTGGGCAAATACCTCTTGCATATTTTTGAAAAATTCTCACTGTATATTTATTCCAGAGGCCACCTTGATATCTGAAAACCTACAACAATGTACATATTGACATTTCATTATGTATAATCTGTAGTATTTCACATACAGTAGTTGCCGCAATTGATATACCGTACATAGTTTTAGAACAGTGTTAATTTAATTCCTTGTAAATTTCTGTGTTTATCAAAAATATTTTAACACTTTATGAACTTTACTTCTGTAATGTGACCTCTCCATCACGTCTTCTAACCATAACTGTTCTTTTGGGCTGTTTAGAGGTTTAATGTCTCCATTACAAGGGCTAAAGCTCTCTTAATCATGATTGGCAATTCCATCATCCTACGAAAAGATCCAAATTGGTCTCGGTAAGTAACAGACAATGATGCTTGTATCCAAGTGCCATAGTCAGTTTTATTAATTATGTCCTTGTTTAGAATAAAATAATTTAAATAAAGTGACTTGTTCTAGGCTGTAATAACTGTACACTATGGTTAAAACTGCTTAGCAATATAGTTGATACTTGTGATGCCCAACTGGCAGGCCCCAAGGAAAGGCAAATTTACAGTAAATGACGCAGCTGCCTTTCCCAGGGAAATTATCAGGCATGAGTGCCCAACTGTACAGGACAAAAGAGATACACTATGTTTTCTTAGGGCACCCTGATGTTTCTTCTCTCCAAAACTTTTGTTTATATCTCTATATGTCTATGTATGTTACTTTATGTGGTAATAACTTTGGAAGGCTTTTACTTATCCAAGCCATTCTGAGATTATTTTCTCCTGACACATTGTACTTCATGACAGTGGTAAATGTTAGTCAATATATTTCCCTCTTTATTTATAAAATCGAAAATTTACCCAAAAAAATTGAAAAATTAGCAATTTTCTAAATTTCAATTTCTCTGCTTTCAAAACAGAAAGTGATACCTCATAAAATATTTATTACTTAACATTCCCCATATGTATAATTTATGTTGGCATCATTTTGGAAATGTCAATTTATTTTTTTAGGACGTTAGAAGGCTTAGAATTTTAGAAGCAATTCTTAACATTTTTTAGAAAATTTCCAAAACCCACTTTTTAAGGACCAGTTCAGGTCTGAAGTAAAGTTGTGGGGCTTACATTGTGGAAACCCCCCATAAATGACCCCGTTATAGAAACTACACCCCTCAAGTTACTCAAAATTGATTTTTACAAACTTTGTTAACCCTTTTGGTGTTCCACAAGAATTAAAGGAAAATGGAGATGACATTTCTAAATTTCTTTTTTGGCAGATTTTCCATTTTAATCAATTTTTTTCTTTAACACATTGAGGGTTAACAGCCAAACAAAACTAAATATTTATTACCCTGATTCTGCGGTTTACAGAAACACCCCATATGTGGTCGTAAACTTATGTAAGGGCACATGGCAGGGCGCAGAAGAAAAGGAACGTTTTATTGGTACTATTTGGGGTATATATGATTTTTAATTGCTCTATATTACGTTTTTGTGAGGCAATGTAACCCAAAAATTGCTGTTTTGGCATAGTTTTTTTTACAGCACTTATCTGACAGGGTAGATCATATGCTATTTTTATAGATCAAGTTGTAACGGACGCAATGATATCAAATATGTCTACTTTCTTTGTTTTTTTCAGTTTTACATAATAAAGCATTTTTGAAAAATAAATTATGTTTTTGTGTCTCTATTTTCTGAAATCCATATATTTTTTTTTTATGCTGATCGTCTTGTGCAGGGGCTCGTTTTTTGCAGGAAGAGTTGACGTTGTTATTGGTACCATTTTTGGGTACATATGATTTTTTGATCATTCATTATTACACTTTATGGGGCAAGGTAACCAAAAAATTGGTTGTTTTGGCACAGTTTTTATTTATTTTCACAGCGTTTATCTGGTCATGTGACATTTTTAGAGAGCAGATCATTACGGACGTGGCGAATCTGGCAATACCTAATATGTATACTTTTTCTTATTTTATTTAAGTTTTACACAATACTAGCATTTTTGAAACAAAAAAAATTATGTTTTAGTGTCTCCATTGTCTGAGAGTCATATTAATATTATTTTTTGACCGATTGTCTTAAGTAGGGTCTCATTTTTTGCGGGATGATGTTACTGTTTGATTGGTACTATTTTGGGGGGCATACACCTTTTTGATTGCTTGGTGTTGCAATTTTTGTGATGTAAGGTGACAAAAAATGGCTTTTTTTGGCACAGTTTTTATTTAATTTTTTTACGGTGTTCATCTGAGGAGTTAGCTCATGTGATATTTTTTTATAGAGCTGGTTGTTACAGACGCGGTGATACCTAATATGTATACTTTTCTTTATTTATTTCACTTTAACACAATAATAGCATTTTTTAAATAAAAAAATATTATGTTTTAATGTTCTCCATGTTCTGAGAGCTATAGTTTATTTTTTGAGCGATTTTCTTATGTAGGGGCTCATTTTTTGCAGGATGAGGTGATGGTTTTATTGGCACCATTTTGTGGGAAATGCGCATTTTTGATCACTTGGAGTTGCACTTTTTGTAAGGTGACAAAAATGGCATTTTTTGACAGTTTTTTTTATGGTGTTTATCGGATGAAGTGGATCATGTGATATATTTATACAGCCGAGTCATTACGGACTCGGCAATACCAAATATGTCTATTTTTGCTTTATTTTTCTATTTTTAAACAGATTAAATTACTTAATTGGGGAATTTTTTTTACATGTGAAACTTTTTTTTTTAACATTTTATTTTTTTATTTATTTTTTATTTTACACTTTGCGTCCCCCATATGGTCATACAAGACCTCTGTGGGACATTTAACTTCCCTTTTTTTTTTTCATCATTGATTTCTCCTGTAACTGGGGCTGACATAGTAGCCCCAGTTACAGGGAAAATACACCCCCCAGAGAGGCTGTACAGCAGAATACTCAGAATACTGCGCTGTACAGCCTCAGTGCAGAGCTGATCGAGGTCTGTGGAAGACAGCTCCTGCACAGCCCCAGAGGTCACATGACCGCCGGGACAGGAAGCGCATAGCGCATACAGCGATCTAAAAGGCAGGGACACCGAGGAACGGTCCCTGCCTTCTCTCTAGGTTTCCCTGTTGTCACTGACAGCAGGCCCCCCGCTCGGCAGCTGCACGATTAGGCTAGGTCTACACGACGACATTTGTTGCGCGACAAAAAGTCGCGCGACAGATAGGGCGCAACAGTTGTCGCGCGACATTTTGTTGCACCAATGTCGCGCGACAATTTTTATAATGGCAGTCTATGGTGTCGCACTGCAACATGCGACATGTTGCGACTGCGACGCGACAGTCGCAGAAAAATCCATCTTGAATGGATTTTCTGCGACTGTCGCGTCGCAGTCGCAGCATGTCGCATGTTGCAGTGCGACACCATAGACTGCCATTATAAAAATTGTCGCGCGACATTGGTGCAACAAAATGTCGCGCGACAACTGTCGTCGTGTAGACCTAGCCTTAGCGTGCAGCTGCCATCTCTGAATGGACGTTCCAGAACGTCCATTCAGAGATAAACATCCACCCATAGGACGTTTATATCCTATGGGCGGATGTGAAGTGGTTAAAGGGAACCTATCGCATTGAAAATGGTCCATTTTATAGGTAAAGATTCAGTATAATTTGTATGTATTTCATTCATTTATATTCCTTCATTTTCTGAGCTTTGAAATCAAGGAGGTGATCCGATCAGTGGTTGACAGTGATCTGTTTCCACAGTCAGAGGGAAGGCAGTCAATCACTGATAGGACCACCTCCTAGACTTCAAAGCCCAAGAATGAGCAGGAATGTAAGGGAATTAAATAAAAGTTATACTGAGTCTTTACCTGCTCGGCTCCTCCTGCTCTTTGACATGGCAACTACAAATTATACTGCATATTCATAGTGACGGATACCATTTAAGGCCCCCCCATACACATTTAACTGTTGTTGGTTGAACCAGCAGATGTCAGGGGAGAGAAGAATTGAATTTCAACACCCGATCCTGTTGTTGAGATAAGCCGCCACTACCACAGGTGTTGGCAGCTGCGATCTTGTCTCTCTCTATTGCCAAACCAAGCATGTATGTGTTTTAGGGGTGGGCAACCTGCGGCACTCCAGCTGTTCTGAAACTACAACTCCCAGCCTACATACTTGCTCTGCTCTTCTCAGAACTCTCATAAAAAATAAATGGAACATGCTGGGAATTGTAGTTTCGCAGCAGCTGGAGTGCTGCAGGTTGCCCATCCCTGGGTATGGGGTAGTAGGGAGAGATACTTTTCAGCCAAACTAGCATTTGTTCAACAGCTATTGAAGGTGTATGGGCACCTTCTGACAAACTGTTACGTGACAAAGCCACAGAAAATGCACAGGACCAATTAATAAACAGTATAAATATATGTTAAAAAAGACCTATAAATGAGACTTTAATTAGACAGATGCGGTGGTATCAAGGCATTAACTAAACAGCAAATACAGAACATCCCCCAGAGGAAGCTTGGGCAGCGAAACGTGTGTTAGGGTACATCGTTCTGTTTCTGCATATTATTATTCATTCAGCATATTTGTTTTCCCTATTTAGCCCGTTATTGATTTTATTTTTCCCTGTCTAGCGATGATTGATTGCCATGTGATAGGTACTAAAGGAGCTATTTAGGTGCATTTCTATTTGCTGTTTACTTTAGAATTGCTAGGTACCAGCACATCTGTGTAAAGTCCCATTTATAGATCTTTTTTAAAATGTTTGTATGGATGTAATTAATAATGTAGCAATTTTACTGTTTATTCATTGGTACTGTACATTTTTGTGGGTTTGTGGTGTATAAACGCAGCACAGGGAATTGTTTGTGTTATAGGTAGAAATGCGATTTCCTGGATTGGACACTTCTCCTGTGACTGATTATATAGTTTTGTGGGTAAATATTCAGTAAAGCTTATGATTTATACACTTAAATCTCTTCCCTTTCTGATTTCATTGTACACAGGGGAGGTGTTATCAGTGATTGGTCGTATCCCCTGTGTAAGGGTGTATACAGAGATAGCTGTCAGTCACTGATAGCACCTCCCCTGTGTACAATGAAGTCAGAAAGAGAAGAGAGATACATGTATAGATTACACATTTTACTGAAAACTGTATATCAATCTGCTTCGCCCCTCCTGCTCTAGAACATGCTGCCTGTAGATTGCACTGCATTTGTGGTGACAGGTCCCCTGTAAATCATTATGAGTAGAGAATTAAAAAATTGCTTGGCAGATCCAATAAACCCCCTTTGGGATGTGTTGGAGCAGGAAATTCACAGTTGTGATTTTTGTCAGTGTGAATCAAAGTCTCCTTGAATGTGATGCGTCCGGGCTGTTCTGAGGACAAAAGTGGCCCTGCCCAGGACTAGAATGCTGTCCTTAATAAAGAGGTCATTGTGTTGACTGGAAAATGTTTGTTTGAACCTTACAAGTGCCTTTTGGAAAAAAAAAAGAACAATGTTTAACGATACTGATATTAAATGGGTTGTCTTATTTAATATTACTTACCCCCTATCCACAGTATAGGAGACAAGTGTCTGATCTGGAGACCACATTTCTCTATTTAAATAGAGCGACTTGCACACTGTCACTCCATTCAGCTCCGTGGGGCTGATGGATATGTCCGAGCACTTGTACTTGGCGATCTACAGCAGTCCCCTAGAATTTAATGGGCGTGTCTGCTGCTCCATTCAAATGGGGGAACATAGGCTGCTATTCTCGTGATCTCCTTGATCCCACCCATCAGACGTGTAGTTGTCGATTAAATTGTAATTGTACCACCCTTTTAAGACTGAACCCTATTTTATGAATTTATTATACTTTTATCTGTCATTAGATTTTTGAAGTTTTGCTGTGATAAAGGTGGTCATCGTGGCTTCCAAGCTGATGACCTTGAAGATCTGGATGACACAGAACTTGCAGACCTTTTTGGAAACATGAATGTTAATGAACCACAACCTAGTAAGTAAAGATTCCCAATCGTTAATTTCCTTTTCCTGAATCCCTCCAGAATACTGTATGCTTCGACTGTAAGGATTTCCCTATGGAAACTAATGTGGATTTTTTTTTTTAAGAATCTGCAGTAGAAATTATAGATTGACACTAGTATTTCTGCTGGGATGGGCCAGCAGATCCCCATGGATCAGGACTAGCCCCATAGTTATTCAGTGTGGAATCCAGTGCAGTTAATGATAGATATCCCCATTCTCTTGCACTGGATGCAGAATGTCAGCAGATTTGATGAGTATTTTAGAACTCACAACTAAACACTCTTCAAAAGCTGATCATGTCAGCACACACTAAGAGCGAATTCACCCACGGTTGATTTGTTGCAGGAAGTGCTACAACTACCCCATTCATCTGCAGCAAATACAGGATTTCAGTCTGGTGCAGTGGGAATGTTGTATGCTTCCAGATTACAGCTGAATGTGATATTCTGCTTAAGCATTTTGAACTACATGTTCACAGTTGAAGGCTACATGCACACGACCCTATGTGTTTTGCGGTCCGCAAATTCCGTATGCCAGCTCTTTTTTTTTTTTTGTGTGTATCCATTGTAGCAATGCCTAAAACAGACAAGAATAGGACATGAATTTTTTTTTAAGGGGCTACGGAACGGACATACGGTTGCGGATAGCACACGGTGTGCTGTTTGCATTTTTGCGGACCCATTGACATTCTATCTTCAAAAAGAACGGACACGGAAACAAAATACATTCGTGTGCATGAGGCCTATTTCAGATTAATCCATTCATGTGTATAAATATAAAAATAGTTCTCCGTTACGTTGCCTGTTTGTAGTGCTGCAGGTCTCAAGGTGAAGTGGGTACGTTTCACACCACAAGTCAGCAAATCAAAATAGAAAGACCGCGCTGCTCAGAATATCCAGAAGGCATCCAAATTATAATGGAGTCAATCACAGCGTTCAAATCTAGAGGAACATTGAAACGACCAGCAGAGATCTCTTTCGCCTCCAATTCGATCCTTCTATAGAAACCAAAGGTTGATCAAATAGTAAAGAATCACCAACAAAAGTAAAATTTATAATTTATTATACTCACAGAAGTAACAAGGTAATGGTCCATTCACACATCCGCAAGTGTTTTGCAGTCCGCAAATTGCGGATCCGCAAAACACTGACACCGGCCATGTGCGTTCGCATTTTGCGGACCGCACATGGCCGGGACTTTAATAGAAATGCCTTTTCTTGTCCATGTCTGCGGACAAGAATAGGACATGTTCTATTTTTTGCGGAAATTTTTTGTGCAAATACGTAACGGAAGTGCGGAAACACTAGTACCCGGTTATTGGTCCGATAGAACCACTTGATTTAAAGAATGAATGAGAGAAGATCTGGCTGTGATTGGCTAATTTTAATCACGGGGTCAGGAGACTTTTATGAATGAAAGAGGAGTGCACTTCCTTATTAGCTAAACCCAACCATGCGATCGGGAAAGTTATGTCAAATAGTCATTAGTAAGTGATTTGGTGGGCGAAACGAAGAATGGAATAGTAATAATAAGGGCAGATTGTTTTAAGAGATAAGTGGAAGAAACACATTGGTTTTAAAGTGAACTAATTATTTTAGTGTTTTATTTGGGGATAGGAATGATTTTATGTTGTTTCTGGCCTAATGCAATTGGGAGGAGTTTTTGCCACCCTAGATCTGTATAAATTAGACGCCCAGATGAGGGTGGAGTATGCGCCCTTGATGAAGCAAAAGAAAAACCTAGGTCAGGCAAAGACACAAGGGCTGATGCAACTTTATAATATGCCTATTACCTTGTTACTTCTGTGAGTATAATACATTTTTTATTTTACTTTTGTTGGTGGTTCTTCACCTTTGGTTCCTACAGAAGGATCGAATTGGAAGCGAAAGATCTCTGCTGGTCGTTTCAATGTTTCAATATATTGTTTGCATCTATTGTGTTAGTGCGTTATTTTCTGTGACTTTTCTTTAATACTTTGGGTTAACAGTAACATTACATTTTACAACTTGTGAGATCAGCTTTAATAATCTTCAGCCTGTTATTGGCCACTGTCAGGACTGCGACCAACTACTATATCTGTATTATTTCTATTATTTCATAGGTGAACCGAGTGGCGAGAGCGTAGTACAGCAGCAGGGAGAGCCAGCATGGAGACATGAACATTAACTTATCCTTGCTGATGATGACACTCATAGGAGATCTGCACACAGTCCTATTTTTGCTTTCGGACTGAAGCCTGCTATAGTTTTTATATATAGCCCAAGCAGTCTTTTTTATTTTTTTTGACAATTTTTTTTATGACTGCATTAAATTATATGTGATTTTTCCAAGTAAAATGTCCTCTTGATAAGTTGATGAAAATGTTATTTGTCGTTCCAAGAACAGGTATAATTCTTATAGCAAGATCAACCAGATTTCTCAGACTCCAAAGCTGGATAGTTTATGGCTTATAGAAGCCTATTTGTCTGTAGGTTTGCTGTTTCTTATTGTAGGAAGCCGGATGAACCTATGTGGCCTAACTGGTGGTCACCAAACTTTCCATGAATACATTTGACATATACATAAATAGTGCATCTGCAGCGTTATTCATGTTTGTAAAAATACCAAACTTTATTAAAGTCAATGGGGTCTGTCATAATTCACCAGAATCCATTTGAAAATAGTTTTTTTGTATAACATGTCTTAAAGGGATAGACTCTGGTATTACACCTGATCCCTATTCAAGTGCAATACTAAACAAAGCCAATGGACCAAGTGTGGTCCTACTTCTGAAAGCCGACCTTTTTTTTTTATAATCCAGATAAACTCCATTAACAGAACCATATGACATACTTTTCACCAGTAGTAATACTTTCATTTAGTAAAAAAAAACAAAAAAAAAATGTTATTTGGCTACTCAGTCAAGTAGCCGCAGCAGCCCATTGTTGGTGTCCCTATTAGCTAGCTGTTAGGGACACCAAACGCTAGCTAAAAGGGCCACAAAAGTCCTTTTAAGGCCTGGTATAGGTGTGCTATATTTTAGTGCATTTTAGCTCATATTTTAGCTCATTGTTGGTGTCCCTATTAGCTAGCTGCTAGGGACACCAAACACTAGCTAATAGGGCCACAAAAGTCCTTTTAAGGCCCGGTATAGGTGTTTTATCGATAGGTGTGATACACTGAGGGGTGTGATAGACTTATAATATACTTTCTAACATAGAAAGTATATTTAGTGCATTTAGTGCATAATAGCAGCCCAACTAACAAGCTTTCTATAGACTTGCGGTAACACGCCTATATATCAAACTTCAGAGAATTGGCAATTTTAACCCAACTTGATACAAATTTTACTTAATATTTATTGTATTGATCACCAGAGTGAAAACCAATCTTGATTGATTGTAATTGTCTTATCTTTATCCTTTGGCCAACACAAACCCTGCCCTGTTCCACTGCCTGTGATGGTGCACTGGGAGAGTCTACACTATATCACTACATTAGAATGGTTAATCTCGAGCACACCGGGGTTTTTGCACCAGTGGCGTGCCCAGGGGGTGGGGGAGGGGGTGGTGGCGGTCCGCCCCGGGTGCCGGCTATCACGGGGGTGCCAGCAGGCCCAGAAGCAATGAGCGCTTCCATCAATACAGATGAATTGCTGACGCGCTGACACCCACATACTGTGGCAGGGCAGGGAGCGGAGCGCATAGTTCCCTGCCCCGCCTCCGATCACCGTCATAGGCTTGCAGGACTAGTAGGCCTGAAGCCTATGCGGTAGTGAAATCCTGGCGCAGGCGCGCGTGATAACGTCATCGCGCTCGCCTGTGCCGGTACTCAGCAGCACAGTGCCGGGACTTTGCGAGCAAGCGCAGGTAAGTATTTAGCTTTTAGGCTTTTTTTTGTTTTGTTTTTTTCTTTTATGTGCCAACTTTGGGGGACATGAGGGGGGTGCACACAGGAGGATGAGGGGGGGGGATATGATGGGATACTGGGGATACTGTGTGGGTGCAAATTATTATGGAAGGGATTACTATGTGGGGGGAAAATTACTATATGGGCAATGTGGGGGACACTACAGTGTGGGGGACAGTACTGTGTGGGGGGCAGTGTAGGGGACACTACTGTGGGGGCGGTCTAACAGAGAAGAGGAAAGACAAGGTCTACATGACAGGAGATGTCCCTGGATGTAAGAGGTATGTGGTCAAGTATTGGGGGCGGGGGTGGGGGGGTTCACACCCTGGGCACGCCACTGATTTGCACTTAACTTGGTGAATACATTTGTGAATTGTTATAGAAGAACCAAAACTGTAAATCACCGAATTTTATATATTGGATTCAGAAAGTGGAATGTCTTAGATGATGCTTTATTTATTTTTTTCCTTCACAATTTTATTTAAACACTATCTATCTTTCATCTCCAATTTAAATGATGGCCTTATGGCGATCCTGGTAGGATTTTATTTCCACTACTTTCTCCAGTTTTACAACTTTTCTTATTCCATTAGTTGCACATATATAGAAGCGTCACTGACAATGAACTGACAATTAATCAGATTGGTGGAAGGGGGAGGGGACAAGGGGCCTGGATCTTGATATACATGCTGTATTTTGGAACTGAGAATATTCACGTTGTCTTAGTTAGTTTTATAGATAGTAGATATTTTTATATTTGGATTTCTTGATTTCTATGGCATGTTTTGTACTAATAAAAGTATAAAGTGAATTATGACTTTTATTAAGTATTTTGCCCAAAATGGGTGTTTTTTGAATAACAGAATATGACAGCAGTATATAATGCTTGAATTTCACACTAACAGATGCAGCAAGGGCTGTAAAATTGAGTTTTACACCCAAAAAGGGTGTTTTTTAAAATCCTGAAAATTATAGCTGTATTTCTAGCTTAAATTGCACACTGACTAATGCGGCAGTGGCCCCAGATGGAGCGGCATCTTGTCAGTCTCCCTATGTTGCCAAAAATATCCCTAAGGGTGAGTTTATCCGCATCAGATGCAACTCAGGATGCAACATGCCGCATGGAGATGCAATCTGCTGCCTTCCGCCTCTCCATGAGACAATACTCCCAGCATAGTTTAGCATGCGCCCAGAAGGAAGCCCTTTCCAGACCCAGACAATCATTATTATTTACCCATCACAAGCGCACACGTCGCTCTGAGAACTCAGATCAGTCACGGCATTCCCGCCTGCCTGTTTTTGTCACTACTTATAGTGTACAATACTCGCAGATCTGTAATATAGTAAGAAAACACTTACCTGTACTTTTAACAGATGACCAATGGCGCAGTGTCTTGAAGGGAGGCTTCTAATGCTCAGCCCGTAGAGCACCCACACGGGGCAACAGACTCTGCTTTTTCTTTGTATTCTGAGGGGACACAAGCTTCTCCGGTGTGGTTGCGGTTTCTCGGAAGCTACAAATGTGGGCATAAAATCTGTACGTGTTGCTCTTATATGCGACCTGGCAAGGAAGTTTTTTCCTATGCCATGAATCAAAGTTTTTCCATCAAACAATACATCAACTGTAACACCACTCATGTGGTCTATTGTATTTCATGCACTCTCTGTTCCCTCCAGTATATTGGTTGCATCACCAATGGCCTTAAGGTTAGACTGTGCAGGCACATCTCTGACATTCCTCATTCACATGCCAGGAATGTGTCTGCAGTTAGCCTGCATTTTTCAGTGGTGCATGGTGGCAACAGGGTTTAATAGTGCAAAGCCTGGAAAGGGTTACTCCACCATCTAGGGGTGGTAATGACAAGAAGAAGCTTTTGAATCGTGAGTCCTTTTGGATCTTTAAAATGGGGTCCACTACACCAAGTGGACTCAATCGGAAACATGACCTGATATTACATTATTGAATTTTTGATCCATGACTTGTGTGTGTTCTTTTGTTTTAACCGCCTCCAGACCGCCTAACGCAGGATTGCGTTCCGGAGGCGGTCGATTCATTGTTCCTTTACGCTCCGGTGCGTCATCTCACGAGACGCGAGATTTCCTGTGAACGCGCACGCACAGGAGCGCGCGTTCACAGGAACCGGAGGTAAACGAGCTGATCTACAGCCTGCCAGCGGCGATCATTCGCTGGCAGGCTGTAGATTAGATTTTTTTGTTAACAGCGTCTAATATACCTGCTAGCTTGTCCTCTGGTGGTCCCTTTTGCTTGGATAGACCACCAGAGGACACAGGCATCTTTGTAAAATAGCACCAAACACCACTACACTACCCCCCTGTCACGTATTAACCCCATTTATTAACCCCTGATCACCCCATATTAGACTCCCTGATCACCGCCCCGTCATTGATCACCCCCCTGTAAGGCTCCATTCAGACGTCCGTATGTGTTTTGCGGATCCGCGGATCCCCAAAACACATACGGACGTCTGAATGGAGCCTTACAGGGGGGTGATCAATGACAGGGGGGTGATCACCCCATATAGACTCCCTGATCACCCCCCTGTCATTGATCACCCCCCTGTAAGGCTCCATTCAGATGTCCGTGAGTGTTTTGCAGATCCGATCCGTGGATCCGCAAAACACATACGGACGTCTGAATGGAGCCTTACAGGGGGGGGTGATCACCCCATATAGACTCCCAGATCACCCCCCTGTCATTGATCACCCCGGGTACTGAAATGGCCAGTCTGCAGTCCAGATCTTTCACCTATAGAGAACATTTGACGCATCATAAAGAGGAAGGTGCAACAAAGAAGGCTCAAGACGATTGAACAGTTAGAGGCCTGTATTAGACAAGAATGGGAGAGCATTCCTATTTCTAAACTTGAGAAACTGGTCTCCTCGGTCCCCAGATGTCTGTTAAGTATTGTAAGAATAAGGGGAGATGCCACACAGTGGTGAAAATGGCCTTGTTCCAACTTTTTGGGGATTTGTTGACACCATGAAATTCTGATTCAACATATTTTTCCCTTAAAATGGTACATTTTCTCAGTTTAAACTTTTGTTCCGTGATTTATGTTCTCTTCTGAATAAAATATTAGAAGTTGACACATCACATCATTGCATTCAGATTTTATTCACGATTTGTATAGTGTCCCAACTTTTTTGGAATCCGGTTTGTATTAAAAAAAAAGGGAAAAGTTGACTTTTAGAGAGATATTTCTCAAACCCAGCATGGGTATATGTAAAAATACACCCCAAAACACATTGCCCTACTTATCCTGAGTACGGCGATACCACATGTGTGACACTTTTTTGCAGCCTAGGTGGGCAAAGGAGCCCAAAATCCAAAGAGTATCTTTTCGATTTCACAGGGCATTTTTGTATGCATTTGGATTCCAGACTTCTTCTCACGCTGTAGGTCCCCTAAAATGCCAGGGTAGTATAAATACCCCACAAGTGACCCCATTTTGGAAAGAAGAAGTCGCTTGCTCCTGGTTCCGGGGCAAGGAAGAAATATCTTTACCTGGCGTACTGTGGGCGGAGACTCCCCGGGCTATCAGGAAGGGAGTCTTGTTACAGGCTGCAGGCGGCGCAGGCGCGATGTGTCACGTGACTGTGTGTGCATCATGATGTCAGCGTCACACCAATGCTGGTGTAAAAAAAGCCGGGAACGCCGTTTTCTGCGGTCTCTCAATTGCTCCTATGATGTCGGCTTCTATGGTTCTAAGAGCTGCCCGCAAGCCTATGAATTCTGCCTCAGTCGCCCTCAGCCCGGTTAGCCTCCTCTCCAAAATGTCGGTGTATTACATTGGTGGGGTTGTGGTTCCCTTCATTCACCCTAGGTGCTTGGTGCTGGTAGGAATTTTTTGTATGGACTTGGATCCTAATAAAATTCATAAATTTGATTACTTGTAGGGTGGAGAAACCTCCACCGCCAAGGCACCTGGTGCTGATTCGGGCCACAAGAAATGCGTGATTTGCTTAAAATCCTTTTGCTCTAAGGCCAAGCCCTATGCCCTATGTGTACAGAGAAGATTGTGTCCGAAGAGTCTCCCTCTCTTTTGGACTCCATCCGGAGCATTATTAAGGAAGAAGTCAATGCAGCAGTGGAGTCCAGGCTACCACTTCATCCCCACAGGCCTCTACATCCCATAGCTCTCAGTTATAGAGGCTGGATTTAGATGAGGGGGAGAATGCCTCTAGTGACGACTCCGACTCCTCAGAAGATTGGTCAGGCAGACCGTTATTTCTTCTGGAAGACACCCAGGGTCTCTTAAAAACTATAAGAGCCACCATGAACCTGGAAGATACCAAAGAGAGTGCATCCATTCATGACAAGATGTTCCAGGGTCTGGGGGAAAGAAATTATAAATTACTCTTACCAGTGATTTTCCAATAGCCTCCACAACGGCACTCCAGGAGGATGAAGTCTCCGCCTTCCAGGACTGGAAACAACGAAGAAGCACACGTTTAAAAGGCCCCCTCCCCTTACCTGCTTCAGTTAATGAGATAGGACTCATTTAGAAATGCAAGAACTGTATTGAAATCTTTAACAGTACAACAACATAATACATCCCAAAATAAATATATTAACATGGGTAGTGAAATCCAGTGCCGTTGTGGAGGCTATTGGAAAACCCAATTACCGGTAGGAGTAATTTATTATTTTCCCCGACTCCTCCACAATGGCACTCCAAGAGGATTTACAGAGAAACAAAAATTATTAGGGCGGGACTACTGCAGACAATATTTTTCTGCCATATGATAAATCATGATTTAGAAGTACATCCAACTTATAATGTTTAAAAAAGGTATTTGGATTTGCCCATGTAGCTGCTCTACATATCTGCTCTACCGAAGCAAAGGCCTTTTCAGCCCATGAGGTTGAGACTGCTCTGGTAGAATGCGGGTTGAATGCGGGTTGAGACTGCTCTGGTAGGTTCTTTTGATGATAACACAACTCGATCATGTTTCTTATCCATCCGGCGATGGTACTTTTTCTTGTTGCTGATCCTTTGTGTTGACCCTGATATTGCAGAAGGAGATGATAAGAGTTCCTGAATTCTTTGGATACCTCCAGGTTAGTCAGTAGGCATCTTCTGACGTCCAAATCTGGTATTTTCTCTCCCGATCGTATGATGGATTTTCGCAAAAAGATGGGAGAGAGACTTCCTGCTGACGATGGAATCTAGAGGCAACCTTGGGAAGAAACACAAGCATATGTTTAAGAATAATGCTATCCTCTAACACCGTGAGGTTAGGTGCCCTACAGGAGAAGGCTTGAATTTCTCCTACCCTTCTGGCTGACGTTACTGCTAGTGGTTCTTTCTGTAGCCGTGGTTTTAAGAGTTAACTGCTTGAGAAAGATTTCATCTATCGGTTCAAAGGGTGTGTCCATTAAGACCTCCAACACTAGGTTTATGTCCCATGGTGGAACAATGGAGTGTACAAACGGACATCGTCTGGATGCGCCTTTTATAAACCGCTTAATTAACTGCAAGTCTGCCAGTCTTACCTCTAAGAAGCTACTCAATGCCGCGACTTGCACTTTCAGGGTACTTGTTTTGAGCCCTTTATCAAGGCCTGCTTGTAGGAAGTCCAATATGAGCAGAATATTGGGATTTGGCAACTGTCTCAACAAAGGCTTTCCATGTTCTAGTATAGATTTTGGAGGTTGATTCCTTTTTACTGAATAAAAGTGTGGAGATTACCAGGTTGTTAGGTGCAATCTTGCCACATCTGGATGGAACACCGGACCCTTTCGTAGAAGTCCTGGATACATTGGGAGAGACCAGAATTGTCCCGCTTCCAGATTGAATAGGAGCGGAAACCAAGACCTCTTTGGCCAGAAAGGCGTGATTAGTATAATCTGTGCCTTTTCCTCCATTGCTTTTGTCAATACTCTCGGAATTAGATTGTAAGGGGGAAAAGCATAAAGGAGATCTTTTGGCCATGGGCTTGATAAGACATCCACCATTAACGGCTGGTCCTGGCTGGAGAGGGAACCGAATAGCTCGAGCCGCTTGTTTTTTCGACTTGTGAAAAGGTCCACCTTCTGAATTCCCCACTTCTTTGCTATTTGTCTGAACATATCGGGGTCTAGCGACCACTCTCCTGCCTTAAAGTCCCTTCTGCTGAGATAGTCTGCTACTATGTTCTCTTTGCCTTTTAAATGGACGGCTACTAACGATGTTACATTTTTCTCCGCCCAACGGAAAATTCTTCCTGCCAGATCCTGTAGTCTTTTGCTTTTTGTCCCTCCTTACCGGTTTATTTAGGCCACTGTGGTCGCATGGTCGGATAGAATCTTTATATGATGGGACTTTATCGATGGATACAGAGACAGAAGTACCCTAAACACCGCCTCTGATGGTCGCCCAAAAACTCCTTTTTGAAGATTTTTTCTTATGTTCCACCAGAAGAGGGATAATTTAACTTTTAACGGAATTCTTACTCTTCTGTCTAAAGAGTCCTGATTCCCGTCCCAGGATTCTAAGAGGAACTTCTGTAGGATCCTCGTGTGGTGTTGGGCCCATCTGACCTCAGGAATTGTGTAAGTTAGATGACCCAGTAGTGCCATGACGTCCCTGATTGACACTCTTCTGGATTCGCTGAATAGTGAGATCCTTTGACCCAGGACAATCTGTTTCTCTTGAGGGAGAAAAGACATGAGTTTGTTGAAATCTAGAAGGATTCCTAAAATTTCTTCCTTTGGCTGGGAACTAGATCTGATTTCTGAATATTCATCAACCATCCCAGCTCCACTAATTCCTCCTGGATGATCTTTAGATGTATCCGAAGATCCTGAAGGGATGGGGCCGATATCAAAAGATCATCCAAATATGGTATAATTACTATTCCTTGGAGATGAAAGAACCCGGTTACTTCGGCCATGATCTTTGAAAATATTCTTGGGGTAGCGCCTGGAACTGGAAGTGACATCTGTGACTTTTTAGAGATATCGCGATTCGGAGAAACTTTTGGTATCCTCTGTGAATAGGCACATATTAGTATGCATCTGAAAGATCCATAGTCACCATGTAACAGTCACGAGACAGGAGGTTTACTGTGGATCTGATAGTTTCCACCTTGAACTTTTTGTAGCTCATATATCTGTTTAGTCTCTTCATATTGATAATTAATCTGAAGGTCCTGTTTGGTTTCTTGATTAGGAATATGGGTGAATAAAACCCCTTTCCTTCCTGACCTATAGGAACTGGGGTTATGACTTGTTTTTCTAAAAGGGATAGAATCTCTGATTCTAAGGCTTGCTGTTTTTCTACTTGTCTTAATGGTCTGTTGAAGGTAAAGTAGTCTGGAAGAGGTGTGTTGAACTCGAGCTTGTACCCCATGCTTATTGTATCTTTTACCCATGTCGAGGCTGAAAGTTCTTCCCAGACCCAGGTTTCAGGCAAAAATTGTTTTCCTCGGATCATTGGGTAGGCTTTGTAGAGGATTCAGGGTTGAATAAGAACCCTCTCCCTCTTCCCCTGTAGGGTTGCCATCTTCCAGAGCTCTCTTTTCTCTTTTGCTCTGGCCTAGCCTTTCTTTGACCTCGAAAGGAACGACGCTGTTGGTAGAATCTGGAATCAGAAGTAAAGCCTTTCTTGCTATCTGATGCTTTGTCCAATATATCTTTAAGGACCGAACCAAACAGTTTATCCCCCTCACATGGAATGGAGCATAGATGACTCTTTGAAGTGGCGTTGTCACGCCCATGTTCATGGTCGTGACTCCTTGGGAGCCGCATGCAGTTGCCCGTGGTCTGGGTATTGTGTCAACCACAGCTGGGGGCACTTAGTTGTTTGCCTCAAGTGCGGTTGCCGCGGACAACAGGTATGCGTGCGGTTGCCTTTGGTTATGTGTGTGTGTTTGTATGCACTTTCTATGTCTTGTATTGCACGGGATCCAGTCTATGTGTCTGTGGCAGGTAGGTGTGGAAGTACTTTTCATCCTCCTGCCATATCCATAGGCTGTTCATGTTGCTATCCCCTTGCAGCTTGGCCACTTTAGACTCCTGTTTCTCCGTGTCCAGGAGGAACAGGTCGTCTTACCCTGCTCCTAGTAAGGGCCACCCTAAGGGCTAGTAGGGACTTGAAGGTTCCGGAGTATGAGCCCTCCCACCATCAGGGTCGGCTCATACAGTTAGGAGTCAGGGTCAGATTAGGGACGTATTAGGAGGTGACCTGCTCCCTGATTCTGTGCTCCTGGCCAAGTGGCGAATACATCTTCTGGCATCGCACGGCTGAGGGTTTTCCCTATCCTCAGCCGTGACAGGCGTCTCCAGACCATGACCTGAGCCATATAGCCTTTTGTGTGGCATTCAAGAGGGCTGAGGATCTGACTGACTTAAGTTTTACAAGGTCTGCTGAGGCATCAGAGAGAAAATTCAAAGCTTGTTTTAACATGGGGATTGAAGCTCCGCCAGGTGCTCTTCTAGTTGCATCAACCAGACATATAGAGACCTAGAGGTACATGTGGCAGTTATACTGGGTCTTAGCATGGCCATATTTGTCTCCCATGCACCCATGCACGTTTCAAAAGACCCTCACACTTTTTTTCCATGGGGTCCTTTAAAAGACCCATATCTTCAAAGGGCAAGGAAGTCTTTTTTGACATGTGGGTGACTGGGGCATCAATCTTAGGGATTATATCCCACAAGGCTAAGTCTTCATCTGCGAAGGGATATTTCAGTTTAAAGGAATTCGGAATCACATTCCGCTTCTCTGGATCTTTCCATTCCTTAGTAATTGTAAATAATGATTTTATGTTAGCATGAACGGGAGGTTCCTTAACTTCCTCAATATTCATGGTGGCTCGTGGTCTTTAATAGTCTTTCTGTATCCTCTGGGGTACAGAAGGGTCTCCCTGAGTCATCTTCAAAGGATTCTGAACCGTCATCTGATATAATCTCTCCTTCACCAGAGCCAGGTTCCTCCTGAAGATCCGACCTTTGCAATCTCTGCGAGGCAGAGGGCCGTGGAGAACTCGGTGGTAATCTTGTGTCAATTGCCATCTTAACCTCTTCCTTTATCATACTTCTTATAGAATCAAGGAAGGAAGGAAGGTGACCCTTCAGTCACTACTTTGTCCATACATCTGGGACATAACGCTTTTTTAGTCTTGGACGGAAGGGACTTCCTGCATATCACACACTTCTTCCGTCCTAGAGATATATCAGAGGCCTTTCTGGTGCTGGTTTCCCTGCCCTACAAGGTAATATAGATAGTTTAGGGCTTCTCATTGAGAATGATCACGCCGACAACCAGCACCACCCAGTGGGGAATTGCTAACACTTGTGCCCCCCACCTTCACTCTGCCATCCAAGTAACATAAACATATTTAGGAGGAGGCTTGCCGGGCTCTGGGTGGTAGGAGTATCCACAGGCTTGCGGGACATCACCGGAGCGTCCACAAGAGCCGACATGTGCAGTACGCCAGTCCTTCAGGGTCAGCGAATGTGAGGTCACAGGGGTCAGTTACCAGACCGAGGGTTGCTCTTAGTACTCACAGTTTGTTGTATACCCTGGGCAGGCGAACAGCAGTGATGAAGAGGCTGGCACGTAGATCCTCTGGGGCACTCGGTAGATATAGGGACCAGGCCGGGTGATTGGTGAGGTGCCCTGGGTGTTGTAGGTTTAGCGTGCCTGCGGCAAGATCCCATACAGTTCATGACGCCAGTGCCGGTAACGGTGGCACACCGATTGTTAGGAGGAATAATGGAGGTACACACGATTGTAGTTAACTAGAATTCCACTTTACTGAAAAGTTCAACTATGTACAAGCTTCAGACAGTTCCATATGACGGATATTGGTATCAGGCAGGCTTTACATAAATGGCAGGTAGAATCCGAGCAAGATAACTCAGAGGGAATAAAACTCACAGATCAGGCTGTACTTTCTGCAGAATCCTGTCTGGCTTTCTCCAAGGCCCGTATGCCTAATAGCTGGCTTTATCCTTGGGTAGGGAAACCTTCCGCTGGTATAAATCCTCTTGCTGTCAATAAACTTCTGCCCTTCAGCTTTCTACTTGGCTGGATAAGATTAGAACTGATCTGTACTTTGCAAAATGCAGGATAACTTCAGGAGGAAACTTCTTCTCCTAGACTAACTTCTGAGCTTCACTTGCTCAGGACTTCAGGCAGGCTAGACTGAACTACTTAGCCTCCTGGACTAGACTGCACTGACCCTTTCCTGTCTGGGCCTAACTATGTATATACTAGGGGGTTCCCTAGCTCCCTCTACAGCTTAGGAGGAGAAACTACACCCCTAGCAGGCCTGGTACACAGGAATTAACATGGAATTATGCAGTCATACAAACCGGATTCCAAAAAAGTTGGGAGACTAAACAAATTGTGAATAAAAACTGAATGCAATGATGTGGAGATGGCAAATGTCAATATTTTATTTGTAATAGAACGTAGATGACAGATCCAACGTTTAATCCAAGTAAATGTATCATTTTAAAGGAAAAATACGTTGATTACAATTTTCACGGTGTCAACAAATCCCCAAAAAGTTGGGACAAGTAGCAATAAGAGGCTGGAAAAAGTAAATTTGAGCTGGAAGACCAATTAACACTAATTAGGTCAATTGGCAACATTATTGGGTATAAAAAGAGCTTCTCAGAGTGGCAGTGTCTCTCAGAAGCCAAGATGGGTAGAGGATCACCAATTCCCACAATGTTGCGCAGAAAGATAGTGGAGCAATATCAGAAAGGTGTTACCCAGCGAAAAATTGCAAAGACTTTGCATCTATCATCATCAACTGTGCATAACATCATCCGAAGATTCAGAGAATCTGGAACAATCTCTGTGCATAAGGGTCAAGGCCGTAAAACCATACTGGATGCCCGTGATCTCCGGGCCCTTAAACGACACTGCACCACAAACAGGAATGCTACTGTAAAGGAAATCACAGAATGGGCTCAGGAATACTTCCAGAAACCATTGTCAGTGAACACAATCCACCGTGCCATCCGCTGTTGCCAGCTGAAACTGTACAGTGCAAAGAATAAGCCATTTCTAAGCAAGATCCACAAGCTCAGGCGTTTTCACTGGGCCAGAGATCATTTAAAATGGAGTGTGGCAAAATGGAAGACTGTTCTGTGGTCTGACGAGTCACGATTCAAAGTTCTTTTTGGAAATCTGGGACGCCATGTCATCCGGACCAAAGAGGACAAGGACAACCCAAGTTGTTATCAACGCTCAGTTCAGAAGCCTGCATCTCTGATGGTATGGGGTTGCATGAGTGCGTGTGGCATGGGCAGCTTGCATGTCTGGAAAGGCACCATCAATGCAGAAAAATATATTCAGGTTCTAGAACAACATATGCTCCCATCCAGACGTCATCTCTTTCAGAGAAGACCCTGCATTTTTCAACAAGATAATGCCAGACCACATTCTGCATCAATCACAACATCATGGCTGCGTAGGAGAAGGATCCGGGTACTGAAATGGCCAGTCTGCAGTCCAGATCTTTCACCTATAGAGAACATTTGGCGCATCATTAAGAGGAAGGTGCAACAAAGAAGGCCCAAGACGATTGAACAGTTAGAGGCCTGTATTAGACAAGAATGGGAGAGCATTCCTATTTCTAAACTTGAGAAACTGGTCTCCTCAGTCCCCAGACGTCTGTTGAGTGTTGTAAGAAGAAGGGGAGATGCCACACAGTGGTGAAAATGGCCTTGTCCCAACTTTTTGGGGATTTGTTGACACCATGAAATTCTGATTCAACATATTTTTCCCTTAAAATTGTACATTTTCTCAGTTTAAACTTTTGTTCCGTGATTTATGTTCTATTCTGAATAAAATATTAGAAGTTGGCACCTCCACATCATTGCATTCAGTTTTTATTCACGATTTGTATAGCGTCCCAACTTTTTTGGAATCCGGTTTGTACAATACAAAACATAATAGCAATCTCCCACAGGAGGTGGGGGACAACATGACCCAATTGACCCTTAGTAGTGCCCACCTTTACATAGTGGGACACTACACATGCTGCAACAAACACCAGTAGCGCCATGCTCCCTGCTCCCGGCATCCCTGATATACGCCAGCCCTCTGATGTCATCCGAGTGCCGGAACTGACACGGAGAGGCCTGGCCAATAGAATTCTAAGCCCTAGAGAACATTCGGCCTGTTTGCGCTCCACGCTGGAGCGCGATCCATTGTTCCCCACGATGCCAGAAGTGGGGGAACGGAAACCCGGGGCTGCCTTCATAGAAAGGCTTATGCTAAGGTACGGGCTAGAGTAAACACCTCACTGCACCCGTCCGCTGCATGGTCCTCCCAGAACGTAGTAACAGCAGTAGTAACAGGCCGTGCGATATCCAATTAACCCCTGCATGGCAGGAGCGGCTTCCATGCGATCCCGAGGACAGGAAACAACAAAAAACTGAAGCAGGTAAGGGGAGGGGGCCTTTTAAACTTGTGCTTCTACGTTGTTTCCTGTCCTGGGAGGCGGAGACTTCATCCTCCTGTAGTGCCTTTGTGGAGGAGTCGGGGAAAAGAAACGTGTTTTCCCGATTCACAATAATTTAAAATCACTTATATCTAAAGAATGGAGAGATCCTGAAAAGCGTGCTCCTATTTCAAATTCCTTTAAAAAGGAAATATCCGTTTTCAGATGCTGATACTAGCCTCTGGGATAAATCACCAAAATTGATGCACCTGTGGTGCGGATTTCAAAGTCGTCACTCCCGTTCAAGGACATGGGGTTACTACGTGATCCGATGGACAAAAAGAGTGAGAGCCTACTCAAAAGAGCTTGGGAGACGAATATGGCTATGTTTAGGCCTAGTATTTCTGCTACCTGTGCCGCCAGATCCTTGTCCGTATGCTTTTCCCAGCTAGAAGATCGTTTGGCAGCAGGTACTCCCAGAGCAGAGATCCTAGCATCTCTGCCAATGCTCAAGTCAGCTGCCTTATCTAAAGCCCCCCGCAGAGCCATATGGCTCCGGTCCTGGTCGGGGGATACAGGATCCAAAAACAGTCTTTGTTCTATCCCTTGCGAAGGCGATAGACTTTCTGGGTCAGTTTTGGACGACATATTAGAGAAGGCGTCGGACAGGAAAAAAGGATTTCCTACTGAACCCAAATATTTCCACCAAAGACGTTCCTTTCGCTCCCAAAACAAACCTAGAGTGGACCAGAAAAAAAGGAAGTTATCAGGAAGATGGAAGCCTTCAAGAGGAAAAAGCAAAGGATTCCTCTTTAAACCGGATAAGGCATCAAAGTCCACCCAATGACGTCAGAGGTCGGGTGGAAGCAAGTTTAAAAAATGTTGCTCCAAGCTGGGAAAGGATGGGAATCTTCCCTTGGATTCTTGCCACAATTCAAGAGGGGTTCAAACTGGAATTAGACTCAAATCACTTTGTCGTATACAAACCACTGGCCAAAATAAAAGAGCAACTGTCTCTGGAATCCGGGCTACCCAGCCTGATTCAGAAAGAAGTCCTGCATCCCGTTCCAAAAGACCAGCATCAGCAAGGATTCTATTCCCCAGTGTTTTTTTATTCAAAAACCAGGAGGCTGCTTCAGGCTGATCATAAACCTGAAAAGTCTAAACAAGTGCCTAACCTATAAGAAGTTCAAAATGGAAACTATCAGGTCGACTATAAACAGTTTTGTTATACGGTGACAATGGACTTACAAGATGCATACTATCATATGCCAATTAGGGTCTGAGCTGAGGTCTGATTGGGGGTCTGATCTGAGGTCTTATTAACAATGGGGGTCTTATTGGGGCTGTCAGCTGAGGTCTGATTAACATTGGTGGTCTGACCAGAACTCTGAATAAAAAAATAAAAAAATTCTTATTGTACTCCTCTAAAACCTTTTTTGGTGCGAAAAATACTGTGTATGTATGTGTGTGTGTGTATATATATATATATATATATATATATGGAGAAAATAATGGCGGCACTGGAAAAAACACAAGGAGGGTGCTAGGTCCAGGGATGTAGCAGCTTACCCTGTCAGATGAAGATGAAGAACGGACAGCACTCCAAGTAAAAGATAGTGGTGTTTATTCACCCATGTGGATGGCAACGTTTTAGCTTATACAAGAGCCTTTTTCAAGCTGTTTTAATACTGGAAAAAAGTATTCTGGCCATATTCTGACCCCCATATCTTTTTTAGATTTACATCTATGGAGCTGTTAGGGGGCTAATTTTTTTGTGGGGCAAACTGTAGTTTCTATTTATACCACTTAGATGTGTGTGACTTTTTAATCACTTTTTATTAACATTTTTGAGGTGAAGCGACAAAAATGTTCTTTTTGATTTTAATTTTTACATAAGGGACCATTTTCTATGTAGGGGAGGAAGTGGTTAAGAAGAACTGATTGCAGAGCATTGCTTGAAGATTTAGCTGCTGTTTCCCAAGAAAAAGAGACAAAAGTGAAAATTACACTGGAGAGCATTTTTTTGCATTAATATAGTTAAAATAATGGTATCTATTACTCCAGATATTTTTTTTTAGTTAAATTTAACTTTTTATGCATAGCAGTTACATAGTTTGAAAAAAGACATACATCCATCAAGTTCAACCAAGGGATATGTGGGGATGCAAATCCCACCTACTTTTCTCCACTAGAGGGCAACAAAACCCATTATTTTTCATTACTTGATTAGCGTTTATAGGGAACTTGTCATCTCCCTTACACGGTCTTCTCTAAGGCAGCATACTGTAGTGGCACGTCACTCTTGTGTTAAATATGAAGTAGCTTTACAGAATTTATGTGCACTGCGTGGCCAGCGCTGACAGAGATGAGCCCAACGATGTGCATGCTGCTGCTGTGCTCCCCAATTGACCATTTTATTTCCTATGCAGAAGAAAAAAAAACTGTCAACCAGCATCTGGAGGGGGGTGGGCGGCAGCGTGCATATTATGCATATCACTGGAGGCATCTCTTGCTAGAGTTGAGCGAACACCTGGATGTTTGGGTTCGAGAAGTTCGGCCGAACTTACCGGAAATGTTCGGGTTCAGGATCCGAACCTGACCCGAACTTCGTCCCGAACCCGAACCCCATTGAAGTCAATGGGGACCCAAACTTTTCGGCACTAAAAAGGCTGTAAAACAGCCCAGGAAAGGGCTAGAGGGCTGCAAAAGGCAGCAAAATGTAGTTAAATCCCCTGCAAAAAAATGTGGATAGGGAAATGAATTAAAATAAAAAAAATAAAAACATAATTAAACAATATCAATTGGAGAGAGGTCCCATAGCAAAGAATCAGGCTTTACGTCACCCACCACTGGAACAGGCCATTGTCAGATATTTTGGCCCTGGCACCCAGACAGAGGAGAGAGGTCCCATAGCAGAGATTCAGGCTTCATGTCAAAGCAGAGAATCAGGCTTCATGTCACCCAACACTGGAACAGGCCACTGTCAGATATCTTTAGGCCCCGGCACCCAGACAGAGGAGAGAGGTCCCATAGCAGAGATTCAGGCTTCATGTCATGGCAGAGAATCATGCTTCATGTCACCCACTACTGGAATAGGCCATTGTCAGATATTTTGGCCCAGGCACCCAGACAGAGGAGAGAGGTCCCATAGCAGAGAATCAGGCTTCATGTCATAGTAGAGAATCAGGCTTCATGTCACCCAACACTGGAACAGGCCACTGTCAGATATGTTTAGGCCCCGGCACCCAGACAGGGGAGAGAGGTCCCATAGCAGAGAATCAGGCTTCATGTCATAGCAGAGAATCAGGCTTCATGTCACCCACCACTGGAACAGGCCATTGTCAGATATGTTTAGGCCCCGGCACCCAGACAGGGGAGAGAGGTCCCATAGCAGAGAATCAGGCTTCATGTCATAGCAGAGAATCAGGCTTCATGTCACCCACCACTGGAACAGGCCATTGTCAGATATTTTGGCCCTGGCACCCAGACAGAGGAGAGAGGTCCCATAGCAGAGATTCAGGCTTCATGTCATAGCAGAGAATCAGGCTTCATGTCACCCAACACTGGAACAGGCCACTGTCAGATATTTTTAGGCCCCGGCACCCAGACACAGGAGAGAGGTCCCATAGCAGAGATTCAGGCTTCATGTCATAGCAGAGAATCATGCTTCATGTCACCCACTACTGGAACAGGCCATTGTAAGATATTTTGGCCCTGGCACCCAGACAGAGGAGAGAGGTCCCATAGCAGAGATTCAGGCTTCATGTCATAGCAGAGAATCAGGCTTCATGTCATAGCAGAGAATCAGGCTTCATGTCACCCAACACTGGAACAGGCCACTGTCAGATATTTTTAGGCCCCGGCACCCAGACACAGGAGAGAGGTCCCATAGCAGAGATTCAGGCTTCATGTCATAGCAGAGAATCATGCTTCATGTCACCCACTACTGGAACAGGCCATTGTAAGATATTTTGGCCCTGGCACCCAGACAGAGGAGAGAGGTCCCATAGCAGAGATTCAGGCTTCATGTCATAGCAGAGAATCAGGCTTCATGTCATAGCAGAGAATCAGGCTTCATGTCACCCAACACTGGAACAGGCCACTGTCAGATATGTTTAGGCCCCGGCACCCAGACAGAGGAGAGAGGTCCCATAGCAGAGAATCAGGCTTCATGTCATAGCAGAGAATCAGGCTTCATGTCACCCACCACTGGAACAGGCCATTGTCAGGTATTTTGGCCCTGGCACCCAGACAGAGGATAGAGGTCCCATAGCAGAGATTCAGGCTTCATGTCATAGCAGAGAATCAGGCTTCATGTCACCCAACACTGAAACAGGCCACTGTCAGATATTTTTAGGCCCCGGCACCCAGACAGAGGAGAGAGGTCCCATAGCAGAGATTCAGGCTTCATGTCATAGCAGAGAATCATGCTTCATGTCACCCACTACTGGAACAGGTCATTGTCAGATATTTTGGCCCTGGCACCCAGACAGAGGAGAGAGGTCCCATAGCAGAGATTCAGGCTTCATGTCATAGCAGAGAATCAGGCTTCATGTCATAGCAGAGAATCAGGCTTCATGTCACCCAACACTGGAACAGGCCACTGTCAGATATGTTGAGGCCCCGGCACCCAGACAGAGGAGAGAGGTCCCATAGCAGAGAATCAGGCTTCATGTCATAGCAGAGAATCAGGCTTCATGTCACCCACCACTGGAGCAGGCCATTGTCAGATATTTTTAGGCCCCGGCACCCAGACAGAGGAGAGAGGTCCCATAGCAGAGAATCAGGCTTCAAGTCATAGCAGAGAATCAGGCTTCATGTCATAGCAGAGAATCAGGCTTCATGTCACCCACCACTGGAACAGACCATTGTCAGATATTTTGGCCCTGGCACCCACACAGAGGAGAGAGGTCCCATAGCAGAGATTCAGGCTTCATGTCATGGCAGAGAATCAGGCTTCATGTCATAGCAGAGAATCAGGCTTCATGTCACCCAACACTGGAACAGGCCACTGTCAAATATTTTTAGGCCACGGCACCCAGACAGAGGAGAGAGGTCCCATAGCAGAGATTCAGGCTTAATGTCATAGCAGAGAATCATGCTTCATGTCACCCAACACTGGAACAGGCCACTGTCAGATATTTTTAGGCCCCGGAAAACAGACAGAGGAGAGAGGTCTCATAGCAGAGAATCGGGCTTCATGTCATAGCAGAGAATCAGGCTTCATGTCATATCAGAGAATCAGGCTTCATGTCATAGCAGAGAATCAGGCTTCATGTCATAGCAGAGAATCAGGCTTCATGTCATAGCAGAGAATCAGGCTTCATGTCATAGCAGAGAATCAGGCTTCATGTCACCCAACACTTGAACAGGCCACTGTCAGATATTTTTAGGCCCCGGCACCCAGACAGAGGAGAGAGGTCCCATAGCAGAGAATCAGGCTTCATGTCATAGCAGAGAATCAGGCTTCATGTCACCCACCACTGGAATAGGCCATTTTTAGATATTTTTAGGCCCCGGCACCCAGACAGAGAAGAGAGGTCCCATAGCAGAGAATCAGGCTTCATGTCATAGCAATGAATCAGGCTTCATGTCATAGCAGAGAATCAGGCTTCATGTCATAGCAGAGAATCAGGCTTCATGTCACCCAACACTGGAACAGGCCACTGTCATATATTTTTAGGCCCCGGCACCCAGACAGAGGAGAGAGGTCTCATAGCAGAGATTCAGGCTTCATGTCATAGCAGAGAATCATGCTTTATGTCACCCAACACTGGAACGGGCCACTGTCAGATATTTTTAGGCCCCGGCACCCAGACAGAGGAGAGAGGTCCCATAGCAGAGAATCAGGCTTCATGTCATAGCAGAGAATCAGGCTTCACGTCACCCACTACTGGAACAGGCCATTGTCAGATATTTTGGCCCTGGCACCCAGACAGAGGAGAGAGGTCCCATAGCAGAGATTCAGGCTTCATGTCATAGCAGAGAATTAGGCTTCATGTCATAGCAGAGAATCAGGCTTCATGTCACCCAACACTGGAACAGGCTACTGTCAGATATTTTTAGGCCCCGGCACCCAGACAGAGGAGAGAGGTCCCATAGCAGAGAATCAGGTTTTATTTCATAGCAGAGAATCAGGATTCATGTCACCCACCACTGGAACAGGCCATTGTCAGATATTTTCAGGCCCCGGCACCCAGACAGAGGAGAGAGGTCCCATAGCAGAGAATCAGGCTTCAAGTCATAGCAGAGAATCAGGCTTCAAGTCATAGCAGAGAATCAGGCTTCAAGTCATAGCAGAGAAGCAGGCTTCATGTCATAGCAGAGAATCAGGCTTCATGTCACCCACCACTGGAACAGGCCATTATCAGATATTTTGGCCCTGGCACCCAGACAGAGGAGAGAGGTCCCATAGCAGAGATTCAGGCTTCATGTCATAGCAGATAATCAGGCTTCATGTCATAGCAGAGAATCAGGCTTCATGTCATAGCAGAGAATCAGGCTTCATTGTCACCCAACACTGGAACAGGCCATTGTCAGATATTTTTAGGCCCTGGCACCCAGACAGAGGAGAGAGGTCCCATAGCAGAGAATCAGGCTTCATGTCATAGCAGAGAATCAGGCTTCATGTCACCCACCACTGGAACAGGCCATTGTCAGATTTTTTTAGGCCCTGGCACCCAGACAGAGGAGAGAGGTCCCATAGCAGAGAATCAGGCTTCATGTCATAGCAGGGAATCAGGCTTCATGTCATAGCAGAGAATCAGGCTTCATGTCATAGCAGAGAATCAGGCTTTATGTCACCCACCACTGGAACAGGCCATTGTCAGATATTTTTAGGCCCCGGCACCCAGACAGAGGAGAGAGGTCCCATAGCAGAGATTCAGGCTTCATGTCATAGCAGAGAATCAGGCTTCATGTCATAGCAGAGAATCAGGCTTCATGTCACCCAACACTAGAACAGGCCACTGTCAGATATTTTTAGGCCCCCGGCACCCAGACAGAGGAGAGAGGTCCCATAGCAGAGAATCAGGCTTCATGTCATAGCAGAGAATCAGGCTTCATGTCACCCACCACTGGAACAGGCCATTGTCAGATATTTTGGCCCTGGCACCCAGACAGAGGAGAGAGGTCCCATAGCAGAGATTCAGGCTTCATGTCATAGCAGAGAATCAGGCTTCATGTCATAGCAGAGAATCAGGCTTCAAGTCATAGCAGAGAATCAGGCTTCATGTCACCCACCACTGGAACAGGCTATTGTCAGATATTTAGGCCCCGGCACCCAGACAGAGGCGAGAGGTCCCATAGCAGAGAATCAGGCTTCATGTCATAGCAGAGAATCAGGCTTCATTTCATAGCAGAGAATCAGGCTTCATGTCACCCAACACTGGAACAGGCCACTGTCAGATATTTTTAGGCCCTGGCACCCAGACAGAGGAGAGAGGTCCCATAGCAGAGAATCAGGCTTCATGTCATAGCAGAGAATCAGGCTTCATGTCACCCACCACTGGAACAGGCCATTGTCAGATATTTAGGCCCTGGCACCCAGACAGAGGAGAGAGGTCCCATAGCAGAGAATCAGGCTTCATGTCTTAGCAGAGAATCAGGCTTCATGTCACCCACCACTGGAACAGGCCATTGTCGGATATTTTTAGGCCCCGGCACCCAGACAGAGAAGAGAGGTCCCATAGCAGAGAATCAGGCTTTATGTCATAACAGAGAATCAGGCTTCAAGTCATAGCAGAGAATCAGGCTTCATGTCATAGCAGAGAATCATATATAAGTTAAATCCACGGCACTCCAAAAGTTTTTTTGCAAAATAAAGTTTCACATTTTAATTTTCAGTATACAGAATATCGTTCATGTACATCCAGTGCAATTCATAGTGCAATTCATTTACATATAGTAAGTATGTGCCATATCAGATAATTCCCGAACGTTTCGGTCTGTACGACCTTCTTCAGCGGGCTCTAGAGAAATATATAACGTGCATATGATGTAATTACAGCAAATTTTGGAGTATAATAGATATTCTGTAGGATCATAGTCATTAGGGAAAAAACATTTAAAAGAGGGGATTTATATTTCGTTTGGGTCCTAAAGGGGAATATATAATGGAAAAGGGGGTGTAAGGATCACAGGAAAGGGTTAAAACACGAAAATCCTATTGCCCAGTTAATTGGCCATGAGAGATATGGTGGAATCGGTGCCATAGTTGAGAGAAGGTCAGGTCCAAAGGGGTACATATCACTAATAACGTTTCAGTCATATATAGTAAATATTCTCTAAGTCTCAATAGGTATAGGCGTACTGGCATATCTATAGGCAGGGTCAGGAGGCCGGCGCAGAGATATGGTTAAAATAGGTGTCATAGTTGAGAGAGACATATCACTAATAGCGTTTCAATCATATATGGTAAATATACTCTAAGTCTCAATAGATATTGTATCTAGGCGTACTGGCATACCTGTAGGCAGGGTCAGGAGGCTGGCGCTGGATGTCAATTGTCTCTGAGTTTGGCGCTCTATTTATGGTACCAGACGGCGCTGTAGTGTGACGTACTGGGAGGTGGATGCATGCGCCGGAGGTGAGCAGTCAGGCCGGGGCGCTCAATGATGACGTGAGCATGTCACGTGTGTATGAAGTGAGCGCTCCTAACATCACGGCCATCGCGAGGAGGTGCGTGCGTCATGACGTAGTGTGCGCGCATGCGCTCTCTGCCTGTAGTTCCGGTGAGGGCAATAATGTGGGCAAAAAGTGAATGAGGTGCCAAGGAGGAGGGAAGCGCAAACGGGGGTGGTACATATCAGAGGATGATAGTAATGTTCTGGACAGATGAGGGTGGTTATGATACTGTAGTTTTAGGACATTGCTCCGTTTGATATACACAATTCTGCGGTTGTACAATCTATTGTTACATCATACAATAATAACATCAAGGGTCAGAGTAAGAAGGCATATAAATAAATACAGAAGGAAAGATATCATAGTGAGCAATGACAGATAGCAAATCAGTTGAACTTATGATCTGGAGATAAGATTCTGGAAAATATTTTTGCTAGCATGGGATGAGATGGGATAGGGGGAGGTAAGGGTGGGGAAAGGTTAAGGGAGGGAGGATAAAGGGGGGAAGGGGAAAAAAGGGAGGTTGAGGTTTTTTTTGAATCTCACCCATGTTCGCCTAGTCCTCATTAGCGAGCCTGGAACGGAGAGACAAACAGTAAATTATAATCATGATAGTATACGAAAGTCACATTCCCTATTGAGACCTTTCGGTTCGAGTGTGTCCAGTTTATGAATCCAATAAGACTCTCTTGTTGTAGAAGTGCAATTCTGTTACCGCCGCGTCTTGGTTGGTGTACCTGTTCAATGACCTGGTACCGGAGTTGTGCGATTTGATGTTTGTATTTTTCAAAGTGTGCCGGTAGCGGTAAAAGTAATTGTTTGGTCCGTATTGTCGATTTATGTTTACAGATGCGATCACGGATGTGTTGGGTGGTTTCTCCGACGTAAGCTAAGCCGCATGGACATTTTATCATATAGACGACAAAGGATGAGTCGCATGTGAAGTAATCCTTAATGTGGAACTGTTTACCTGTTCGTGGGTGTGTGATCCGGTCGCCTTTCAAGATATTGGAGCACTGACCACAGTGCAAGCATGGGAAGGTTCCGAATTTTGGGTTCTGTAGGAAGCGTTGTTTGGGGGTCTTTTGGATCCCTCCGAAGTCCGCCCGAATGAGTTTATCTCGTATATTTGGGCTTCTTTTATAACACGTCCGTGGGGGATTTTTGAATTCTTGTACTGTTGGATACGCATTTTGTAGAATGGACCAGTTTTGGCGCACTAAACTGTGTATCTTGGGCATGAGAGGGTGGTATGTGGTGACACAGGGGATGCGAGGTGCGTCTATCTTGGGTATTCTTAGTAATGGTTTGTTTTTCTGTTTTGTTAACTCCGGTGGGTATCCCCTATTTATGAATTTTGTGCTCATTTCGGAGACTCGTAGTGAGCGTGTTGTTGAGTCTGAGACTATGCGTTCGACCCTAGTGATCTGTGATAGTGGGATTGCTTTTTTGTGGTATGGGGATGGCAGCTAGAATAGTGAAGTAGACTGTTCCTGTCGGTTGGTTTTGTATATAGATCGAATTGGAGCTGATTGTTGGTGTCTTTTTTTACTAGTGTGTCCAAAAAGCTGACTTCATTGTTGTCAATGTGTATAGTAAAACCTAATTCCGGGTAGATGTTATTGAGATGGTCGTAGAGTGTTTCTAGGTGGGTTTTGGGTCCATCCCATATAATGAAAATATCATCTATGAAGCGCAGCCATATTTTTGCATGTTGTTGGTAAAGTAAATGAGTGTATACAAATTTGTTTTCAAAATCAGTCATGTAGGTATTTGCGTAAGGCGGCGCCATATTGGCCCCCATCGCGGTACCGCGTTTCTGTACGTAGAATTGGTCGCCAAATAAGAAGTGATTCTCATTGAGGACCAATGACAAGAGTTGTATACAAAATTCCTGTTCTGATGTGGATAACTGTGAGTGGGATAATAGAAGTGATTTGGTAGCTTCGATGCCTTTTTCGTGTGAAATAGAGGTGTACAGACTATTGACATCCATGGTTGCAAGTAGTGTGTTAGATGTTACTGTAATATTCCGTAGTTTGGTGATGAAATCATTAGTGTCTAGAATGAAAGATTGTGCAGTTCTAGTGAGTGGTGTCAGTATGCGGTCTAAAAAGATGGATAATGGTGATAAAATGGAGTCAGTAGATGCTACGATCGGGCGCCCTGGGGGGTTCTGTAAGTTTTTGTGAATTTTCGGGAGTATTTAGGACCCAAACGAAATATAAATCCCCTCTTTTAAATGTTTTTTCCCTAATGACTATGATCCTACAGAATATCTATTATACTCCAAAATTTGCTGTAATTACATCATATGCACGTTATATATTTCTCTAGAGCCCGCTGAAGAAGGTCGTACAGACCGAAACGTTCGGGAATTATCTGATATGGCACATACTTACTATATGTAAATGAATTGCACTATGAATTGCACTGGATGTACATGAACGATATTCTGTATACTGAAAATTAAAATGTGAAACTTTATTTTGCAAAAAAACTTTTGGAGTGCCGTGGATTTAACTTATATTGTCTAAACCACTCTCACAGGCACCCACACTGGATCCAAGGTGTGCGGAGTACAAAATTATCTAATTAACGACTATCTGCTACTCAAGCACCCAATGTCCAATAATACCTTTTTTTACGATGAAGAAACCTCATCGAATATTATCTCACAGATACAGCTATCAAGCGATTTCCTACAGATCCCAGCACAGGAGTGGAAGACGAGGGACCTCGTTCGCGACCAACGTCGACTCACTTCACTAGAACTACATTGTAGTACCCTTACGGAATACCACAAATGTGGTCGTATCCCAAGGGGCCTACGATCACATCTCAGACCAACATTATTTAAAGAGGACAGCGATTTCTGCGACAGATTCGAACAGATCCTGAACAAATGTTCACTAGATCTAATACTTCTTACAATTGAAAAGTCACATCAAACCATCACGGAATTGACTAAACAAATCGATACAACAGAACAACAACTACAAACCACACTACCCGCAGAAGAGTGGACATGCATTAAAGACAAGACAACGAAACAGACATTGGAATTCAGAAAACGCACAGAAGAAACAAAGAGATACAAATTTATAAGAGACGCCAAGGACTACAGACTGAACAAAATTTACAAGTGGCGGGATCCCAACTTTGTCGCACCGAGAGGCTATCAACAATACTACCACTCCCAAGGAGCAAGTACATCTGGCTCAGAAAGTGACAGATCAACAAAACCATCCCGTTTTTTAGGCCGCGGACGGGGCCGATACAGACCAGGCAGAGGAAGACACGCCGAGGCGGGAGAAAGAGAAGAGGACGCACGGATACAGACACGCTCTCAGGTATAACTGATAACCTAGTGATCAATATCTCCTCCGTAACACTCTCCCCAGCACAGATAACAGTACTCCAAAAAGGCCTGTCGTTTTGCCCCTCCAGCCCACTTAATACCTTTCTCTTAGAACAAGAAATGCAGAGGTTCTACAGAACCATCAGATTAAAAGCCCACTTCTCTGAGTCTGCCAACCAGAATAAGACCAATCCCCCTTCCCAAAATCCCTTATCATTGGACACGTTGGGACTTAGGCTCAAGAGCACATACATGCCACCCAGATCATATCACCCCGCCGAGACCTATATTACATTCACACAAAAATCCATACAAGAAGTTCTCAACATGCACCAACAAGGCAAATTCCGCCACACGAACAACCTGTCCCCTGAAGAAATTATGGCAATTAACTCCCTTAAAACACACAAAGAAATTATTTACAAACCAGCGGACAAGGGCGGTGCCATTGTGGTAATGGACAAGTCCATGTACCTCAATGAGGTGATGTCACAACTCTCAGACAAACAAACATACGAACCCATACAATCCAATCCTACACTAGCGATTACACTTAAAGGGGTTGTCCGGGTTCAGAGCTGAACCCGGACATACCCTTATTTTCACCCCGGCAGCCCTCCTGAGCCTGGCATCGGAGCATCTCATGCTCCGATGCGCTCCCGTGCCCTGCGCTAGATCGCGCAGGGCACAGGCTCTTGTGTTTTCAATAACACACTACCGGGCGGTAACTTCCGCCCAGCAGTGTGTTCGGTGACGTCACCGGCTCTGAGGGGCGGGCTTTAGCTCTGCCCTAGCCGTTTTACTGGCTAGGGCAGAGCCAAATCCCGCCCATCAGTGCCGGTGACGTCACCGGGCTGCCTGTCAGCCCCATAGAGAGCCCGGTATGTCACCGGAACTCAGAAAAATGCCTTTGCCCTGCGCGATTTAGCGCAGGGCAAAGAAGAGCATCGGAGCATGAACTGCTCAGATGCTCATGTCAGGGGGGCTGCCGGGGTGAAAATGGAGGGATGTCCAGGTTCAGCTCTGAACCTGGACAACCCCTTTAAAATTCAAAAAATCCTCGACCATTACAAGTCTACCCATATCATTGATGACAATACAGCAACCTTTCTCACCAAACAACATCCCATGTTCACAAAAACTTACAGAACCCCCCAGGGCGCCCGATCGTAGCATCTACTGACTCCATTTTATCACCATTATCCATCTTTTTAGACCGCATACTGACACCACTCACTAGAACTGCACAATCTTGCATTCTAGACACTAATGATTTTATCACCAAACTACGGAATATTACAGTAACATCTAACACACTACTTGCAACCATGGATGTCAATAGTCTGTACACCTCTATTTCTGTAATGACCGGCAACACGCACAGGGAGGAAAACAGGGAAAGCCCTGCCCAAGGGAGAGGGAAAGGTGGTGACCCCTAACTCACCTTGCAGCTGGCACCTGCCTGCCCTGACGTCCCTAGACGGGTTCCTCACCCGTGCGGCGATCACGTGCCTAAACCCTGGCTTTCCCTGAAATGAGCCCTAGATAATGAACGGGCCGGTGGGATCACTAGTCCTCACCACTGCACTAAGAGGGAAACACCAGGGAGAGGACAGACAAACACAGACAAACACAAACACCCAGGTGGACGGCAACAATTGTCCACAAAGGTCCAACAGGGATCCGGAGGGTAGCGTTCTAAGGCAACACTCAGAGAACGCAGCAACACAGCTCCAGTGGGTCAGAATAGATGTCCAGGCAGGAAGCTCTATATCTGGCAACCAGAGAAGTGTGAGAGGGGAATATAAGGAGGATTGGGAGTGCTGGACAAGGAACAGCTGAGAGAAGGAGCTACGGATCCCTGAGTGAGCCAAAAGGGTTTGTAAAGCAAACCCAGAAAGCTACAATAAGGAAACTTCCCTATCTGACATAGAGCGTGCAGCCAACCGCTGCGACCTCCTGACCCCGGGTACAACGGAGTCAGGCGTGGCTCTTGACACCCTCGTGACAGTACCCCCCTCTCTACGAGGGGCCTCCGGACACTCAGGACCAGGTCTCTCAGGATGAGAGGCATGAAAAATCCGGACTAGCCTGTCGGCGTTTACCTCAGACGCAGGAACCCACATTCTTTCCTCGGGACCGTAACCTCTCCAGTGCACCAGATATTGGAGAGAGCGGCGGACCCGACGAGAATTAACAATTTTGGATATCTGAAATTCCAAACTACCATCCACGACAACAGGAGGGGGTGGCAGCGGTGACGGTTCTAGAGGTGGAACATATTTTTTGAGTAACGACTTATGAAAGACATTATGGATTTTAAATTTCTGAGGCAACTCCAGGCGAAAAGCCACGGGGTTGATGATGGCTACAATCTTGTAAGGACCAATAAACCTAGGACCCAGTTTCCAAGAGGGAACCTTCAACTTGATATTCCTAGTAGACAACCACACATAGTCATTCACTCCTAGGTCCGGACCTGGCGACCGTCTCTTATCAGCCATGCATTTGTATTTACCTCCCATATTTTTCAAGTTAGCTTGCACCTTCTGCCATACTGATGAAAGAGATGACGAAAACCGTTCCTCTTCGGGAACCCCAGAAGACCCCCCCTCTTTGAAAGTACAGAATTGGGGATGAAAACCATATGCACCAAGAAAAGGTGACTTGCCAGTGGATTCCTGACGGCGATTTTTTATGGCAAACTCAGCTAACGGTAAATATGACGACCACAACTCTTGGTTTTCAGACACAAAACATCTTAGATATGTCTCCAGGTTTTGGTTGGTACGCTCAGTCTGTCCATTCGACTGAGGATGGAAAGCTGAGGAAAAGGACAAGTGAACCCCCAAACGGGAACAAAAAGCTTTCCAAAATTTAGAAATGAACTGGGTTCCCCGATCCGAAACAACATCGGAGGGGACCCCGTGAAGCTTCACGATCTTACTGACGAATACCTGAGCAAGAGTTTTAGCATTAGGTAGTGCGGGTAACGCAATAAAGTGTGCCATTTTGCTAAACCTGTCCACTACTACCAAAATCACTGTTTTACCTGCAGACAAAGGTAAGTCAGTGATAAAATCCATAGACAGATGTGTCCATGGTCTATTGGGAATGACGAGTGGTAATAGAGACCCTGCAGGACGTGTATGTGAAACTTTTGCGCGCGCACAGGTAGAACAAGAAGACACAAAATCCAATACATCCTGACTAGAGTTGAGCGAACACCTGGATGTTCGGGTTCGAGAAGTTCGGCCGAACATCCCGGAAATGTTCGGGTTCGGGATCCGAACCCGATCCGAACTTCGTCCCGAACCCGAACCCCATTGAAGTCAATGGGGACCCGAACTTTTCGGCACTAAAACGGCTGTAAAACAGCCCAGGAAAGGGCTAGAGGGCTGCAAAAGGCAGCAACATGTAGGTAAATCCCCTGCAAACAAATGTGGATAGGGAAATTAATTAAAATAAAAATTAAATAAATAAAAATTAACCAAAATCAATTGGAGAGAGGTTCCATAGCAGAGAATCTGGCTTCCCGTCACCCACCACTGGAACAGTCCATTCTCAGATATTTAGGCCCCGGCACCCAGGCAGAGGAGAGAGGTCCCGTAACAGACAATCTGGCTTCATGTCAGCAGAGAATCAGTCTTCATGTCATAGCAGAGAATCAGGCTTCACGTCACCCACCACTGTAAGAGTCCATTTTCATAAATTTAGGCCCAGCACCCAGGCAGAGGAGAGAGGTCCCGTAACAGACAATCTGGCTTCATGTCAGCAGAGAATCAGTCTTCATATCATAGCAGAGAATCAGGCTTCACGTCACCCACCACTGTAACAGTCCATTTTCATAATTTAGGCCCAGCACCCAGGCAGAGGAGAGAGGTCCCGTAACAGACAATCTGGCTTCATGTCAGCAGAGAATCAGTCTTCATGTCATAGCAGAGAATCAGGCTTCACGTCACCCACCACTGCAACAGTCCATTTTCATAAATTTAGGCCCAGCACCCAGGCAGAGGAGAGAGGTCCCGTAACAGACAATCTGGCTTCATGTCAGCAGAGAATTAGTCTGCATGTCATAGCAGAGAATCAGGCTTCACGTCAGCCACCAATGCAACAGTCCATTGTCAGATATTTAGGCCCAGCACCCAGGCAGAGGAGAGAGGTCCCGTAACAGAGGATCTGGCTTCATGTCACCAGAGAATCAGTCTGCATGTCATAGCAGAGAATCAGGCTTCACGTCACCCACCACTGCAACAGTCCATTTTCATAAATTTAGGCCCAGCACCCAGGCAGAGGAGAGAGGTCCCGTAACAGAGGATCTGGCTTCATGTCACCAGAGAATCAGTCTGCATGTCATAGCAGAGAATCAGGCTTCACGTCAGCCACCACTGCAACAATCCATTGGCATATATTTAGGCCTAGCACACAGGCAGAGGAGAGAGGTCCCGTAACAGACAATCTGGCTTCATGTCAGCAGAGAATCAGTCTTCATATCATAGCAGAGAATCAGGCTTCACGTCAGCCACCAATGCAACAGTCCATTGTCAGATATTTAGGCCCAGCACCCAGGCAGAGGAGAGAGGTCCCGTAACAGAGGATCTGGCTTCATGTCAGCAGAGAATCAGTCTTCATGTCATAGCAGAGAATCAGGCTTCACGTCACCCACCACTGTAAGAGTCCATTTTCATAAATTTAGGCCCAGCACCCAGGCAGAGGAGAGAGGTCCCGTAACAGACAATCTGGCTTCATGTCAGCAGAGAATTAGTCTGCATGTCATAGCAGAGAATCAGGCTTCACGTCAGCCACCACTGCAACAGTCCATTGTCATAAATTCAGGCCCAGCACCCAGGCAGAGGAGAGAGGTCCCGTAACAGACAATCTGGCTTCATGTCAGCAGAGAATCAGTCTGCATGTCATAGCAGAGAATGAGGCTTCACGTCACCCACCACTGCAACAGTCCATTTTCATAAATTTAGGCCCAGCACCCAGGCAGAGGAGAGAGGTCCCGTAACAGAGGATCTGGCTTCATGTCAGCAGAGAATCAGTCTGCATGTCATAGCAGAGAATCAGGCTTCACGTCAGCCACCACTGCAACAGTCCATTGTCATAAATTTAGGCCCAGCACCCAGGCAGAGGAGAGAGGTCCCGTAACAGACAATCTGGCTTCATGTCAGCAGAGAATTAGTCTGCATGTCATAGCAGAGAATCAGGCTTCACGTCAGCCACCACTGCAACAATCCATTGGCATATATTTAGGCCTAGCACACAGGCAGAGGAGAGAGGTCCCGTAACAGACAATCTGGCTTCATGTCAGCAGAGAATCAGTCTTCATATCATAGCAGAGAATCAGGCTTCACGTCAGCCACCAATGCAACAGTCCATTGTCAGATATTTAGGCCCAGCACCCAGGCAGAGGAGAGAGGTCCCGTAACAGACAATCTGGCTTCATGTCAGCAGAGAATCAGTCTGCATGTCATAGCAGAGAATGAGGCTTCACGTCACCCACCACTGCAACAGTCCATTTTCATAAATTTAGGCCCAGCACCCAGGCAGAGGAGAGAGGTCCCGCAACAGAGGATCTGGCTTCATGTCAGCAGAGAATCAGTCTGCATGTCATAGCAGAGAATCAGGCTTCACGTCAGCCACCACTGCAACAGTCCATTGTCATAAATTCAGGCCCAGCACCCAGGCAGAGGAGAGAGGTCCCGTAACAGACAATCTGGCTTCATGTCACCAGAGAATCAGTCTGCATGTCATAGCAGAGAATGAGGCTTCACGTCAGCCACCACTGCAACAATCCATTGGCATATATTTAGGCCTAGCACACAGGCAGAGGAGAGGTTCATTCAACTTTGGGTAGCCTTGCAATATAATGGTAAAATGAAAATAAAAATAGGATTGAATGAGGAAGTGCCCTGGAGTCCAATAATATATGGTTATGGGGAGGTAGTTAATGTCTAATCTGGACAAGGGACGGACAGGTCCTGTGGGATCCATGCCTGGTTCATTTTTATGAACGTCAGCTTGTCCACATTGGCTGTAGACAGGCGGCTGCGTTTGTCTGTAATGACGCCCCCTGCCGTGCTGAATACACGTTCAGACAAAACGCTGGCTGCCGGGCAGGCCAGCACCTCCAAGGCATAAAAGGCTAGCTCTGGCCACGTGGACAATTTAGAGACCCAGAAGTTGAATGGGGCCGAACCATCAGTCAGTACGTGGAGGGGTGTGCACACGTACTGTTCCACCATGTTAGTGAAATGTTGCCTCCTGCTAACACGTTGCGTATCAGGTGGTGGTGCAGTTAGCTGTGGCGTGTTGACAAAAGTTTTCCACATCTCTGCCATGCTAACCCTGCCCTCAGAGGAGCTGGCCGTGACACAGCTGCCTTGGCGACCTCTTGCTCCTCCTCTGCCTTGGCCTTGGGCTTCCACTTGTTCCCCTGTGACATTTGGGAATGCTCTCAGTAGCGCGTCTACCAACGTGCGCTTGTACTCGCGCATCTTCCTATCACGCTCCAGTGCAGGAAGTAAGGTGGGCACATTGTCTTTGTAGCGTGGATCCAGCAGGGTGGCAACCCAGTAGTCCGCACAGGTTAAAATGTGGGCAACTCTGCTGTCGTTGCGCAGGCACTGCAGCATGTAGTCGCTCATGTGTGCCAGGCTGCCCAGGGGTAAGGACAAGCTGTCCTCTGTGGGAGGCGTATCGTCATCGTCCTGCCTTTCCCCCCAGCCACGCACCAGTGATGGACCCGAGCTGCGTTGGGTGCCACCCCGCTGTGACCATGCTTCATCCTCATCCTCCTCCACCTCCTCCTCATCCTCGTCCTCCTCGTCCTCCAGTAGTGGGCCCTGGCTGGCCACATTTGTACCTGGCCTCTGCTGTTGCCAAAAACCTCCCTCTGAGTCACTTCGAAGAGACTGGCCTGAAAGTGCTAAAAATGACCCCTCTTCCTCCTCCTCCTCCTCCTCCTCCTGGGCCACCTCCTCTTCCATCATCGCCCTAAGTGTTTTCTCAAGGAGACATAGAAGTGGTATTGTAACGCTGATAACGGTGTCATCGCCACTGGCCATGTTGGTGGAGTACTCGAAACAGCGCAACAGGGCACACAGGTCTCGCATGGAGGCCCAGTCATTGGTGGTGAAGTGGTGCTGTTCTGTAGTGCGACTGACCCGTGCGTGCTGCAGCTGAAACTCCACTATGGCCTGCTGCTGCTCGCACAGTCTGTCCAGCATGTGCAAGGTGGAGTTCCACCTGGTGGGCACGTCGCATATGAGGCGGTGAGCGGGAAGGCCGAAGTTACGCTGTAGCGCAGACAGGCGAGCAGCGGCAGGATGTGAACGCCGGAAGCGCGAACAGACGGCCCGCACTTTATGCAGCAGCTCTGACATGTCGGGGTAGTTGTGAATGAACTTCTGCACCACCAAATTCAGCACATGCGCCAAGCAAGGGATGTGCGTCAAATTGGCTAGTCCCAGAGCTGCAACGAGATTTCGCCCATTATCACACACCACCAGGCCGGGCTTGAGGCTCACCGGCAGCAACCACTCGTCGGTCTGTTGTTCAATACCCCGCCACAACTCCTGTGCGGTGTGGGGCCTGTCCCCCAAACATATGAGTTTCAGAATGGCCTGCTGACGTTTACCCCGGGCTGTGCTGAAGTTGGTGGTGAAGGTGTGTGGCTGACTGGATGAGCAGGTGGAAGAAGAGGAGGAGGAAGCCGAGAAGGAGGAGGTGGCAACAGGAGGCAAAGAATGTTGCCCTGCGATCCTTGGCGGCGGAAGGACGTGCGCCAAACAGCTCTCCGCCTGGGGCCCAGCTGCCACTACATTTACCCAGTGTGCAGTTAGGGAGATATAGCGTCCCTGGCCGTGCTTACTGGTCCACGTATCTGTGGTTAGGTGGACCTTGCTACAGATGGCGTTGCGCAGTGCACACTTGATTTTATCGGATACTTGGTTGTGCAGGGAAGGCACGGCTCTCTTGGAGAAGTAGTGCCGGCTGGGAACAACATACTGTGGGACAGCAAGCGACATGAGCTGTTTGAAGCTGTCTGTGTCCACCAGCCTAAATGACAGCATTTCATAGGCCAGTAGTTTAGAAATGCTGGCATTCAGGGCCAGGGATCGAGGGTGGCTAGGTGGGAATTTACGCTTTCTATCAAATGTTTGTGAGATGGAGAGCTGAACGCTGGCGTGTGACATGGTTGAGACGCTTGGTGACGGAGGTGGTGGTGGTGGTGTTGGTGGTACATCCCCTGTTTGCTGGGCGGCAGGTGCCAACGTTCCTCCAGAGGCGGAGGAAGAGGCCGAGGCGGCAGCAGCAGAATAGGCCGAGGCGGCAGCAGCAGAAGAGGTAGCAGGGGGAGCCTGAGTGACTTCCTTGGTTTTAAGGTGTTTACTCCACTGCAGTTCATGCTTTGCATGCAGGTGCCTGGTCATGCAGGTTGTGCTCAGGTTCAGAACGTTAATGCCTCGCTTCAGGCTCTGATGGCACAGCGTGCAAACCACTCGGGTCTTGTCGTCAGCACATTGTTTGAAGAAGTGCCATGCCAGGGAACTCCTTGAAGCTGCCTTTGGGGTGCTCGGTCCCAGATGGCGGCGGTCAGTAGCAGGCGGAGTCTCTTGGCGGCGGGTGTTCTGCTTTTGCCCACTGCTCCCTCTTTTGCTACGCTGTTGGCTCGGTCTCACCACTGCCTCTTCCTCCGAACTGTGAAAGTCAGTGGCACGACCTTCATTCCATGTGGGGTCTAGGACCTCATCGTCCCCTGCATCGTCTTCCACCCAGTCTTGATCCCTGACCTCCTGTTCAGTCTGCACACTGCAGAAAGACGCAGCAGTTGGCACCTGTGTTTCGTCATCATCAGAGACATGCTGAGGTGGTATTCCCATGTCCTCATCATCAGGAAACATAAGTGGTTGTGCGTCAGTGCATTCTATGTCTTTCACCGCTGGGGAAGGGCTAGGTGGATGCCCTTGGGAAACCCTGCCAGCGGAGTCTTCAAACAGCATAAGAGACTGCTGCATAACTTGAGGCTGAGACAGTTTCCCTGGTATGCATGGGGGTGATGTGACAGACTGATGGGGTTGGTTTTCAGGCGCCATCTGTGCGCTTTCTGCAGAAGACTGGGTGGGAGATAATGTGAACGTGCTGGATCCACTGTCGGCCACCCAATTGACTAATGCCTGTACCTGCTCAGGCCTTACCATCCTTAGAACGGCATTGGGCCCCACCATATATCGCTGTAAATTCTGGCGGCTACTGGGACCTGAGGTAGTTGGTACACTAGGACGTGTGGATGTGGCAGAACGGCCACGTCCTCTCCCAGCACCAGAGGGTCCACTAACACCACCACGACCATGTCCACGTCCGCGTCCCTTACTAGATGTTTTTCTCATTGTTATGGTTCACCACAACAACAAATATATTATTTGGCCCAATGTATTGTATTCAAATTCAGCGGGATATAAATTTGAGGCCTAGTATTTAGGCGCTGGGTGACCGGTATGGATTTAGTGACAGAATTAGACTTGGAAATGCACAGAAGCGTGTGTGTGAAGTTATTCTGAATGACCCTATGTGCACCTTGAATATTATATACCCTTTTTGGGATAGATTTCAAATAGCTCTGATATAGCAGGAACCACTAAATTATGAAATTGCTAAATTGGGAATTGTATTTCAACCCAGAACAAAAAATGTGCTTTGACGGACACTAAATATCTTGCCCAGCAACAACAGGACAGCGGTAACGAGAGATTTAGCAGGATATAAATTTGAGGCCTAGTATTTAGGCGCTGGGTGACAGGTATGGGTTTAGTGACAGAATTAGACTTGGAAATACACAGTAGCGGGTGTGTGTGAAGTTATTCTGAATGACCCAATGTGCACCTTGAATATTATATACCCTTTTAGGGATAGATTTCAAATAGCTCTGATATAGCAGAAACCACTAAATTATGAAATTGCTAAATTGGGAATTGTACTTCAACCCAGAACAAAAAATGTGCTTTGACGGACACTAAATATCTTTCCCAGCAACAACAGTACAGCGGTAACGAGAGATTTAGCAGGATATAAATTTGAGGCCTAGTATTTAGGCGCTGGGTGACAGGTATGGGTTTAGTGACAGAATTAGACTTGGAAATACACAGTAGCGGGTGTGTGTGAAGTTATTCTGAATGACCCAATGTGCACCTTGAATATTATATACCCTTTTAGGGATAGATTTCAAATAGCTCTGATATAGCAGAAACCACTAAATTATGAAATTGCTAAATTGGGAATTGTACTTCAACCCAGAACAAAAAATGTGCTTTGACGGACACTAAATAATCTTTCCCAGCAACAACAGTACAGCGGTAACGAGAGATTTAGCAGGATATAAATTTGAGGCCTAGTATTTAGGCGCTGGGTGACAGGTATGGGTTTAGTGACAGAATTAGACTTGAAATACACAGTAGCGGGTGTGTGTGAAGTTATTCTGAATGACCCAATGTGCACCTTGAATATTATATACCCTTTTAGGGATAGATTTCAAATAGCTCTGATATAGCAGAAACCACTAAATTATGAAATTGCTAAATTGGGAATTGTACTTCAACCCAGAACAAAAAATGTGCTTTGACGGACACTAAATAACTTTCCCAGCTACAACAGGACAGCGGTAACGAGAGATTTAGCAGGATATAAATTTGAGGCCTAGTATTTAGGCGCTGGGTGACAGGTATGGGTTTAGTGACAGAATTAGACTTGGAAATACACAGTAGCGGGTGTGTGTGAAGTTATTCTGAATGACCCAATGTGCACCTTGAATATTATATACCCTTTTAGGGATAGATTTCAAATAGCTCTGATATAGCAGAAACCACTAAATTATGAAATTGCTAAATTGGGAATTGTACTTCAACCCAGAACAAAAAATGTGCTTTGACGGACACTAAATAACTTTCCCAGCTACAACAGGACAGCGGTAACGAGAGATTTAGCGGGATATAAATTTGAGGCCTAGTATTTAGGCGCTGGGTGACAGGTATGGGTTTAGTGACAGAATTAGACTTGGAAATACACAGTAGCGGGTGTGTGTGAAGTTATTCTGAATGACCCTATGTGCACCTTCAATATTATATACCCTTTTAGGGATAGATTTCAAATAGCTCTGATATAGCAGAAACCACTAAATTATGAAATTGCTAAATTGGGAATTGTACTTTCAACCCAGAACAAAAAATGTGCTTTGACGGACACTAAATAACTTTCCCAGCTACAACAGGACAGCGGTAACGAGAGATTTAGCAGGATATAAATTTGAGGCCTAGTATTTAGGCGCTGGGTGACAGGTATGGGTTTAGTGACAGAATTAGACTTGGAAATACACAGTAGCGGGTGTGTGTGAAGTTATTCTGAATGACCCAATGTGCACCTTGAATATTATATACCCTTTTAGGGATAGATTTCAAATAGCTCTGATATAGCAGAAACCACTAAATTATGAAATTGCTAAATTGGGAATTGTACTTCAACCCAGAACAAAAAATGTGCTTTGACGGACACTAAATATCTTTCCCAGCAACAACAGTACAGCGGTAACGAGAGATTTAGCAGGATATAAATTTGAGGCCTAGTATTTAGGCGCTGGGTGACAGGTATGGGTTTAGTGACAGAATTAGACTTGGAAATACACAGTAGCGGGTGTGTGTGAAGTTATTCTGAATGACCCAATGTGCACCTTGAATATTATATACCCTTTTAGGGATAGATTTCAAATAGCTCTGATATAGCAGAAACCACTAAATTATGAAATTGCTAAATTGGGAATTGTACTTCAACCCAGAACAAAAAATGTGCTTTGACGGACACTAAATAACTTTCCCAGCTACAACAGGACAGCGGTAACGAGAGATTTAGCAGGATATAAATTTGAGGCCTAGTATTTAGGCGCTGGGTGACAGGTATGGGTTTAGTGACAGAATTAGACTTGGAAATACACAGTAGCGGGTGTGTGTGAAGTTATTCTGAATGACCCTATGTGCACCTTGAATATTATATACCCTTTTAGGGATAGATTTCAAATAGCTCTGATATAGCAGAAACCACTAAATTATGAAATTGCTAAATTGGGAATTGTACTTTCAACCCAGAACAAAAAATGTGCTTTGACGGACACTAAATAACTTTCCCAGCTACAACAGGACAGCGGTAACGAGAGATTTAGCAGGATATAAATTTGAGGCCTAGTATTTAGGCGCTGGGTGACAGGTATGGGTTTAGTGACAGAATTAGACTTGGAAATACACAGTAGCGGGTGTGTGTGAAGTTATTCTGAATGACCCAATGTGCACCTTGAATATTATATACCCTTTTAGGGATAGATTTCAAATAGCTCTGATATAGCAGAAACCACTAAATTATGAAATTGCTAAATTGGGAATTGTACTTCAACCCAGAACAAAAAATGTGCTTTGACGGACACTAAATAACTTTCCCAGCTACAACAGGACAGCGGTAACGAGAGATTTAGCAGGATATAAATTTGAGGCCTAGTATTTAGGCGCTGGGTGACAGGTATGGGTTTAGTGACAGAATTAGACTTGGAAATACACAGTAGCGGGTGTGTGTGAAGTTATTCTGAATGACCCAATGTGCACCTTGAATATTATATACCCTTTTAGGGATAGATTTCAAATAGCTCTGATATAGCAGAAACCACTAAATTATGAAATTGCTAAATTGGGAATTGTACTTCAACCCAGAACAAAAAATGTGCTTTGACGGACACTAAATAACTTTCCCAGCTACAACAGGACAGCGGTAACGAGAGATTTAGCAGGATATAAATTTGAGGCCTAGTATTTAGGCGCTGGGTGACAGGTATGGGTTTAGTGACAGAATTAGACTTGAAAATACACAGTAGCGGGTGTGTGTGAAGTTATTCTGAATGACCCAATGTGCACCTTGAATATTATATACCCTTTTAGGGATAGATTTCAAATAGCTCTGATATAGCAGAAACCACTAAATTATGAAATTGCTAAATTGGGAATTGTACTTCAACCCAGAACAAAAAATGTGCTTTGACGGACACTAAATAACTTTCCCAGCTACAACAGGACAGCGGTAACGAGAGATTTAGCAGGATATAAATTTGAGGCCTAGTATTTAGGCGCTGGGTGACAGGTATGGGTTTAGTGACAGAATTAGACTTGAAAATACACAGTAGCGGGTGTGTGTGAAGTTATTCTGAATGACCCAATGTGCACCTTGAATATTATATACCCTTTTAGGGATAGATTTCAAATAGCTCTGATATAGCAGAAACCACTAAATTATGAAATTGCTAAATTGGGAATTGTACTTCAACCCAGAACAAAAAATGTGCTTTGACGGACACTAAATAACTTTCCCAGCTACAACAGGACAGCGGTAACGAGAGATTTAGCGGGATATAAATTTGAGGCCTAGTATTTAGGCGCTGGGTGACCGGTATGGATTTAGTGACAGAATTAGACTGGGATATGGCCAAAAAATAACCACACTATTGCTGGTTAAATGCACTTGGTGACGGGCGCAGCTTGCCCCTGATGTAGTATATGGCCAAAAAATGAACAGACTATTGCTGGTTAAATGCACTTGGTGTCACAGCTTGACCAACCACACTACTGAGGGTTAAATGCACTTGGTGACGGGCGCAGCTTGCCCCTGATGTAGTATATGGCCAAAAAATAAACAGACTATTGCTGGTTAAATGCACTTGGTGTGACAGCTTCACCCTGATGTAGGCTTTAGCCAGAAAACAACCACACCATTGAGGGTTAAATGCACTTGGTGACAGGCGCAGCTTGCCCCTGATTTTGTATATGGCCAAAAAATGAACAGACTATTGCTGGTTAAATGCACTTGGTGTGACAGCTTCACCCTGATGTAGGCTTTAGCCAAAAAACAACCACACCATTGAGGGTTAAATGCACTTGGTGACAGGCGCAGCTTGCCCCTGATTTTGTATATGGCCAAAAAATGAACAGACTATTGCTGGTTAAATGCACTTGGTGTGACAGCTTCACCCTGATGTAGGCTTTAGCCAAAAAACAACCACACCATTGAGGGTTAAATGCACTTGGTGACAGGCGCAGCTTGCCCCTGATTTTGTATATGGCCAAAAAATGAACAGACTATTGCTGGTTAAATGCACTTGGTGTGACAGCTTCACCCTGATGTAGGCTTTAGCCAAAAAACAACCACACCATTGAGGGTTAAATGCACTTGGTGACAGGCGCAGCTTGCCCCTGATTTTGTATATGGCCAAAAAATGAACAGACTATTGCTGGTTAAATGCACTTGGTGTGACAGCTTCACCCTGATGTAGGCTTTAGCCAAAAAACAACCACACCATTGAGGGTTAAATGCACTTGGTCGCAGCTTGTGCTGGCGCACCACAAGACACAAAATGGCCGCCGATCACCCCAGAAAAATGTGACTGACAAACGGTCTGGGCAGCCTAAAAACAGTGAGCAATTGAGGATCAGCAGCTCAATGATCCACAGCTGCAGATCGATCAGTTAATCAAGTCCTTTGGAGGAGTTAATCTGCCTAATCTCGCCCTACTGTCGCAGCCGCAACCTCTCCCTACGCTAATCAGAGCAGAGTGACGGGCGGCGCTATGTGACTCCAGCTTAAATAGAGGCTGGGTCACATGGTGCTCTGGCCAATCACAGCCATGCCAATAGTAGGCATGGCTGTGATGGCCTCTTGGGGCAAGTAGTATGACGCTTGTTGATTGGCTGCTTTGCAGCCTTTCAAAAAGCGCCAAGAAAGCGTCACAAAAGCGCCAAGAAAGCGACGAACACCGAACCCGAACCCGGACTTTTACGAAAATGTCCGGGTTCGGGTCCGTGTCACGGACACCCCAAAATTCGGTACGAACCCGAACTATACAGTTCGAGTTCGCTCATCCCTAATCCTGACGCAACCTTGGCCACCAAAAACGACGAGACAATAGCTCTAAGGTTGCTTTACTACCCGGGTGCCCAGCAAGTGCCGAATTATGATGTTCCTTTAATAATTCGAGACGTAGGTTCAACGGTACAAACAATTTCTCTGAGGGGCAAGAGACCGGGGCGTCCCCCTGGGCCTCTAACACCTTCCCCTCCAAAGCAGAGTGTACCGCAGAGACAACCACTCCTCTTTGTAGAATGGGTACCGGATCACTCACATTACCCCCTCCAGGGAAACAACGAGATAGTGCATCAGCCTTGGTATTCTTTACCCCAGGACGATAGGTAATCACAAAGTTAAACCTGGTAAAAAATAGCGACCACCTAGCCTGTCTAGGGGTGAGACGCTTAGCTGATTCGAGGTACAGCAGATTTTTGTGGTCCGTAAACACAGTGACGGGGTGGACTGCCCCCTCTAAAAAGTGACGCCACTCCTCAAACGCAAGTTTTATAGCTAACAGTTCCCTATTGCCAATATCGTAGTTCTGTTCTGCTGCAGATAGTTTTTTAGAAAAGAAAGCACAAGGACGCCATTTGCCAGGAGACGGACCCTGAGACAGCACAGCCCCCACTCCCACCTCTGATGCATCGACTTCAACAATAAAAGGCTGAGAGACATCAGGTTGGACTAGTACAGGTGCTGAGGTAAACCTCTCTTTTAGAGAGGAAAAAGCAACTTTAGCGGCGTCAGACCATTTAGAAAAATCAGTCCCCTTCCTAGTCATGTCAGTAAGGGGTTTTACGATCACCGAATAATTTTTAATGAATTTCCTATAGAAATTCGCGAAGCCCAAGAACCGTTGTAATGCTTTGAGGTTCTCAGGAAGATCCCAATCCAAAATTGCCTGGACCTTCCTAGGATCCATACGGAAACCTGACGCAGATAAATAATAACCTAGGAATTGTATCTCCTGAACGGTAAAAACACATTTTTCAATTTTAGCATATAATTCATTCGTCCGTAGGACTTGTAGTACTTGTCTGACATGCTCCTCATGTGTTTTCAGATCAGACGAATAAATTAAGATATCATCTAGGTATATTACCACAAACCTGCCGATTAGATGACTAAAAATGTCATTAACGAAATGTTGAAAGACGGCAGGAGCATTGGTCAGGCCGAAAGGCATAACTAGATTTTCATAATGCCCCTCAGGGGTGTTAAAAGCTGTTTTCCACTCATCCCCCTCTTTAATACGAATCAGATTGTAGGCCCCCCTAAGATCGAGTTTGGAGAACCACCTAGCACCCGCAATCTGGTTAAACAGGTCAGGAATGAGAGGAAGAGGGTATGGGTCTCGGATGGTTATCCGATTTAATTCACGAAAATCTAGGCAAGGACGCAGGCCCCCATCTTTCTTTTTAACAAAGAAAAACCCTGCAGCCACGGGTGAAGAAGAGGGTCTGATGTGTCCCTTAGCCAAACTCTCGGAGATATAATCCTTCATGGCTTGTCTCTCTGGACCTGAAAGATTATATAACCTGGTCTTGGGTAATTTTGCGCCGGGAATAAGGTTAACCGGGCAATCATAAGGACGATGAGGTGGTAACTTCTGACAACCCTTTTCAGAAAAAACGTCCTCAAAGTCAGAAACAAATGTAGGTAGGGTAGTTATGGAGGCGACTAAGCAATTGCTATTTAAGCAATTTTCTCTGCACGGCTCACTCCACTCCAATATCTCCCTGGTCTGCCAGTCCACCACTGGATTGTGCGCTACCAACCAGGGAAGGCCCAGCACCACCGGAGTGGGAAGCCCCTCCAGAACATAACATGAGAGCATCTCGTTATGGTGGTCCCCTACCCGAAGGTGTAAATTATGAACGATGTGGGTGAGGTTTCTCTGAGACAGAGGAGCAGAATCTATAGCAAATATGGGAATAGATCTCTGTAACGTACAGAGAGACAAACCCATAGTGCGGGCAAAATGGGCATCTATCAAATTTACCCCTGCTCCACTGTCTAGAAAGAAAGAAACAGTCTCTGTCTTATCACCAAAAACAATAACCGCTGGCAACACAAATTGCGATGTACGTATGGAGGAAACGTATACCCCCCGGCTGACATCCTCCACACAGCCTGGGGTTAGTAGTTTTCCGACGTTTTTTTTGTTTCTGAGGAAAGAAGGACAGACGTTAATGAAATGACCCCTCTCCCCACAAAAAAAACAACCCCCACGCCTACGGCGAACCTCAGGAGGACGGACCTGACGAGTAGTTCCTCCTAGCTGCATAGGCTCGTCTAAGTCCGTACAGACTAACTGCTGCTTGGGAGGGGTTACCAATGGCTCCGGTTTTTTCAACCTGTCCCTAAGGCGTCTATCTATACGGATAGAAAGGGACATAACTGCATCAAGGGAAAAGGGGGTCTCATACAATGCAAGCGCATCCTTAACCCTTTCGGATAACCCAGAGCAGAACTGACTCCTGAGAGCCGGGTCGTTCCATTGGGTATCCGTAGCCCACCTACGGAAGTCAGAGCAATACTCCTCTACCGGCCGCTCTCCTTGTAGGAGTCTCCGTAATTTTGATTCAGCCAGTGCGACTCGGTCAGGGTCGTCATATATGAGACCCAAGGCCCCGAAAAACTCATCCACTGACCGAAGAGCCTGGGAATCAGTAGGTAAAGAGAACGCCCAGGACTGCGGGTCCCCCTGCAGCAGGGAAATAACAACACCCACCCGCTGTTCTTCATTACCAGAGGAGTAAGGACGCAGTTTAAAGTATAGTTTACAGGCCTCACGGAATGTCAAAAACTTGTCCCTTCCCCCAGAAAATCTGTCAGGGAGAGGGACCTTGGGTTCCGCAACAACCTGGTTACCAGTAGCAACCGCTGGGCTTGAGGTCTGTTGTAATTGCTTCTGTTGCTGGAGGACCGACGCCTTCAATCCTGCCACCTCCAAAGACAGGCCATGAAATTGTTCGGACAGAGCAGCAATTGGATCCATACTGGATTCTAAGTAGGTAAAAAAAATTTTTTTTTTTTTTTTACCTACACAAAAATAAGGGCCAGATATAATGTAATGACCGGCAACACGCACAGGGAGGAAAACAGGGAAAGCCCTGCCCAAGGGAGAGGGAAAGGTGGTGACCCCTAACTCACCTTGCAGCTGGCACCTGCCTGCCCTGACGTCCCTAGACGGGTTCCTCACCCGTGCGGCGATCACGTGCCTAAACCCTGGCTTTCCCTGAAATGAGCCCTAGATAATGAACGGGCCGGTGGGATCACTAGTCCTCACCACTGCACTAAGAGGGAAACACCAGGGAGAGGACAGACAAACACAGACAAACACAAACACCCAGGTGGACGGCAACAATTGTCCACAAAGGTCCAACAGGGATCCGGAGGGTAGCGTTCTAAGGCAACACTCAGAGAACGCAGCAACACAGCTCCAGTGGGTCAGAATAGATGTCCAGGCAGGAAGCTCTATATCTGGCAACCAGAGAAGTGTGAGAGGGGAATATAAGGAGGATTGGGAGTGCTGGACAAGGAACAGCTGAGAGAAGGAGCTACGGATCCCTGAGTGAGCCAAAAGGGTTTGTAAAGCAAACCCAGAAAGCTACAATAAGGAAACTTCCCTATCTGACATAGAGCGTGCAGCCAACCGCTGCGACCTCCTGACCCCGGGTACAACGGAGTCAGGCGTGGCTCTTGACACCCTCGTGACAATTTCACACGAAAAAGGCATCAAAGCTACCAAATCACTTCTATTATCCCACTCACAGTTATCCACATCAGAACAGGAATTTTGTATACAACTCTTGTCATTGGTCCTCAATGAGAATCACTTCTTATTTGGCGACCAATTCTACGTACAGAAACGCGGTACCGCGATGGGGGCCAATATGGCGCCGCCTTACGCAAATACCTACATGACTGATTTTGAAAACAAATTTGTATACACTCATTTACTTTACCAACAACATGCAAAAATATGGCTGCGCTTCATAGATGATATTTTCATTATATGGGATGGACCCAAAACCCACCTAGAAACACTCTACGACCATCTCAATAACATCTACCCGGAATTAGGTTTTACTATACACATTGACAACAATGAAGTCAGCTTTTTGGACACACTAGTAAAAAAAGACACCAACAATCAGCTCCAATTCGATCTATATACAAAACCAACCGACAGGAACAGTCTACTTCACTATTCTAGCTGCCATCCCCATACCACAAAAAAAGCAATCCCACTATCACAGATCACTAGGGTCGAACGCATAGTCTCAGACTCAACAACACGCTCACTACGAGTCTCCGAAATGAGCACAAAATTCATAAATAGGGGATACCCACCGGAGTTAACAAAACAGAAAAACAAACCATTACTAAGAATACCCAAGATAGACGCACCTCGCATCCCCTGTGTCACCACATACCACCCTCTCATGCCCAAGATACACAGTTTAGTGCGCCAAAACTGGTCCATTCTACAAAATGCGTATCCAACAGTACAAGAATTCAAAAATCCCCCACGGACGTGTTATAAAAGAAGCCCAAATATACGAGATAAACTCATTCGGGCGGACTTCGGAGGGATCCAAAAGACCCCCAAACAACGCTTCCTACAGAACCCAAAATTCGGAACCTTCCCATGCTTGCACTGTGGTCAGTGCTCCAATATCTTGAAAGGCGACCGGATCACACACCCACGAACAGGTAAACAGTTCCACATTAAGGATTACTTCACATGCGACTCATCCTTTGTCGTCTATATGATAAAATGTCCATGCGGCTTAGCTTACGTCGGAGAAACCACCCAACACATCCGTGATCGCATCTGTAAACATAAATCGACAATACGGACCAAACAATTACTTTTACCGCTACCGGCACACTTTGAAAAATACAAACATCAAATCGCACAACTCCGGTACCAGGTCATTGAACAGGTACACCAACCAAGACGCGGCGGTAACAGAATTGCACTTCTACAACAAAGAGAGTCTTATTGGATTCATAAACTGGACACACTCGAACCGAAAGGTCTCAATAGGGAATGTGACTTTCGTATACTATCATGATTATAATTTACTGTTTGTCTCTCCGTTCCAGGCTCGCTAATGAGGACTAGGCGAACATGGGTGAGATTCAAAAAAAACCTCAACCTCCCTTTTTTCCCCTTCCCCCCTTTATCCTCCCTCCCTTAACCTTTCCCCACCCTTACCTCCCCCTATCCCATCTCATCCCATGCTAGCAAAAATATTTTCCAGAATCTTATCTCCAGATCATAAGTTCAACTGATTTGCTATCTGTCATTGCTCACTATGATATCTTTCCTTCTGTATTTATTTATATGCCTTCTTACTCTGACCCTTGATGTTATTATTGTATGATGTAACAATAGATTGTACAACCGCAGAATTGTGTATATCAAACGGAGCAATGTCCTAAAACTACAGTATCATAACCACCCTCATCTGTCCAGAACATTACTATCATCCTCTGATATGTACCACCCCCGTTTGCGCTTCCCTCCTCCTTGGCACCTCATTCACTTTTTGCCCACATTATTGCCCTCACCGGAACTACAGGCAGAGAGCGCATGCGCGCACACTACGTCATGACGCACGCACATCCTCGCGATGGCCGTGATGTTAGGAGCGCTCACTTCATACACACGTGACATGCTCACGTCATCATTGAGCGCCCCGGCCTGACTGCTCACCTCCGGCGCATGCATCCACCTCCCAGTACGTCACACTACAGCGCCGTCTGGTACCATAAATAGAGCGCCAAACTCAGAGACAATTGACATCCAGCGCCAGCCTCCTGACCCTGCCTACAGGTATGCCAGTACGCCTAGATACAATATCTATTGAGACTTAGAGTATATTTACCATATATGATTGAAACGCTATTAGTGATATGTCTCTCTCAACTATGACACCTATTTTAACCATATCTCTGCGCCGGCCTCCTGACCCTGCCTATAGATATGCCAGTACGCCTATACCTATTGAGACTTAGAGAATATTTACTATATATGACTGAAACGTTATTAGTGATATGTACCCCTTTGGACCTGACCTTCTCTCAACTATGGCACCGATTCCACCATATCTCTCATGGCCAATTAACTGGGCAATAGGATTTTCGTTTTTTAACCCTTTCCTGTGATCCTTACACCCCCTTTTCCATTATATATTCCCCTTTAGGACCCAAACGAAATATAAATCCCCTCTTTTAAATGTTTTTTCCCTAATGACTATGATCCTACAGAATATCTATTATACTCCAAAATTTGCTGTAATTACATCATATGCACGTTATATATTTCTCTAGAGCCCGCTGAAGAAGGTCGTACAGACCGAAACGTTCGGGAATTATCTGATATGGCACATACTTACTATATGTAAATGAATTGCACTATGAATTGCACTGGATGTACATGAACGATATTCTGTATACTGAAAATTAAAATGTGAAACTTTATTTTGCAAAAAAACTTTTGGAGTGCCGTGGATTTAACTTATATTGTCTAAACCACTCTCACAGGCACCCACACTGGATCCAAGGTGTGCGGAGTACAAAATTATCTAAATAGCAGAGAATCAGGCTTCATGTCATAGCAGAGAATCAGGCTTCATGTCACTTTTCACAGGAACAGGCCATTTTCAGATATTTAGGCCCCGGCACCCAGACAGAGGAGAGAGGTCCCATAGCAGAGAATCAGGCTTCATGTCATAGCATTGAATCATGCTTCATGTCACCCACCACTGGAACAGGCTATTGTCAGATATTTTTAGGCCCCGTCACCCAGACAGAGGAGAGAGGTCCCATAGCAGAGATTCAAGCTTCATGTCATAGCTGAGAATCTTGCTTCATGTCACCCAACACTGGAACAGGCCACTGTCAGATATTTTTAGGCCCCAGCACCCAGACAGAGGAGAGGTTCATTCAACTTTGGGTTGCCCCGCAATATAATGGTAAAATTAAAATAAAAAGAGGCTTGAATGAGGAAGTGCCCTGGAATACAATAATATATGGTTAAGGAGAGGTAGTTTTAAATGTCTAATCTGCACAAGGGATGGACAGGTCCTGTGGGATCCATGCCTGGTTCATTTTTATGAATATCAGCTTGTCCACATTGGCTGTAGACAGGCGGCTGCGTTTGTCTGTAATGACGCCCTCTGCCGTGCTGAATACACGTTCAGACAAAACGCTGGCCACCGGGCAGGCCAGCACCTCCAAGGCATAAAAGGCTAGCTCTTGCCACGTGGACAATTTGGAGACCCAGAAGTTAAATGGGGCCGAACCATCAGTCAGTACATGGAGGGGTGTGCACACGTACTGTTCCACCATGTTAGTGAAATGTTGCCTCCTGCTAACACGTTCCGTATCAAGTGGTGGTGCAGTTAGCTGTGGCGTGTTGACAAAACTTTTCCACATCTCTGCCATGCTAACCCTGCCCTCAGAGGAGCTGGCCGTGACACAGCTGCGTTGTCGACCTCTTGCTCCTCCTCTGTTGTCACCACTGGCCATGTTGGTGGCGTACTCGAAACAGCGCAACAGGGCACACAGGTCTCGCATGGAGGCCCAGTCATTGGTGGTGAAGTGGTGCTGTTCCGCAGTGCGACTGACCCGTGCGTGCTGCAGCTGAAACTCCACTATGGCCTGCTGCTGCTCGCACAGTCTGTCCAGCATGTGCAAGGTGGAGTTCCACCTGGTGGGCACGTCGCATATGAGGCGGTGAGCGGGAAGGCCGAAGTTACGCTGTAGCGCAGACAGGCAAGCAGCGGCAGGATGTGAACGCCGGAAGCGCGAACAGACGGCCCGCACTTTATGCAGCAGCTCTGACATGTTGGGGTAGTTGTGAATGAACTTCTGCACCACCAAATTCAGCACATGCGCTAGGCAAGGGGTGTACGTCAAACCGGCTAGTCCCAGAGCTGCAACGTAATTTCGCCCATTATCGCACACCACCAGGCCGGGCTTGAGGCTCACCGGCAGCAACCACTCGTCGGTCTGTTGTTCTATACCCCACCACAACTCCTGTGCGGTGTGGGGCCTGTCCCCCAAACATATGAGTTTCAGAATGGCCTGCTGACGTTTACCCTGGACTGTGCTGAAGTTGGTAGTGAAGGTGTGTGGCTGACTGGATAAGCAGGTGGAAAAAGAGGAGGAGGAAGCCGAGTAGGAGGAGGAGGCAACAGGTGGCAAAGAATGTTGCCCTGCGATCCTTGGCGGCGGAAGGATGTACGCCAAACAGCTCTCCGCCTGGGGCCCAGCGCCACTACATTTACCCATTGTGCAGGGATATATAGCGTCCCTGGCCGTGCTTACTGGTCCACGTATCTGTGGTTAGGTGGACCTTGCCACAGTTGGCGTTGCGCAGTGAACACTTGATTTTATCGGATACTTGGTTGTGCAGGGAAGGCACGGCTCTCTTGGAGAAGTAGTGGCGGCTGGGAACAACATACTGTGGGACAGCAAGCGACATGAGCTGTTTGAAGCTGTCTGTGTCCACCAGCCTGAATGACAGCATTTCATAGACCAGTAGTTTAGAAATGCTGGCATTCAGGGCCAGGGATCAAGGGTGGCTAGGTGGGAATTTACGCTTTCTCTCAAATGTTTGTGATATGGAGAGCTGAACGCTGCCGTGTGACATGGTTGAGATGCTTGGTGACGGAGGTGGTGGTGTTGGTGGTACATCCCCTGTTTGCTGGGCGGCAGGTGCCAACGTTCCTCCAGAGGCTGAGGAAGAGGCCGAGGCGGCAGCAGCAGAAGAGGCCAAGGCGGCAGCAGCAGACGAGGTAGCAGGGGGAGCCTGAGTGAGTTCCTTGTTTTTAAGGTGTTTACTCCACTGCAGTTCATGCTTTGCATGCAGGTGCCCGGTCATGCAGGTTGTGCTAAGGTTCAGAACGTTAATGCCTCGCTTCAGGCTCTGATGGCAAAGCGTGCAAACCACTCGGGTCTTGTTGTCAGCACATTGTTTGAAGAAGTGCCATGCCAGGGAACTCCTTGAAGCTGCCTTTGGGGTGCTCGGTCACAGATGGCGGCGGTCAGTAGCAGGCGGAGTCTCTTGGCGGCAGGTGTTCTGCTTTTGCCCACTGCTCCCTCTTTTGCTACGCTGTTGGCTCGGTCTCACCACTGCCTCTTCCTCCGAACTGTGAAAGTCAGTGGCACGACCTTTATTCCATGTGGGGTCTAAGACCTCATCGTCCCCTGCATCGTCTTCCACCCAGTCTTCCTCCCTGATTTCCTGTTCAGTCCGCACACTGCAGAAAGACGCAGCAGTTGGCACCTGTGTTTCGTCATCATCAGAGACGTGCTGAGGTGGTATTCCCATGTCCTCATCATCAGGAAACATAAGTGGTTGTGCGTCAGTGCATTCTATGTCTTCCACCGCTGGGGAAGGGCTAGGTGGATGCCCTTGGGAAACCCTGCCAGCAGAGTCTTCAAACAGCATAAGAGACTGCTGCATAACTTGAGGCTCAGACAGTTTCCCTGATATGCATGGGGGTGATGTGACAGACTGATGGGCTTGGTTTTCAGGCGCCATCTGTGCGCTTTCTGCAGAAGACTGGGTGGGAGATAATGTGAACGTGCTGGATCCACTGTCGGCCACCCAATTGACTAATGCCTGTACCTGCTCAGGCCTTACCATCCTTAGAAAGGCATTGGGCCCCACCAAATATCGCTGTAAATTCTGGCGGCTACTGGGACCTGAGGTAGTTGGTTCACCAGCACCAGAGGGTCCACTAACACCACCACGACCATGTCCGCATCCGCGTCCCTTACTAGATGTTTTCCTCATTGTTACCGTTCACCACAATAAGTAAAAAATTATTTGGCCCAATGTATTGAATTCAAATTCAGGCCTTTTATTACAGACACCTAACACTATCTGGCTATCTATTTAGGTACCGTATTACACTAATACAGGCACAGCAGTAACAACAGATTTAGCTGAATATAAATTTTAGGCCTAGTATTTAGGCGCTGGATGACAGGTATACGTTTACGGACAGAATTAGACTTGGAAATGCACGGTAGCGTGTGAAGTTATTGAGGATGACCCTATCCGCACCTTCAATCTAATATACCCTTTTATGGATAGATTTAAAGTTGGCCTGATACAGCAGAAACCACTGATTTAGGGAATTGCTAAGTTGGGAATTGTATTTCAACCCAGAACAAAAACTGTGCTTTGGCGGACACTAAATGAATTGACCAGCCACAGCAATAAACACAGATTTAGCTGAATATAAATTTTAGGCCTAGTATTTAGGCGCTGGATGACAGGTATACGTTTACGGACAGAATTAGACTTGGAAATGCACGGTAGCGTATGAAGTTATTGTGGATGACCCTATCCGCACCTTCAATCTAATATACCCTTTTATGGATAGATTTAAAGTTGGCCTGATACAGCAGAAACCACTGATTTAGGGAATTGCTAAGTTGGGAAGTGTATTTCAACCCAGAACAAAAATATATCCTTTGCCAGACAGCAGACAGTATTACAATTGGCTAGCCGCAGCTGAAACACCAGATTTAGGGTACTGCTATTTTGGCAATTGTATTTCACCCCTTAATAGCAAGCACAGCCAAGCCCCTGATGTAGGATATATAAAAAAAAAAACACTATTGATGGTTAAATTACACAAAATGGCCGCCGATCACCCTAGAAAAAAGTGACTGAAAAACTCTCTGGGCAGCCTAAAAACAGTGAGCAATTGAATAGCAGAAGATGAATGATTCACAGCTGTAGATCGATCACTTCATTAAGTGTTTTTGCTGAGTAAATCCCTGTCTAGTGCCTAATCTCGCCCTAACAGCAGCTGCATCCTCTCCCTACACTGATCAGAGCAGAGTGACGTGCGGCGCTACGTGACTCCAGCTTAAATAGAGGCTGGGTCACATGCTGCACTGGCCAATCACAGCCATGCCAATAGTAGGCATGGCTGTGATGGCCTCTTGGGGCAAGTAGTATGACGCTTGTTGATTGGCTGCTTTGCAGCCTTTCAAAAAGTGCCAAGAAAGCACCGAACACCGAACCCGAACCCGGACTTTTACGAAAATGTTCGGGTCCGTGTCACAGACACCCCAAAATTCGGTACGAACCCGAACTATACAGTTCGGGTTCGCTCATCCCTATCTCTTGCAGGACAGAAAATCAGCATGCCTATCGCTATACTATGCTGCCTTAGTCAGTATTTGGTCAGTGGTTTACATTCATGATGGCTAGCCAAAACATGATATTAGATATAAGGGAAAGACCTGCACCTATTCTGTGTTTTTGACCTGCACCTGGTTTTGGCTCACAATCACAGCCCGAAGAGGGCACCATAAGGGGAGCTGGCATTTTCAAATCTTTTCAAATCTTTTTCTATCCCTTTCCTGATTTATAAACTTGAACAACTTTTGCTCTCAGATTCTTTGGCATCTTTCTTGATGCTTTAGGAACCAGGAAAGTCAATGCATTCATTCTAGATGAAAAGTACAAGGATTTCTCAAGAGACAAGAAACTCATTGGCCCATATTTGCTAATGGATGTGCACTAAGATGTAAACTGTACCCAAATTTGGTGCACAGTGGCAGAATTTGTCACATTTTTGCTGCAATTCGGCGCATCTAGTTTTAGATGAATTATCTGTATCTACGGTAGCTCACAAGGAGGCATGGCTTACCTGAAGAGGGGTATAGATTAGTAGGAAAGGGGCATGACCTAAGATGCATAATTTATGCTGATATTGCACTACAATTTTGGTGTAAAATTGTCACAAAGTAAGCCAACCAATAGGTGGCAAACAGTTGTACAAGAGTCTAGCTTCGCAACTTATCATCGAGCATTTGTCACTGTGCTAAATTTTGGACATGTGTAGACAGCTTATTGGTGGATTTACACAAGATTCTGCAGTCGATTGTCGGGTAGGAAGCATTTCTTCCCCACAATCGGCTGGTCGCATACTGAAAGACTGCTGCATTTACATGCAGCGACCTCCTTAATTGTATGTGGACAAGGGATCGCTATTGCAATCCCTTGTCCTCATACAGAATTATGGTTTCTGAGCAGCAGATTGCTGTTTATACCACACGATCTGCTGCCCAGAAATTATGATAGGTGGTGCAGGCACGAGCGACAGGATCACCCGATGAATGAGCGATTTGCTCATTCATCGGGTGATCGGCATCACAATTATACAGGCAGATTGTCAGGATCAATGTACACTGTCCTTTCTAGAACTCCTCAGGAATGGTCGTTCCCAATAATCTGGACGATTATTGTCTCATGTAAATGCAGCTCAAGTTTAAGCTGTCTACAGTATTAGTAAATATGCCCCACCATTTATACAATGACACTATGTACAATAAAGCAATAGCTAGGTGTATAGGCATCTCTTCACTGCTATTTCAGTTTGTCTGTGTCCACTTGACTCTCATGGCAATTAGCATCAATGAGCTGGGCCCCCATGGATCTCACAGCTACTGGCATCAACGGTCAAAGCCCACCCCTCTGGCACTCACAACAACTAGAATATCCCCATGGCTCTCACCTCAACTGGTATCAACTAAAGGGGCTGCATGACTTTCAGATACTGAAATCAATGAGCCACTGGGTCCCAGTGGCTCTCATGGCAACTGGCATCAACAGCCAAGGCCTCCATACCTCTAACAGCAACTTTCATCAATGGATGGGGCCTCCATGGCTCTCACAGCAACTAGCATCAATGGGCAAAGGTCTCATGGCAACTAGCATTAATGAACGGGTCCCCATGGCTCTCACCTCAACTGGCATCAACAAGCAAGGCCCCAGTGGTTGTCACAGCTGCTGGCATCAATTGGCTACAGCTACAATATATTATCAGCTTAAACATTCAAGCACATGTAAAGATTTGACCATAACAATATGTGTGATTTCAGGTATCATTATGATTAATGAAGTATACACACAATTCTGTTGAGATAAATGGCTTCACCTGACCAATATTTCTAAATTAAAGGGGCTTTCTTGGTTAAAGATATAGATGACCGCACTAGAGACGCATCCAAAAGGGGGGGGAGGGGAGGTTAGAGAATAGGGTTGGAAGCACAGCTTCTACTACCACTAAGTGCTATTACTAATCAGGGACATAGCAAAGGTGCCCTGGAACGTGCCCTGGGCTCAGAGGCTTGGGGGTGCACCTGGGCAGTTCAGTGATTGATATGGTGAAGCAGGGAGGCATTGTGCTGCTGGCTGTGTGGAAGTAGCAGTGGAAGCCCGGGAATCGGTCTCCTTCACAGCCAGCAGCGAAAGGTGTGTGTGACCTCGTCTGCTGCGGCTAGGAACACCGGATGTACCCAATCATCAGGAAAAAAAGGTGAGTATTCAGTGTTTTTTTTTTTTTTTTTTTATGGATGCAACACGCCAGACCTGCAGGGTATAGACGAAGTGAGGTCACGGTTATGGGCAATCGAGGGTACTCACTGTATTGGAGAACCCTGGGCAGGCGCGTGGCAGTGAAGGAGAGGTAGACACGGTTCCTCTGGGGCACACTCTGTATATAGGGACCAGGCCTGATGGTGGATGAGGTGCCCTGGATGTTACAGGTATTTTGAGTGCCTGGGGCAAGGTCCCTGTTGTATTCGTGACGCCAGTGCCTTTGGACGGTGGCACGCCGGTTGGTAGTTGGAATGATGGAGGTACACAAGTAGAATAGTGAACCAAACGTAATTTTACTGAACAATCCAACTTTGTACAGCAGGTAGTAGTACAGTCTTTCGATCACAGTTCCACAAGTAGGCTTATTCACAAAATGGCAGGCAATATTTATGCAAGATACGCAGAGGGTAAACTTCACAAGCACTCAGCAGCAGGTTGTACCTTTCCTCAGAATCAATGTACACTGTCCTTTCTAGAACTCCTGCTCTGGCTTTATCTCCCAAGGCCCGGACACCTAAAGGGTGTCTTAAATCCTTGGTTACTATCTTCCTCAGGTATTAGATTCTTGCTTTCTTTTCTATTTGCATCTGCCCATCAGGGTTACTTAGCTTACCCTGGATCGCCCTCTCTTGTAAAGTGGATGACTGTGGGTTTCTCCCAGGAGGTTGGGTCCTGCAACTGGGGTGTCTTCAGAGCTAACTAAGGCTCTCTTGTTCTCAGGCAGGCTGGAGCTTCTCACTAGCCTCCTGGACATCACTAGCAGCCAGGGCTATCCAGCTGCATGTCAGGAGCAGGCTTTTTAACCTCTGTCTTCTCAGACTCCTGACTCTGCACTAGCACTCCCTGTCTAAGCCTGGACATTTATACTAGGGGCTCCCTATCTCCCTCTAGTGTCTGGGATGTCTAACTACACCCAACTAGGCCTGCTGTTGCATCATACAGGGGTACATTGCATGTAAAAACACATTAAAACATACATTAAATGCACAATTAAACATGACATTTCTGCTCCTTGTGAGTAGGAGTAACGCGCACACCAATTGACCCTTGTGTAGTGCCCACCCCTACCTAGTGGGACACTACATACCCCCACGCTATAACGTTGCCCGTCCTCGGCGCAACATGGAGGGGCCCTGCCCAGCTGGATACTGCACCTGAAAAAGAGGAAATAATGCAAAGCAGGAAAATTCCATCTACATTTGCAAAATATACATTATATGCATATATCAGGCAGTTCTACTGGCTTAGGAGCAAGTAATGGTGAAAAGGGGCGTCGTTCTCTTCTCTCAGGATAACACAATGGGAACAGGGGCGCTGACCTGGCACAGCGTAACAATAAATACCAGGATAGTCCATAATAGAACAGTAGAAGAAATGTAAAACATTAAATAACAATTCTTGGAGGCTCAAAGCATATAAAATGAGTCCGTACCCAGGTTCTTCTTTTTTGTTCAATCCACAGCCAAGTAAGGATATCGCAGAAGCAAATAGAGAGGAAGATAGAATCACAGAGGCTCGCACGAGGTGGAGTCCATCTCTGGGCACATTTCTTTAAAATAGTAGCAAAATCTCAGAGGCTCATGTGCGTTTGAGTCTATCCCTGGGCCCAATTCTTGAAATTTAAGTTGCATAATAAAATAGCAGCACATAAAACAGTCCACATTATTTAAATGGCATATATAAAACAAGTGCTGTAATACCCGTAATCAACCTGAAAAGGGGGTGAAAGGGTTAAAGGTGCAACTTATGAAAACAGTCACAACTGGGTTTTCACTCTGAGAAAGCAGGCAGGAGGTCCTGTAAACAAGATGGCCTTGCTGCACGTGGTATTTCAGTGGCTTGCCGCCTCCACTGAACCGTGGGTAACTGGCAGCAGCAACAGAGGGCCAAAACAACGAAGGACTCCTGTCCTGAAAGGGTTAAATCTTCTTTAGGATCCCTTGGTAAAACAAATCAAACATCAAGGGCCTAGCAGGCCAATTTACAGGGGCATGTCATATCCACTTTGCATTTCAGTGGTGCTCCCTGGCTCCATTTGTATATCGGGCCTGTACTGAGGTTCAATAGACGGATGTGCCCACAACACAGTATTGGGGGGCAACTGTAGCATAAACGGACCCCTAATAGGTATAGGCTCCATAGGCCTAGGGGTGATCAAAGTCGCTGACCTCACCGGAGCAGGCATAACAATCGTGGGCTGCTGCACTGACCTGGGTACCGCTGCTGCAAGCGGTCCGGTGGGTTCTGGAACGACTGGCTCTGTGCGCCGGTGCACCGCGTATGAGGATCCCACCGCAGGTGCCGGTACTAAGGAGGGATGACTGGCAGGGACAGGTACTCTCACCTTAGACCCGGAGACGTCCGAGTCCTTACGTCCTTTTTCTTGTAGGTCAGGTGGAGTCCGGATCCTGGCGGAGGCAATCTGGCGTAGCTCCCGCAGTTTCAGCTCCAGCCGCACAATCTGGTCGTCCAGGCTTTCGGAGTCGGGATCGCTGGTCTCCCCTGTCGCCGTCGGCACTTGGAAGGTGGGTGGTTCGTCCTGCGCAGCCGCTGCAGGCTCAGGTGAGGCGTCCACTTTCCTCCCTCTGCGGATATTTTCCAGGGTAGCTCGGAATCTCTCGGCATCCTGAAGCTCACGGACAGTTTTCTCCCTGCGAGGCAACTGAGGTGAGGGCCATGGGCTAACCCTCTTCTCCACCACTGTCGGCTGCCAAAATACATTCGGGCCAATGAAGGAGCCCCTTTCTTGAAAGGCATGATGGGCCGGTTCTGGAGAGCACACGGGTTCTTGCTCGCAGCCAGGGTGGTCCTCATCAAGGTCCCAGTCCTCCGATTTCTTTTTAGGACGGGACACGGCAGTGGCGTAGGGGCCTCGCAGGCCCTCAGCAGGGGTGAATTCAACCTCCTCTCCCTCGCGGAGGTTATGTAAATGTTCTGGGAGGTAGCTCCGCTTGACGGACCTCCGATTGACATACAAGTCTCTTCCAGTCAGGTAGTCTTTTATGAAACCGAAGCCTCGGTCCTTGTCAAAGGCCACAACCAACCCCATTCTCCTTTCCAGGCGGGGTTGTGTGTCAGTGTGGCACTCGTGAACGGTCTTTGCCAGTTCTTCATAGTATATTTTGGTTTTAGTTGTCTTCTTTATTGCGGCCTCCCGAATCTCTGCCATCAACGCTGACCACTAGAACGAGGGCTGGAAGAAGTCTCTCCAAGAGCCATAGTAGGTCTCCATTTGCGTCCTCGGTGGCGGGCAGGCGGGTCTCTCCGGTCCCGGAGAGAAGGCCGGTGGAGCGTCCTCTTGCTCTACACCAGTCACATTCATGGTTAACAAATCAGGCGCGGACATCTCAGCAGAACAGTCCTCACTCCTCAACATGCTCGATCCTTCTCTGGAGAGCGACAGGGTGGCGCCAACAAGTTCAGACAGATCCTCCCATTGCACTGAGAGGCCGCCCCCCAGGTACTCCAGTATGGGGGAGGTGGAGTCCATTACAGCAGACATGCAAATGTCCAGACAGGGCGGTGGCGCCAGCATACAGCCTTCCCGCACTTTTAGCAGAAGGCGCCAATTTTTACCGCCAATTTAGGATGAAGATGACGCAGCAAACAATTTCAATCGAGCTAAGCAGCCATCTTTGAGCAAAATAGCTGTCTATTCATTGACAGCAAGCGGTGGCTTAAATAAGTAGAAAACAGTCCACACAATGCTATTTTCACACCGCAATTATTACAGTTCACTTTGGTCCAGCAATTTTCAATAAAACAATTGGGGCATGTCATTTTAAGACAATTTTCAGCACACAGTTTTTAAATCCGCTATGGCGCAGGAATATTCGTATCCTGTTCGTGACGCCAATTTATGCAACACGCCAGACCTGCAGGGTATAGATGAAGTGAGGTCACGGTTATGGGCAATCGAGGGTACTCACTGTATTGGAGAACCCTGGGCAGGCGCGTGGCAGTGAAGGAGAGGTAGACACGGTTCCTCTGGGGCACACTCTGTATATAGGGACCAGGCCTGATGGTGGATGAGGTGCCCTGGATGTTACGGGTATTTTGAGTGCCTGGGGCAAGGTCCCTGTTGTATTCGTGACGCCAGTGCCTTTGGACGGTGGCACGCCGGTTGGTAGTTGGAATGATGGAGGTACACAAGTAGAATAGTGAACCAAACGTAATATTACTGAACAATCCAACTTTGTACAGCAGGTAGTAGTACAGTCTTTCGATCACAGTTCCACAAGTAGGCTTATTCACAAAATGGCAGGCAATATTTATGCAAGATACGCAGAGGGTAAACTTCACAAGCACTCAGCAGCAGGTTGTACCTTTCCTCAGAATCAATGTACACTGTCCTTTCTAGAACTCCTGCTCTGGCTTTATCTCCCAAGGCCCGGACGCCTAAAGGGTGTCTTAAATCCTTGGTTACTATCTTCCTCAGGTATTAGATTCTTGCTTTCTTTTCTATTTGCATCTGCCCATCAGGGTTACTTAGCTTACCCTGGATCGCCCTCTCTTGTAAAGTGGATGACTGTGGGTTTCTCCCAGGAGGTTGGGTCCTGCAACTGGGGTGTCTTCAGAGCTAACTAAGGCTCTCCTGTTCTCAGGCAGGCTGGAGCTTCTCACTAGCCTCCTGGACATCACTAGCAGCCAGGGCTATCCAGCTGCATGTCAGGAGCAGGCTTTTTAACCTCTGTCTTCTCAGACTCCTGACTCTGCACTAGCACTCCTTGTCTAAGCCTGGACATTTATACTAGGGGCTCCCTATCTCCCTCTAGTGTCTGGGATGTCTAACTACACCCAACTAGGCCTGCTGTTGCATCATACAGGGGTACATTGCATGTAAAAACACATTAAAACATACATTAAATGCACAATTAAACATGACATTTCTGTTCCTTGTGAGTAGGAGTAACGCGCACACCAATTGACCCTTGTGTAGTGCCCACCCCTACCTAGTGGGACACTACATGGAGTTGGAGGGGGCACTAGGGGCCAAAGATGGGCATTCCTGCTGTGATGGTGGCACGAGGAGGACATAAATACTGTGAAGGGGCGGCAAGATGGACATAACTAAAGTGAGGGACCACAAAGAGGACAAAACTACAGTGAAGGTGCCACAAGATGGACATAACTACAGTGAAGGGGCACAAGGACAACACAACTACTGTGAGGGGGTACAAGGAGGACATAACTACAGTGATGGGCCCAATGTGGGCATAACTACTGTGAGGAAGGCACAATGTGGGCATTAGTACTGTGAAGGAGGCACAATGTGGGCATTAGTATTGTGTGGTAGCACTAAGGGGAAAACAATACCCTAGATTACCCTGTTATACATTGGGATGGCTCGGTCTTACAGGGCCAGCACAGGGTCCCCCTGCTGGGGTTTTCACCGGGGCAGTTACCATCCCTTCCTTATGTGATTATTCTTTTTGTTTTAGCACCACGGTGATCTTGTTCCAGATTCAGCGGACATTACGCAGACTGGCATGTACCCTATGACAGATTTGATCAGATAAGTGGGACTGACTGACTATAGTTATGCATTAGGCGGAGTTAGAAACATGGCTTACGTGCGCCGCTGAAGTTTTCACCCTTCATGTAAACTTGGGTGGCAAGGGGGGTGGGGGCACAATGCTAAATTCTTGCCTTGGGTGCTGGAAAGCCTAGCTACACCTCTATACTAACCACTACTTCTACTAACTACAAGCTACTACGAACTATTAACTACACATTACTGACTATAAAAAAACTACTATTACTAATTACAAACTAATACTTTTATTACATACTACTACTACTAACTAGCACTAACTTCTACTACTAATTACTACTGATATACAACCACCAACTACAAACTACTGCTACTAATTATATATTAGGACAAACTACTGTACTACCACGACTAATTATTATTTCTAATTTCTACTACTGTCTAAACACATACTACTATCTACTAAATAAATGCTAACTGCTAACTGACTGCTAAGCTACAAACTACTACTAGCTACTAACTATAAGCTACCAGCTACTTATCGCTATCTACTAATTACTATTACTACAAACTGAAAACTACTAACTACTATTAGCTAGCTACTAAATAACTACTAATGCTAGTTACTACTAACTATTATTTACTATTAACTACAAGGTACAAACTACTAATTCTATTAACTAATATCTACCACTAACGTCTACTACTTCTAACTAATCACTACTACTACTAACTAAAATCACCACTAACACCTACTAACCAGTGCTAACTACTACTGCTAACTACTATTACTAACCACTAGAGATGAGTAAATCATAAATCGATTCTAACTAATCTAATTATTTCAAAAGCAGCTTTGTGAAGCACTGAGGGGCTGGCCCCACTGCTCAAAAGACTTCTCCCACTTGATTGACAGGGCCAAACATCTTGCCCGGTCCTGTCAAATTTACACCTGTGCCATTGCTCCAAATATCAGTGTGTGACAGGGTTAAATTCAGACTTCCCAACAGCACAAAAACATAAGGCTGTCACTAGAGGGAGCTCTAACATGATTACACTGGTTGAGGAGAGTTAGGGCCTGGTGCTCATATTAAAGTTGGACATCAACTGAGCCACATGTCATGTCTCTCCTCTGTTAAAACAGACGCTGTCGGCTGCATCGTGGCACTAGTCTGCACTACCACTACAAACACGGTTAACATTTGGGGGCTCGTCCGTAATATGTAATTATCGTGCAAGACAGTCACAGAGTGAGAAGGCTGCCATTACAGTAAAGGGAGAGAGGAGGCTTCAAGCAAGCTATACAGGATCTAAGATGGTGGACGCAGCATCAGTGAAGAAGCTGCAGTGGCAGATCCAGAAGCTGCTGCACACATTGTCTGAGGATCAGTTGCACTCACTTGCTGTACAGATTCAGGGAGATGCTGGAAAAGAAGTTCCCCAAGCTACAGGTGCAAGTGAGCAGGAGATCTGTGAGTACATCCTGGGACATTTACAGGGAGAAGCGGTGTACAGCATGGAGGACAGTGGCAAGGCATATCTGCTTCAGATAAAAGAACTGGCTGAGTCCTTGCTAGGAGAAAGACACTCTGACACTCCACATGGAAGTGTGAACAGAGAGCACAGCACAACTCACACAAAGGACAGGACAGGGCAAATGGCAGAAAGTGGGTTTACATTAAAGGACTTAGCAGCTTACCTGCCAAGAAAGGAGTTTAAAATTCATGGTGGGCAAATTTCAGACTGGGACTCTGAACTGACATATAGCAGTGCCTGTAGACAGATTGATGAAGGTATACAAGAAAGATACTCAGAAATCATCAGAACTGTGCTGAAAACTGTGAAACCAGGAACTTTTAAGGAGATGCTGGTAAACAAGGAGGATCTTTCTGTAGCAGAGCTGAAAAGGTTCCTGCGCTCACATCTTCAGGACAGGAGCAGCACTGACTTGTTTCAGGAACTGATGAACGCTAAACAGCATGATAAAGAAACTCCGCAGCAGTTTGTGTATAGAATTATGGGGCTAAAACAAAAAGTCTTGTGGTCTTCCCAACAAGTTGGTGCTGCAATTACCTATGACAAGAATTTGGTACAAGGAGTGTTTCTTCACACGTTATATCAGGGGTTAAGTGAGAAATATAGTGACATTAGAAGAGAGATTAAGCTATATATTTCTGACTTATCTACAAGTGATGATGTGCTGCTAGAAATAGTTACCAAGCTAGCCAGAATAGAAGCAGAGAGGCAAGCCAGATTAAGTGGCAGATCCAGGCTGACTACTGCCAATGTCATCCAGACACAGGATGGAGGAGAATCCATACACCAGGCTGGTGACAACCAACCCTCTCTGGTAGAGCTGACAACACAAGTTGCTGCTCTCACAAAGAATGTACAATTGCTGCTACAGGCAGGGGCAATACAAAAGAATGAACATGGGCCGGTGAAGGTAGTGAATGACAGTGTTAAACCCAAGACTGTGCCTAAATGTAAGCAATGTGTGCATGAGGGGAGAGAAAAATGTTGGCATTGTTTTAAATGTGGTCAGGAAGGTCACAGTGCACGTGGCTGCATGAAACAGAAAAGGTTCTCAGGAAACGAGGAATGGTCACAGGTGAGGGACAACCAGTGATCAGTTCTCAAGACAAGTCCCAGACAGTCACAAAACTTTGTGAAATGCCCCTCCAACCAAAGAGTGGGGACAGGAGGAAAGTAGCCAGGCTGATAGGGGATAAATGCTTGCTGACTTGCAGTTTGGGAGGTGTGTCCACAAAAGCACTTGTTGACACAGGGTCCCAAATCAGTATTGTGGCTGCAAGCTGGATAAAACAATGCCAGCAGCACGCTACAGTGCAGCCTATTGGCAAATTGTTAGGAGAAAACGAATGCTTAACAATTAAAGCGGCAAATGGGTCTGTTATTCCTTATGATGGATGGGTTGAGCTTGAACTAAAAATTGAGAATAATAGAGAAAAGGTAACTATGGTTGTACCCATGTTAGTTAGCCAACATTGCCCCTTTACCCCAATTATAGGGTTTAATGCAACTGAAGAATTGATTAACCCCTTAGTGACCACCCATACGTGTTTTTACGGCGGTCACTAAGGGGCCTTGGGCTGGAGCGCCGCCTTTTTACGGTGGCACTTCAGCCCGAGTTAACGCTAAAATCAAGCGTAGTAGCTCCGTGCCCGCAGCTACCGGAGGTAGCTGAGGGCTCGGGGCAGTGATCAGAGACCGTGACAAGCGGTCTCTGATCACGTGATCGCCGTGATACACTTTATCACGGCGATCACCGAAAATGAAGCCTGAACTAAAACTTTCTCCCTCCTCTCATGTGAGAGAGGAGGGAGAAAGTCTCCGGTGCTAGGATCGGGTCCCCCAGCACTTCTATCCCTAAGCTGGGTCCCGATCCTCACCCCCCCACCCCCCTTACCCTCAAGGAAGATGGCGGCGGCGGCCGGCGCATGCGCAGACTGAAAGCCGGCCGCCGCCGCTTACTGTAAGGTCTCTCTCCTCAGGAGAGGAGAGAGAAGTTCAAGTTATGCCCCGATCGGGGCAATAGGGCCCTTAGATATATTTTAATAAAGTTATTAGGGCCCCCCCCCCCCCATCTAATAAAAAAAAAAAAAATGGCACAGACATGCGCACTGGTTACTGTGCTGAAGATCTGCCTTCAGCACAGTAACCATCAGGGACCAATAATAATGGTCCCTGATCATGTGGTCTCCATGATAAACCTATCATGGAGATCACATCCATTATATTTACAAAACATGGCCAGGACAGGGGCTGTGCTTCTCTCTCCCCTCAGCGCAGTTGTTCTGTGAGGAGAGAGAGATCAGACTTCTGTCCTGGCTCTGTGATTACATACTGTGAAAAAAAAAAAGAAAAAAAATCAAATTATAAACTGTCCGTCAGTAACTGGCGGTCAGTGGATGTCCGTGATTAGGCGTCCGTCATTAGACGTCTATTAGTTACAGTCATTTATCTTTATTAGGGACCCTGTTCGTCTGTTACTGGCGGTCAGTGGGTGTCAGTCAGTGAGTTGTTGGGTGTCACTCCGTCAGTCAGTGGGTGTCACTCCGTCAGTCGGTGGGTGTCACTCCGTCAGTCGGTGGGTGTCACTCCGTCAGTCGGTGGGTGTCAGTCATTTTTAGGGACGGTCAGTTATTTGAATTTTTCTGAGCTGTACAGAAAAAAAAAAAATGGCTCGGAGATTGTTAAGTGCGGAGCAGGCATACGAATTTCTCTGCTCTGACCACTCTGAATCTGGCACCGCTTCAGAGGCGGAAATATTTTCAGATAGCGGGGACTCTGATTCCATCCCCAGACCCCATAGCCCTATGGTGGTAGAAGTCACCACCTCCCCTCATTCTCCACCCAGCGGTCCCGTCCCTTCTGCTACGTGGGTTCCTGCCACTTCATTTTCCCCCCAAGTACCCCAATTTTTACCCACTCTCCAAATTAATGTGGATGTCGGCAATTTTACCCCTTATGATTTTTTTCATTTATTTGTAGATGATAAAGTCCTGGAGTTAATTGTGCAGCAAACTAATTTGTACGCCACACAGTTTGCTGTACAAAAGCCCACGTCTATTTATGTAAGACGGTGGACCCCCACAAGTGTCCCTGAAATAAAAAAAAATTTGGGGCTTACCCTGGACATGGGCATTGTAAAAAAAACCTCTGTCCGATCCTATTGGGCTGCCGAGTACTGTCCACTCAACCCCTGTGTTTGCAGCAGTTATGTCCCGTAACCGCTATGAAGTCATAATGCGGTTCATGCATTTTTCAGACAATTCCCAAGTCCCCCCCAGAACTGACCCAGCCTTCGACCGCCTAAATAAATTGAGACCCCTTATTTCCCTCCTTACAGATTTATTTTTGAAATTATATACCCCTGAGAAAAAATTATCAGTTGACGAGTCCCTTTTTAGTTTTAAAGGCCGCCTTTCCTTCCGTCAATATATTCCTTCCAAGCGTGCCAGATATGGGGTAAAGTTGTATAAGGTGTGCGAGAGCACAACCGGCTACACCTGTGGCCTGTCTATTTATGAGGGCAGAGACTCCCAACTTAACCCCCCAGGCTGCCCCGAAAATATTGGCACATCGGGAAAAATTGTGTGGGATTTATTGGCACCATTCCTGCACAAAGGGTACCACGTGTACACCGATAATTTTTACACTAGTATACCCCTTTATAAATCCCTCCATGCTGCAAACACAGGGGCTTGTGGGACAGTCCGCAAAAATAGAGTTGGATACCCACAACCGCTGGTCTCCAAACGTTTGGAGAAAGGAACATCCTTCGCCCTCGCAAGTGACCAGCTGCTTGCCGTGAAGTGGAAGGACAGGAAGGATGTCTACATGCTGACCACCTTGCATGCAGACACCACAGTGGCAGTTAGGGAGAGGGGGGCTACGGCGGACAAGCACAAACCGGTCTGTGTGACAGACTACAATAAATTTATGGGAGGTGTAGACCTCTCGGACCAAGCGCTTCACCCCTACCTGGTGAAGCGAAAAAACAGGGCCTGGTATAAAAAGGTAGCAATCTACCTCATCCAGATTGCTACCTATAATAGTTTTATTTTATTCAAAAAGTCCCAGGGAAACCTTAACTTCCTCGAGTACCAGGAGAAGGTGATTGAGAGTCTCCTGTTTGAGTCCCCCGCACCTAGGCAAGCCTTCGAATCGGAGGACGTTTGAAGGCTTTTAGAACGCCATTTCCCTCACCCCGTCCCTGCCACTACCAGCAAAACGTATCCACAGAAAAGATGCCGGGTGTGTAGCAAACATGGAAGGAGGAGGGACACCCGGATTTACTCCACAATGGGGGTATTTCTGAAGACAGGAGAAACAGGGTGATACATTTTGGAGTGTACATCTTCATTTTCATGTGCTCTGTAGAAAAAAATCTGTCTTTAAATTGACACTTTTGTGTAAAAAATGAAAATTACATTTTTTTCACCTTCTTAGCATTAATTTCAACAAAAAACTAGGGGGTCTAAATGCTCACTACACCCCTAGATGAATACCTTAGGGGGTCTAGTTTTCAAAATGGGGTCCATTGTGGGGGTTTTCTATTGTTTTGGCAGCTCAACGCCATTACAAGTGTGCAATGGGGCCTAAACCATTTTCAAGCAAATTTTGTGTTCTGAAAACAACTGCGTGTTCCTTTATGTTTGGGCCCTGCCGTTTGTCAAGACATAAGATTAGGGCCACAATGGGGGTATTTCTGAAGACAGGAGAAATGGGGTGATACATTTTGGAGTGTACATCTTCATTTTCATGTGCTCTGTAGAAAAAAATCTGTCTTTAAATTGACACTTTTGTGTAAAAAATGAAAATTACATTTTTTTTTCACCTTCTTAGCATTAATTTCTACAAAAAACTAGTGGGTCAAAAAACTCATTACACCCATAGATAAATACGTTAAGGGGCCTAGTTTTTAAAATGGGTTCACTTTTGGGGGGTTTCTATTATTCTGACACTTATAAACCTCTGCAAACTTGGCTTGTTTCAGGAAAAAATATGTACTTAAAAATTTTTAACATTTATGTTAAAATGTAAAGTCTCCTAAATAAAAAAAATAAAAAGTAAAAATTTTTGTGAGTGCAGCCAAAATAAAGTAAAGATGTGGAAATAAATTTCTGATAAAAAAATATTGAATAGTATTTATGTATGTATATGAAATATTGCAGTTGAAAATAGGAAAATGTGCAGTTTTTTACAAATTTTCATAAAATTTCACTTTTTTAATAAGGATACGCATATTTTATCGGTAGAATTTTACCACCTAAGTAAAGTACAATATGTGACGAGAAAACAATGTCAGAATTACTTTGATGTGCAAAACCGTTACAAAGTTATTCTAAGCTAAAATGACACATGTCAGATTTCCAAAATTTGGCTTGGTCATTAAGGCCCAAACAGGCTTGGTCACTAAGGGGTTAAAGAAAATGCTGACAGTGGTAACTCTGATCAAAGTAGTGTCACCATACTATTAAGTGAGGCATTACATGTAAGAAAATGTAAAGCAAATGCTTTGGTGAGTCTTGTATTGTCACCCATGAGTAAAGATAACGAGTTGGTACGTAGCATATATACAGGTAGTCAAAGCATTAGGGTCCTGAAAGGGAAATCATGTGAGATTCGGTGTAATGTTGGTCCCTGGCCTGGCGAGGAAACAGTGCTGTTTGAGCCACTATTGCCCAGTCAATGTCTTGAGGGTCTGGAAGCATTCCCTACACTTGTGAAGATACACAGGGGACGAACAAAACAGATAAAGATTCCCGTTCAGAACACCACTAAACATACGGTATATATTCAACCAAGGACTGTGTTAGGCATGATCTACCCAATTATGGAAGAGATCCCTGTGGATGAGATTAAACCTGCAAAACAAACGACACAAAAAAAATATAGGAATACAATATCCATGATGCAAGCAAATGCCCAAAGCTTACAAGGCGAGAAATGGAATCCGCCAGTAGATCTACAGCATCTCACTGAAGAGGAGCAGACACTTGCTAGGCAGATGTTGTGGGAGGAGGCTGAAATTTTTGCAAAAGAGGAGGAAGACATTGGGTGTATTCCTAATCTGAATCTGCAGATCAATTTAACAGACAAGATACCAGTGCAGAAGTCCTACAATTCCATACCAAAACCCTTATATCAGGAAGTAAAAGATTATATACAGAAGCTAATGAAGAGGGGGTGGATACGCAAGTCAAAATCATCTTACTCCTCACCTGTGGTATGTGTACGGAAAAAAGATGGCAGCTTGAGACTGTGCATTGACTTCAGAGAATTAAATAAGAAGACTGTACCTGATAGGCATCCCCTACCACGATCTCAAGATCTTTTAGATAATCTGAGTGGATTCTCATGGTTCTCTATTTTGGATCAGGGAAGTGCTTACCATCAAGGGTTTATCTCCAAAGAATCAAGGCACATGACAGCATTCAGTACACCATGGGGGCTACATGAATGGGTGAGGATCCCTTTTGGCTTGATGAATGCCCCAGCAGCATTCCAAAGGTGTATGGAAGAGACCCTGGAAGGTCTGAGAGATGAATGTTGCTCACCTTATCTTGATGACGTTCTGTGTTATTCTAAGAGTTTTCCAGAACATATTGAAAGTTTACGAAAGATTTTTCAGAGAATGCGTGCATATGGGATTAAGTTGAGACCGAATAAGTGTGAACTTTTCAAAAAAGAAGTGAGGTTCCTAGGAAGACTTGTGTCGGGCAATGGGATTCGACTGGACCCAAAAGATACAGAAGCAATTCAAGCAGTCAGAGAGAGAAAACCAAGGACAGTGGGAGATGTGAGAAAACTACTGGGGTTCTTGAGTTATTACCGCTGCTTTATACAAAACTTCTCCCGAATTGCGAAACCTCTATATGACTTGCTGCAGACAAAGAAAGAATCCAAGAAGACAAGTAGAAATAATTTAGTGAAGGAGAGGCTGCATGTAAAGGCAGGAAGAACACAACAGTTACCCTCAGGAACCTCAGTGCAATGGACAACAAAGCATCAGGAGACCGTTGACAAGATAATAGCGTTGCTAACCAAACCCCCAATTCTTGCTTATCCTAGACTTTAACCTGCCATTTATTTTGCATACTGACGCATCACAGGATGGGTTGGGTGCAGTGCTGTACCAACATCAGGAGAATAAACTACGTATTATTGGGTTTGGTTCTGGGACACTGACACCCACCGAGAAAAATTATCACCTGCACTCAGGTAAACTGGAATTCTTAGCCTTGAAGTGGGCCATTTGTGATAAGTTCCGGGACTATCTGTACTATGCTTCGACTTTCACTGTTTTTACCGACAATAACCCCCTGACCTATGTCCTCAGCTCAGCAAGACTAAATAGCGTGGGACACCGATGGGTAGGGGAGTTAGCTGATTTCTGTTTTGATATTAAATATCGACCAGGGAAGAAAAATGCAGATGCTGATACTCTGTCAAGGATGCCATTGAATACGGCCGAAGATGAAGATGAATTTACAAAGGTGATTCCATCACAGACTATCTCTGCTATATGGAAAGGAAGCAATGCAAGGGTTGATGAAGCAGATCTTTGGGCCATGTCACTAGCCCTAGAACCAGAAGTTGAAGAAAAATTTCGAGCTATTGATCCTCAGGAAATTATTACAAAGGATAAGCTCAGAACTGCTCAGGCAGAAGACAAAGATATTCAAGTGGTGATGGATCTGAAACTGAAGAAGGACGTACCCTCAAGGGAAGACAAAACGGTCCTGGGAAGGAGAGGGAAACAACTCATACATGATTGGGGCAAACTGAGTGTGAAAGATGACATTTTACGACGGCAGAACAAAATAGTGGTTCCAGAGAAACTAACCCCAATAGTGTTGAAATACTTACACAATGACATGGGCCACTGTGGAGCAGATAAAGTGATGCAGCTTGCAAGAGAAAGATTTTACTGGCCTTTCATGCAGAAAGAGATAACAGATTATGTCACTAAAAGATGTAGCTGTCTCAAACAGAAGCATCCAACAGTACCAGACCGGGCACCTATGGGTGCTATTAAAACAAGTGCTCCCTTTGAACTTGTCTCAGTAGATTTCCTTCACCTGGAGAAGAGCAGAGGTGGCTATGAATACATACTGGTAGTCATGGACCATTTCACCCGTTTTGCCCAGGCATATGCTACTCGCAACAAAGCGGGAAAAACAGCTGCAGAGAAGATTTTTGACAATTTCATCCCTGTATTTGGATATCCTGAAAAATTACATCACGATCAAGGCAAGGAATTTGAGAACCACCTTTTTAGAAGGTTGAGACAGTTGTCAGGAATAGCCCATTCTAGGACTACACCGTACCACCCACAAGGCAACCCAGTTGAGAGACTGAACAGAACACTTTTGCAAATGCTTCGGACGTTAGAAGAAGAAAAGAAAACTCAGTGGAAAGAGTATCTCCCGCACATAGTCCATGCATATAACTGTACCAGGCATGAGGCAACTGGCTACGCCCCTCACTACCTGCTATATGGTAGGACACCTCGTCTACCAATAGATCTGATATTTGACCTGGATAATGGAAGCGGAGCAGCTTCACCTCAAGACTATGCTGAGAAATGGGCTTTGAAAATGAAGGAAGCGTATAGAATTGCATCTGAGACCAGCCAAAAGTCATCTCAAAAGGGGAAAAAGTACTATGACAGGCATGTCAAAGGAGTCGCTCTTCAGTCTGGGGACCGTGTTCTTGTAAGGAATTTGTCAGAGCGGGGAGGGCCAGGGAAACTCCGCACTTACTGGGAAAAAGATGTATACAGGGTGGTTGAACAGATAGGGCCAGAACATATTTATAAAGTTGAATCAGAAAAAGGCAATAAACCAACAAGAGTGATTCATCGCAATTTGTTGCTTCCTGTCAGAGATTTACCTCTGGAAAACACACCAAGAAAAACAGGGAAGAGGATTCACACCAGACCAGTAGCTAGACCTGAAGTTAACAGCAATGCAGAAAGCACAGACTCAGATTCTTCAGATGAAGGGTATTACTACTGTCCTGAACTGTTTCAATACAGTGCGCAAGGTATCACTCCTCAACTACGAGCTGAGGCTGAAGAATTTCATCCTAGGGATCGCAATGCCTCACAACAACAGCGGGAAAATCACAGTATGCTTGAGGAAAATGTTCAAGACCTGCTTATAGAACTTGCAGAAGAACAACTGAAAAGCCATCGCTCATTAGATGAGGAAGTCCAAGACTTGCCCATAGACTTTACAGAAGGGTCTGTAGCACCACCCTCACAACAAGTAGATTCATGGTGTGACAAGGATGCAGTTATACCAAATGATCCTGAAGAACAGAGACATGACAGTCCTCCACGACAATCAGACTATTCTCAGAGAACAAGAATACCAAAGAAGATATTCACATATGAGACCCTGGGAAAACCATCTTTCCAAAAATGGAATGTTCATGCAGATGTGATCGAACAGCACTGTGATTCCCCAGAGGTAGAGGGGCCCATCTATATACCCTCATGTTCATACTTTTTGCCAGCAACATATGCCGATTGCGATGATCTGAACTATGGTTGCTTCCATGCATAAATGTCAGGAGACACTTATTAAAAAAACAGGGGGAGTGTGTGACAGGGTTAAATTCAGACTTCCCAACAGCACAAAAACATAAGGCTGTCACTAGAGGGAGCTCTAACATGATTACACTGGTTGAGGAGAGTTAGGGCCTGGTGCTCATATTAAAGTTGGACATCAACTGAGCCACATGTCATGTCTCTCCTCTGTTAAAACAGACGCTGTCGGCTGCATCGTGGCACTAGTCTGCACTACCACTACAAACACGGTTAACAAGTGCAAGCACAGAGGATCTGTTGTTGCTCGCGGCCATTAAAAATGGATATTATTAATTTTCATTTTCTTTAATTTAATTCCTTACTCCTGCTGTGTACATAATGTTCCCCTTAGTAGGCCCCCAGCAGTTAAAATGTCTATTTAGTGGCCCCCAACAGTAATACTTTGCACTTTTTTTCATGCCTAAAAAAAGATTACTTATCCAATTACACACGCAGAGGTAGTTGCTTCTCTCTTGATTCTGAAGGACCTGCATTCCCGGTATGATGATGTCATCATGCTGGGAGCATGTGAATGTAGCCTAATGGCAGAGTTTAGTCTTATAGACTGGGATCAGGTTCTGGTAATTAGGGGCACTGAAGATAAATGGGGATTTTTAATGAGATATTAAAAGACTCCTGTAGTTAGTTTACATCCATAGGTAACAAAATATTCAGAGATAAAAGGAAGTCAGTGTGGCTAAAAAGGGATGTATTTAACATAAAACAAAAACAAAGAGCATTTAAAACATTAAGGTCTGAGGGTTAAGAAAAAGTATCCAGGCTTACAAAGAGCTCAATAGGAAATGTAAAAAATGCAAAAACTTTTCTAAATATATAAATACCAAATAGAGAAAAAAAAATTATAATACTTGCCCTCTGAAAGTTAACCATGGGAATTTAATTGTAGAGGACAATGGGAAGGCAGATATAGGAAACTTTTTATCTGTGTTCACCAGCGATCTGCCAGGGACAGATCTTATTCAGGGGGGCAGTAAACAAGGGCTTCTGTAAAATATCACTAATACCAATTCTTAACACAAGAAGTACAGCTATGTCTGAGCAAATTAAATATGGAATATTCCCCTGGCCTAGATTGCATACATCCATGGGTATTGAGGGAATTAAGCTAAGTAATTAATAGTCCCCATTGTAGCTCATCTTCTTGCCCCCAGACCACCGCTCCGGCCCCATTGACTATAATAGGGGCGGGCCGGAGTTCGGCGGCAGCACGGCAAACATGCGGCCGTAATAAAACTACTACATATCGTAGTTTTATTCCGACCACCTCTCGGCATGTTTGCCGTGCTGCCTCCAGAACTCCGGCTCGCCCCCATTATAGTCAATGGGGCCGGAGCGGTAGTCCAGGGGTCCCGGGTGTCAGAGTGAGGAGGTGAGGAATTAAGTGCAATCTGGATGCTGGTCATGTGGCAGAATTTATATATCTACATTTTGCAAACTCATTTAATACAGTGCCACACAAGAAGAGCCTTGTGCTGAAGCTACAAATGCTGGGCTAGAGGACAATATTTGAACATATGTAAAGAACTGGTTACGGGACAGAAAACATTAATTGTAAATGCTACATACTCAAAATGGTCTGCAGCGGGGTACCACAAGGATCTATGTTACGTCAAATTCTCTATAATGTCTTTATTAATCATATAGTGGACAGTATTGAGAGTGGTGTCAGTTTTTGTGGATGACACAAAACTGTGTAGAATACTCAAAAGTGAAATATAACAGAAACACCTAGATACGCTGGTGGCATAGGTGAGAACATGGTGTAAGAAATTTGATGTTGATAAACGTAACATAATGCACCTGGGCCACAGTAATCGTATGGCTGCCTAGACATATGAGATAAAACTAGAAACAGAACAATATAAGGACTTGGGTATTCTGGTTACAAGTAGGCTAAACAGCAGTACTCAATGTCAGGCAGCAGCTGCAAAAGCAAATAGAAAAAACTCTGTGATCCCAAAGTAATATTACCCATTTATAAATCTCTCATAATGCCATATCTAGAATATGGAATTCTGTTTTGGGTTCCATATACTATAAAAGACATAGGAGAGCTAGAAAGGGTTCAGAGGTGGGAAACCAGATTATTAAATGGAATGGAAGGTCTCTTTTATAGTGAAAGGCTTAAAAATATGTCTCGTTTAACTTGGGGAAAAAAGGCCTTAGAGGTGATAAAAATACATATGTGGCCAGTGCATACAATTGGGACATGATTTATTAATTCCAAAGACTTTACAAAGGAACAGGGGTAATTGTTTGCATGTGGAAGAAAGGCCATTAAGACAGGAAGGGATTCTTTACAGTTAGAGTAGTCAAACTGTGGAATGCCCTATCCCAAGAGGTAGTAATTAGTGTTGATCGAGAACTAAAGTGCTCAGGTGTTCGAGTGCTCGAGCACAATGGAAGTCAATGGGAGAACCCAAGCATTAAACCAGGCACCCCCTGCTCTGAAGAAGGGAGGGTGTCTAGGTCATAGGAAAAGGTCAGAAATTGATGGAAACACCACCGAAATGGTTCGGGAACAGCATGGGGGAGGATGTCTGGATGTATCTTGGACTCCCAGGTCGCTGCTGGGAACAATGTTGTCCGAGTAGTACGCCACTTTTACAGACTGACAATAATACGCACAAAACCGAAGATAAAATTAGTTTTAGAGGAAAAATTATTAGGAAACATTCTTTCCTGTATATTAAATTGTATATAAAGTGCAAGTGCTGCCAAAAATTACAAGGAAGAGGCACTCCGATACAACCTGTATATCACATAAAGGAGGGCCTCATTCCCATTGTGGTACAATTGTGCAGGTAGTGGGACTCCTACACTCATAAAGCCTATGCACTAAGTGAAAGGGCTGCCAAAAATTACAAGGAATCGGCACTACAATGCACCCTTTATTACACATAAAGGAGGGCATCATACGCCCTTGAAAAATTATGATTGATGGCCTGCTGGTGACCCTCAAAAACATTAGGAGCAAGGGCCTGCTGGTGACCCTCTAAAACATCAGGGGCGAGGGCCTGCTGCTGTTCTGACCATCTAAAACATTAGGGGTGAGGGTCTGCTGCAGAGCTGACCCTGTAAAACATTATGGTTGAGGGCATGCTGGTGATCTGACCCTCAAAAAGATTGTAGGGGAGGACCTGCTGGTGAGCTGACCCTGTAAAACATTATGGTTGAGGGCCTGCGGATAAGCTGACCCTCTAAAAGATTGTATGCGAGGGCCTGCTGGTGAGCTGACCCTCTAAAAGATTGTAAGTGAGGGCATGCTGGTGAGCTGACCCTCTAAAACATCATATGCGAGGGCCTACAGGTGAGCTGACCCTCTACAACATTAGGAGCTAAGGCAGATTAATAAGTATGTTGATATGATGGAAGAGGAGGAGGAGGAGAAAAGGAAGATTGAACAATTGACCCTGTAAAACAATATGGTTGAGAGCCTTCTGGTGAGCTGACCATCAAAAACATTACATGTGAGGGCCTGCAGGTGATCTGAACCACGAAAAGATTGTAGGTGAGGGCCTGTTGGTAAGCTGACTCTTTAAAACATTACATGTGAGTGCCTGCAGCTGAGCTGACCCTCTACAACATTAGAAGCAAGGGCAGATTAATAAGCATGTTGATATGATGGAAGAGGAGGAGGATGAGAAAGGGAAGATTGAACAATATACCATTTTTGTGGTGGAGGGGTTGCATGGGAATACAGTGTATTCAGTACATTATAAAAACACATTTAAAGTGCCTTTATGTTCAGCAGCTTTCCTCTGGTGGAGTAGAGAAGGGGCAATCCAGGCCTTGTTCATTTTTATAAGAGTCAACCTGTCAGCATTTGCAGTTGACAGGCAGATGCACTCATCAGCACTAAATACCTGCTCTGACAAAACGCTGGCGGCTGGGCAGGGCAGCACCTCCAAGCTGTAGAGCGCCAGTTCATGCCATGTGTCCAGCTTGGACACGCAGTAGTTGTAAGGCACAGAGGGATCATTGAGGACTCGGTCTGCAACGTACTCCTTCACCATCTTTCAAAAAATTTCGCTCCTTGTGACACTAGGCTGCGCATCAGGGTGAGGCTGCTGGCGGGTGTCATCAAACTGTCCCAGGCTTTGGAGAGTGTTGCCCTGCCTCTGTTAGAACTGCTGTGTGTTTTCCCTTGTCTCCTTGCTCGGTTGCCCAAGGAACTACATACTCTGCTGCCAGCATTGTCAGCTGGAAATTTTTGGAGCAATTTTTCCACAAGGACCTTCTGGTATTGCACCATTTTGCTCGTCCTCTCCACCACAGGAATGAGAAATAAGAAGTTCTCTTCATAGCAGGGGTCGAGAAGGGTGAACAACCAGTAATCGGTGTTGTCCACAATGCGTAAAACGCGTGGGTGCTGGAAAGACAGCCTAACATAGTCAGCCATGTGTGCCACAATCCCAACAGGCATGACTTTGCTGTCATCATTAGGAGGATGACTCTCAATCTCCTCATCCTCTTCCTCCTCTTCTGCCCATCCACGCTGAACAGATGGAATTAAACTTCCATGGGTACTACCCTCTATAGCGGAGGCAACCGTCTCCTGCTTCTCCCCCTCCTCATCATCATCCAATTTGCGCTAAGAAGACGAACTAAGGGTGGTCTGGCTATTACCCTGTGTAATGTCTTCCCCCATTTTCAAAGCGTCAGCCTTAATTGTGAGCAGCGAGCGTTTGAGTAGACACAGAAGTGGGATGGTGATGCTAATAATAGCAGTGTTGACAGACCGGCAAAAACTGTCGATGACTTGCGGAAATGGGCACACACATGACGCACCTTCATGAGTAGCTTAGGCAAATTGGGGTAGGTTTTGAGAAACCGCTGAACCACTAAGTTGAAGACGTGGGCTAGGCATGGGATTTGTGTGAGCTTGCAGAGCTCCAAAGCTGCCACCAAGTTACAGCCATTATCAGACACAACCATGCCTGGTTCTAGGTTGAGTGGCCAGAGCCACAGCTCAGTCTGGTCTCTTATCCCCTGCCACAGCTCTGCGGCGGTGTGCTGTTTTTCACCTAAGCAAATCAGCTTAACCCCTTAAGGACTCAGCCCTATTTCACCTTAAGGACCAGGCCATTTTTTGAAAATCTGACCAGTGTCACTTTAAGTGCTGATAACTTTAAAACGCTTTGACTTATTCAGGCCATTCTGAGATTGTTTTTTTGTCACATATTGTACTTCATGACACTGGTAAAATAAAGTAAAAAAAATATTTTTTATTTATAAAAAAATACCAAATTTACCACATAGTAATACCTCCAAAAATAGTTATTACTTTACATTCCCCATATGTCTACTTCATGTTTGGATCATTTTGGGAATGATATTTTAGTTTTTAGGGATGTTACAAGGCTTATAAGTTTAGAACCAAATCTTGAAAGTTTCCAGAAATTTTCAAAAAACCTATTTTTAGGGACCAGTTCAGGTCTGAAGTCCCTTTGAGAGGTTTACATCTAGAACCCACCCAAAATTGACCCTATTATATAAACTACACCCCTCAAGGTATTCCAAACAGATTTTACAAACTTTGTTAACCCTTTAGGTGTTCCACAAGAATTAATGGAAAATAGAGATACAATTTCAAAATTTCACTTTTTTGGTAGATTTTCCATTTTAATTTTTTTTTTCCAGTTACAAAGCAACTCCGCGGTATTTAATATGCAAATGTATTTTATGCATTCCTTGAAGGAAATAAAGGCAACATACATGTCATTACCACAGAACTACTGGCTAGGAAGCTGCTGCCTTCTCCTTTGTGTGCTGATCTTCTGCTGAAGATAGGGCAGTGGGAGGATCCAGGAAGGGGCAGGGGAAGGGGCATTTATTTCCCTAGTAGAATCCCATAGTCATGTTTAAAGTTTAAGCTAACAATCTGAGTTTACAAGTTTTTATAGCCTTAGCTGAATGACAGCAGTTTTTCAAATGGTTTACAGCTTCAGTCTTGAACTATTGACTATCCATTCCCTTAACTTATACAAGTGTCTCTAGTCCTTATACAAGTGTCTTAATCAGTTATCAGTGAGAGGCTAGGTTAAAGGGAACCTGTCACTGGGATTTTGTGTATAGAGCTGAGGACATGGGTTGCTAGATGGCCAATAGCACATCCGCAATACCCAGTCCCCATAGCTCTGCGTGCTTTTATTGTGTAAAAAAAAACTATTTGATACATATGCAAATTAACATAAAAGAGTCATATCTTACTTGTGTGACCAGAGAAGAGTCATATTTTCAAGCTTTGACTCATCTCATCTAATTTGCATATGTATCAAATCATTTTTTTTTTACACAATAAAAGCACACAAAGCTATGGGGACTGGGTATTGTGGATGTGCTAGCGGCCATCTAGCAACCCATGTCCTCAGCTCTATACCCAAAATCCTGGTGACAGGTTCCCTTTAACCATGTGCGTTGCGTTATCTGTAACAGCGGAACACAACACAATGGAAAGTATAAGTATTGCCGCTCCTTAACTGTGCGTTGCGTGCCATATAGTGAAGCATATGAAAAGCATGCTTCTTCATGGTCACTTAACGTGTTCGTTTTACTGTAACGTGACGCACTGCATGCATTGGCCTTTATTCTTACAGTAGAGAAGTACCGTATTTTTCGCAAAAGTGGGGGGAAAATAGCAGTTCATCTAATGGGGCAAAAGCTGCGACCGTCCGGTGAAAAGGCTGAGAGGAAGGAGGGGCTGGGGGCCGGCATCTGTTTCTGTAATGGCAGCGGGGCCAGGTGCAGTCACTGTATTCTACTACACCAGGCGCCGCTCACTGTAGTATACGGTAATCATATCTAACTTGTTAAAGTATTCCAATCATCTTAAATCTAGCGCTGTACTACTTACTACTAACTTCTTGGCAGTCAGGAGGCCGGGTTGGCGCTCAGAGCGTAGCTCACTACGCCATTCGCCTGCTCCTCCCACTTTATGAATGAAGCAGGCACCGGGCCCCGTTGCCATTACAGAAACAGATGCCAGCCCCCATTCACTACACAGGGACACTGTTATGGGGGGATCTGTGGATGACACATAAGATAAGATGCTATATATGTGTCATCCACAGATGCCCCCACAATGATCCCCCATAACAGTGCCATCCACAAATGCCCCCATAACAGTGCCATCCGCAGATGCCCCATAACAGTGCCATCCACAGATGCCCCCATAATAGTGCCATGCACAGATGCCCCCATAACAGTGCCATCCACAGATGCCCCCATAACAGTGTCATCCACAGATGCCCCCATAACAGTGTCATCCACAGACCACCATTTGTTCAAAACCCACCAAAAGCACACCTTTTGGTTCAAAATATATTTTTCTTATTTTCCTCCTCAAAAACCTAGGTGCGTCTCATGGGCAGGTGCATCTTATAGGGCGAAAAATACGGTAATTAATTATAACTTTTTGTGAATTGGGACATTTAAACTTGCTTTTTTCATTTATTCCAATTTAAATCTAGTAGGAGTCGTACTCGGTTAATTTTTTGTTGACTCCGACTCCAGGTACCCAAAATTGCCTCCGACTCCACAGCCCTGATAGAGCCACAGGCACATTTAATAAGTACAGTTTCGGATTCATGCTATTTGGACGGACCTGGCCATATGTTTAGGTTATAGGCCTAAAATGTCATAACAGAATCCCTTTAAAGAACTACAGTCTGTGATTGCTGCTCCTCTAATAGACTTGTTTAACCACTAACTCTTAACAGGTGATGTTCCTGAAGATTGAAGAATGTTCAGTGTTGTACCTTTCCAAAAGAAGAGTAGCAGAGAGGAAGCTGGAAACTACAGACCACTGAGCTGGACACATGTAGTAGTAAAAATAATGGAAAGCTTCCTAAAAAATGAAAATTGACCACATAAAAAACAATTTATTGGATTAAAAACATCATGGCTTTACTTAGGGACGATCATGTCAAACTAATCTTATTGATTTCTTTGACTATGTCACAAAAGTGTTGGTTGAAGGAGGTGCTGTGGCTATTGCCTGCCCCTGGATTTTAGTAAAGCCACATACTGTGCCACATAATGAGCTGATAGATAACTACTGAAGATTGCACTTAATGCCTGGATAGTTCAGTGTATCCGTGGTTGGCTGTGTGTTGTTGTTAATGAGGTACATTCTGAGGAGAGACAAGTCAGGTGTGGTATACCTCAAAGATCCATCCTGGGTCCTATTCTTTTAAATATTTTTGTAGGCAACATGGGAGAAGGTTTGGTAGGTAAGATTTGCCTGTTTACCAATGACACAAAATTGTGTATGGAGGGGTTTGTAAAATGGGAAAAAAAGATTATTGTGCTTTACTAGAAAAATGGTTCAAACTATGGAAACTGCACTTCATTGTTTTCAAATGTAAAATAATGCACTTGGGGAGAAAGAACCCTCAGCCTGAGAATTGTATTGGCAGCTCTGTGTTATTAAGGGGGTTAGAAGAGAAGGACTTAGGCATTCTGATATCAGAGAGCTTCCAAAAGAGTGCAAAAGGTAGAGGGGCAGCAGGGAAAGCAAGTAGGATGCTTGGCTGTATAGCTATAGGTATAACAAGTAGGCAGATAGAGATTGTAATCCCACTGTGTAGAACGCTAGTGAGACAACATTTGGAATACTGTGTCCAGTTTTGGGGACCCGACCTACAAAAAGACATAGATAAAATGGCACGGGTGCATAAAACATATAAGGATAGGCTTAAAAACTTAATCTTTATAGCCTTGAGGCAAGAAAGAAAAGGGGGGCATGACCTAAGCCTTTAAATATGTTAAAGGTTTACATAATGTCGAGGAGGAAAGTGCTCTCAATAAGAAGATAAACACAAGAACAAGGGGGCCCAATCTGAAATTAGATCCCGAGCAATGTCAGGAAATATTATTTTACTGAAAGAGTGGTTGAAGCTTGGAGCAAACTTCCAGCAGATGTGGTTGGGAAATCTAAGTAAGTGAATATAAACATGCCTGGGATAGAGAAAAAAAAAAGAAATAATACAAGGGCCGACTAGAGGAACCAGGTCGTCTTTTTCTGCCGTCAATCTTCTATCTACGACTATGACAATGACTAACTTACAATAATAAAATATAACCCCTTAGTGACCAGCCTGTTTTGGGCCTTACTGAACAAGCATTTTTCTTCCTTTTTTAATCTTTACCTTCCAAGACCTTTAACTTTTATATTTTTCCATCTATATAGCTGTATGAGGGCTTGTTTTTGTGGGAAAGGTTGTAGTTTTTAATGGCACCATTTTGGGGTACACATCATTTAGCAATTCTGTCTTTTTTTTAAATATAAGCAAACATTTTTTAAATATATATTTTTTTTTACGCCGTTTACCGTAGGGGATAGTTTACATGATATTTATGTAGTGTGGGTCGTTATGGACGCGGCAATACCAAACATATGGGGGAGATTATTTTTTTGCAATTTTTTTTTTGAAAAGCGGATTTTCAATTGAAAAAAAAATTGTTTTTTATAGAATTTATTTATTTAATAAATGTGTTTTTTTATGTTTTGTTTACCACTTAATAGTCCCACGAGGGGACTATAACAGACAGTATTCAGATTGATTTTAAAATGCAATGAAATATATTATAGTGCATTGCATTTTAATGTCAGTGCTATACAGACATTAACCAGCAGGCTTCGCCAGAGAGTCACAGCCTGCTGGTTACTACTCAATGCAGGCTTGGGGCCTTCATAAGATAGCCGGGCCCCCACTCCTCACTGCACAGGGGACCTGTGCAGCACTTAGACTGGGCCGCAGTAAAAAAAAAAGAAGCGGCAGCCCAGCTTAAGGCCCCTTAGTGACTGCCGTAAAAAAGCGTATGGGTGGTCACTAAGGGCTCAATAACAATAAAAACATGATTAAGAGATGGAGACTTTGATTAAATCAAATTAAGGTAAAAGTGCAAATGACATGTGCCAGGTGTGCAAAATGAAAGTGAGTTGGTGTGAACAAACCATATATAAATACATTAAAAATGCATATAATTCATTATACAAGTCCTAAGATCGAAAATAGTGCTACTCACCAAGGATTAGGGCGATACATAACAGGTGCTACCAGATAAAAGTCTATAAATGTTTGACTATGCATCATACACAATATACAGTCGTGGCCAAAAGTTATGAGAATGACACAAATATTAGTTTTCACAAAGTTTGCTGCTAAACTGCTTTTAGATCTTTGTTTCAGTTGTTTCTGTGATGTAGTGAAATATAATTACACGCACTTCATACGTTTCAAAGGCTTTTATCGACAATTACATGACATTTATGCAGAGTCAGTATTTGCAGTGTTGGCCCTTCTTTTTCAGGACCTCTGCAATTCGACTGGGCATGCTCTCAATCAACTTCTGGGCCAATTCCTGACTGATAGCAACCCATTCTTTCATAATCACTTTTTGGAGTTTGTCAGAATTAGTGGGTTTTTGTTTGTCCACCCACCTCTTGAGGATTGACCAAAAGTTCTCAATGGAATTAAGATCTGGGGAGTTTTCAGGCCATGGATCTAAAATGTCAACGTTTTGGTCCCCGAGCCACTTAGTTATCACTTTTGCCTCCCGAGCCACTTAGTTATCACTTTTGCCTTATGGCACGGTGCTCCATCGTTCTGGAAAATGCATTGTCCTTCACCAAACTGTTGTTGGATTGTTGGAAGAAGTTGCTGTTGGAGGGTGTTTTGGTACCAATCTTTATTCATGGCTGTGTTTTTGGGCAAAATTGTAAGTGAGCCCACTCCCTTGGATGAGAAGCAACCCCCTTGATGCCCCAAACAATTGGAAAGAGGCTTCATCGGAGAATATGACTTTGCCCCAGTCCTCAGCAGTCCATTCACCATATTTTCTGCAGAAGATCAATCTGTCCCTGATGTTTTTTTTAGAGAGAAGTGGCTTCTTTGCTGCCCTTCTCGACACCAGGCCATCTTCCAAAAGTCTTCGCCTCACTGTGCGTGCAGATGCGCTCACACCTGCCTGCTGCCATTCCTAAGCAAGCTCTGCACTGGTGGCACTCCGATCCCGCAGCTGAATCCTCTTTAGGAGACGATCCTGGCGCTTGCTGGACTTTTTTGGACGCCCTGAAGCCTTCTTAACAAGAATTGAACCTCTTTCCTTGAAGTTCTTGATGATCCTATAAATTGTTGATTGAGGTGCAATCTTAGCCACAATATCCTTGCCTGTGAAGCCATTTTTATGCAACGCAATGATGGCTGCACGCGTTTCTTTGCAGGTCACCATGGTTAACAATGGAAGAACTATGATTTCAAGCATCACCCTCCTTTTAACAGGTCAAGTCTGCCATTTTAACCCAATCAGCCTGACATAATGATCTCCAGCCTTGTGCTCGTCAACATTTTCACCTGAGTTAACAAGACGATTACTGAAATGATCTCAGCAGGTCCTTTAATGACAGCAATGAAATGCAGTGGAAAGTTTTTTGGGGAATTAAGTTAATTTTCATGGCAAAGAAGGACTATTCAATTCATCTGATCACTCTTCATAGCATTCTGGAGTATATGCAAATTGCTATTATAAAAACTTTAAGGGATTCTGTCACCTCCCCTAACCCAAAATCGGATTTTAAAGCAGTCATGCAGCACAGCTTACCTTGAATAGGCTGTGCTCTTCTATCTTGTAATCCGTCCAGTAGTTTATGTGAAAATCGACTTTTATGGTTATGCAAATTAGCCCTGAAGGTGCCCAGAGGGGCGTTTTGTTCCCCTTAGTGAGCCCAGTAAAGCCCTTCTTACAGTGCCCAGCCCGCCTTCCTTGCGACTGTCTAACCGCCCCCAGCCTTCCACAGCCTCTCATCCCTCTCCTCCCCCTCCCTCACGGCCGAACGAACTCTCGCACAGGCGCAGTACCCACTGAGTGCTGCGCCAGTGCGATCTGCAGGAGACTGAGGGCAGGAGCTTTATCCTCGTCACTGGGCATGCGCCGAGCCCAGTGACGTCCGATGCTCGCTCTTCCCTGCTGACTGAGGGAAGAGCGAGCATTGGACGTCACTGGGCTCGGCGCATGCCCAGTGACGAGGATGAAGCTCCTGCCCTCAGTCTCCTGCAGATCGCACTGGCGCAGCACTCAGTGGGTACTGCGCCTGTGCGAGAGTTCGTTCGGCCGTGAGGGAGGGGGAGGAGAGGGATGAGAGACTGTGGGAGGTTAGGCAGTTAGAAGGAAGGCGGGCTGGGCACTGTAAGAGGGGCGTTACCGGGCTCACTAAGGGGAACAAAACGCCCCTCTGGGCACCTTCAGGGCTAATTTGCATAACCATAAAAGTCGATTTTCACACACTGGACGGATTACAAGATAGAAGAGCACAGCCTATTCAAGGTAAGCTGTGCTGCATGACTGCTTTAAAATTCGATTTTTGGTTAGGGGAGGTGACAGAATCCCTTTAAGCAGCAACTTTTCCAATTTCCAATATTTATGTAATTCTCAAAACTTTTGGCCACGACTGTACATGAAAAACATATGAAAATATTATGAAAAATGAGTTGATAAAATCAAGTGGTGCAATACTGCATAGACGCAGCCAGAGTGCAAAATACAATAGAAGGACAGTTGAAAATTAGAAGGCATAAGCCATGAGAAGGAATCACACAAAGGTGATTAATAATAGAATAGGAACACTTAAAAAAAGCCATTCATAAGGTAAAGATAATGTCCAAAAGTCGCCAATCCTGTAGAACAAATAAAATATCACATTGTTCAACTTCTGCAAAAAAGGGGAGCCTAGAATTAAAGGAAAAATATTAAAAAACCCTCCAAACATTTAAAAAAACAAAGCCCATATTTTCTGACATAACAATGGTTAGGGACCTAGGGAAAAAGATAGAAAAAGGGATAAGCATAGAAAGAAATGAGGAACCAAGAGGGAGGAACTGAACAAGAAGACCCAGGTAAATGCTATAGGTACCCTCATAAGAAACGCATTCAACTATTGTACTCATTTAGCCCTGCTGGGGATAATGTACCTAGTTTATGGATGCATTTGGTCTCCTTATGTTTCCACCTCTGATTGTAGGGTGGATCTGGCCTATACCTCTCACTTTGAAGATATTGCCATTGCTCCTATGCAATTGAAAAATGTCTAGGTACAGGTTTGAGGCCAGAGACAAACTCACTGTCAACCGCTGAGAAGATATCAAGTACATGCTCCCGTACACATTTCAAACTCCCTAGTGTTCTTTCTCACATAAATTTTGGCACTGGGGCAAGTGGTAATCTTGTATGTAGTTTTGACTGTGGAGTCCTGAAAAACATCACACTTCTCAATATTGGGATATGCAAAACACTTCCCACAAAGGAAGCATCCCTATTTGGGGCTTTTGGGGCCAAAGACCCTCCCTGGATGCTCACCTTGATGATGACTCTTCACCAGGATATCCTTCAGACTCTCTAATCTTCTATAGGTCAAAGATGGTCGATCCTGTATGTGCTCACATAATTCGGTATCTGTCATTAAGTTTGGCCAGAATTTTATTCCGATTTGCCCTGGGGTTTCCTTTTTCCTCTTGGTGTGTAGAAGTGTAATACGATTACAGTTTTGCACTCTCTGGAGTGCTCTCTTAATGGCCCTGTATCTGTAGCCCCGTTCCTGAAACCTCAATGCTTAAAAGTCCCCTCATCTAAACAAATGCATCTAAGGCGCAAGTATTGTCCCATTGAGATGTTGTTAATCAGGTGTTGAGGGTGAGCAGAGGAAGCATATAGTAATGTGTTAGTAGCCGTTGGCTTTCTAAATAAGTCAGTCTGGATATGTCCCATCTCATCTACTGACAATTCTACATATCCAGTAAATCAACCTTTGATTTGCTGTATTTATAGGTCATCTTGATATTATAAGGATTCTCGTTGAGTGCAATCATGAAGCATTCTAGATCTTGCACCGAACCCTGCCAAATCGTCAGAATATCGTCAATATACCCGCATCCAAAATTGGACCTTTTCTTTCGAGTTGGCAGGGTTTGTCATGAAAATCTCCCTCTCCCATTGGCCCAAGAATAGATTTGCGTACATGGCCGTGCCATGTAATTGGAAATAAAAAGTCTCTTTAAAAACAAACAAATTGTGTGTGAGGGAAAACTTCAGTGCAGTATTGATGAACTCACTATGTTTGGGATCCATTTTGCTCCGACATAATGTCTGAGCAACTGCAGCAGTTCCATCCAGTTGTCTAATTGATGTATAGATAGACTTTACATCGCATGTGACCCCATTTGGGAAAGAAGACACCCCAAGGTATTTTGTGATGGGCATAGTGAGTTCATGGAAGTTTTTATTTTTTGGCACAAGTTAGTGGAATATGAGACTTTGTAAGAAAAAAAAAATCAGCATTTTCCGCTAACTTGTGACAAAAAATAAAAAGTTCTATGAACTCACTATGCCCATCAGCAAATACCTTAGGGTGCCTACTTTCCAAAATGGGGTCATTTGTGGGGTGTTTGTACTGTCTGGGCATTGTAGAACCTCAGGAAACATGACAGGTGCTCAGAAAGTCAGAGCTGCTTCAAAAAGCGGAAATTCACATTTTTGTACCATAGTTTGTAAACGCTATAACTTTTACCCAAACCATTTTTTTTTTTACCCAAACATTTTTTTTTTATTAAAGGCATGTAGAACAATATTTCGCAAAAAATTTATATATGGATGTCGTTTTTTTTGCAAAATTTTACAACTGAAAGTGAAAAATTTAATTTTTTTGCAAAAAAATCATTAAATTTCGATTAATAACAAAAAAGTTAAAATGTCAGCAGCAATGAAATACCACCAAATGAAAGCTCTATTAGTGAGAAGAAAAGGAGGTAAAATTAATTTGGGTGGTAAGTTGCATGACCGAGCAATAAACGGTGAAAGGAGTGTAGTGCAGAAGTGTAAAAAGTGGTCTGGTCATTAAGGGTGTTTCAGCTAGGGGGGTTGAAGTGGTTAATTCAGATATCGAGTCTGCAATAATTTGGAGGGCACAACTATTTGATGTAGCATGGAATCATTTTAAAGGTACTTGTAATAAATATGTTATATACAATATATACATAGAATTAATAAACAAATCAATGATAAAGAAATGGGAATAAAAATATACCTGGGACACCTATAGGTGAGCAATAATAAAATAAATTAAAATATAGAAAAGTATATAATTGATAGTCACAGAGATGATGATATCAATTAGGCAATAGGTTTATATTATTAAATTACAAGACCATGATTGATAATTATGTAAATTGCTCATAATTCACATGAATTGTAGTGAGATTCCAAAATATACCTATTTGATATCAACACGTCATTAATAACAAAAGTCGATATAAATCAATATTCTTCCCAAATATAAACAAAATAGAATAAAATCCCAAAAAATGATAGACAGTATCATAAATATAAGCCACTGATTAATTAATGTTCATATATTGAACCAATTGGTATTAAGATATAATATTTGTAAGGCTCCAATTGGTCCTATATCGATCTTTCTAATGTAATTCTCATTATCCTGACATCAGTACATTCATAGAGTTGGGGGGTAATTAATGTCCCTTCTATAAAAGTAACTTGTTGTTAGTAGATTGTTAGATAGCCATCATCTGGTAGTTGGTTGTGGTTAATATAGCATATTTGTTATTCAATTACCAATCCTTTTTTGTTACAAGGTACAGTACCTTTATGTCCTGATTGTAACTATAATACAGTAAAATATAACAAGTTTGCTACTACGTTACCAATCCCTTGGCATAGCGACTTTATATCAGGAACCCAGCTGTGATAATGCGGCCTCTAGACTTTGCCGGGTCGGCTCTTTCGACGTCCCACGTGGCTGTAATAGTCCGGCCGCTGAGCAGTGCCAGCTCGTTTGTTTTAGCGTCCCATTTGTTTAGGAGGCTATAGGTCGGGCCGGCCGCTAATCACCTGTAGGTAGGAATTTGGCAGAGATCGCTCCTCTTACTACGGATAGTATAGTTGTGCGTTTCAGAGCCTCGTGCTCCTTCCTCAGTGATTCACAGTGTACGTCCCAATGGGTCGTATTTAAAGATGATCCCTTGATTAAAAGGGGGACTGCAAATTGTAATCCATGCTTGCATGAAAGTGCGGACTGGCTTACGTAAGGTTACATCACCAAAGGCGACTAGAAAGTATAAGGTTATCACTTCTCTCAAATTATAGAACAAGCTTATAATATTAAGAAAATACACTGCCTGTCCCAAAAAAAAAAAAAAAAGTCACACACTCTATTATTTAGTTGGACGCACGCATAAGCTTCTGCAATGTCACAAGATTTATTTCCATTCAGTGTTGCATTAATTTTTCACCAAGATCTTGCATTGATGATGGGAGAGTCTGAATGCTGCACAAAGCCTTCTCCAGCACATCCCAAATATTCTCAATGGAGTTAAGGTCTGGACTCTTGTCTCATGCTCCCTGAACCACTCTTTCACAATTTGAGCCCGATGAATCCTGGCATTGTCATCTTGGAATATGCCTGTGCCATCAGGGAAGAAAAAATCCATTGATGGAATAACCTGGTCATTCAGTATGTTCAGGTAGTCAGCTGACCTCATTCCTGGAGCACATACTGTTGCCGAACCTAGACCTGACCAACTGCAGCAACCCCAGATCATAGCACTGCCCACACAGGCACTAGGCATGATGGGTACATCACTTCATCTGCCTCTCTTCTTACCCTGATGCGCCCATCACTTTGGAACAGGGTAAATCTGGACTCATCAGACCACATGACATTCTTCCATTGCTCCAGAGTCAAATCTTTATGGTCCCTAGCAAATTGAAGCCTTTTTTTCTAGTTTGCCTCACTGATTAGTGGTTTTCTTACGGCTACACAGCTGTTCAGTCCCACTCCCTTGAGTTCCCTTTGTATTGTGCATGTGGAAATGCTCTTACTTTCACTATTAAACATAGCCCTGAGTTCTACTGTTGTTTTTCTTCGATTTGATTTCACCAAACGTTTAAGTGATCGCCGATCACGATCATTCAGGATTTTTTTCCCGCCACATTTCTTCCTCGAATACGATGGGTCCCCACTATCCTTCCAGTTTTTAATAATACGAAAGACAGTTCTTAACCTAATTTTAGCAGTTTCTGCAATCTCCTTAGATGTTTTCTCTGCTTGATGCATGGTAATGATTTGACCTTTCTCAAACAGACTAACATCTTTTCCACGACCACGAGATGTGTCTTTCGACATGGTTGTTTAAGAAATGAGAAGCAACTCATTGCACCAGTTGGGGTTAAATAACTTGTTGCCAGCTTAAAGATAATCGCCCATGCACTAATTATCCAATAGGAGGCTCATAACTATTTGCTTAGTTAAATCCAGGTGGCGACTTTTTCTTTTGGACAGGCAGTGTAGAACATAACTGTGGCTTAATATAAATAAAACAAAAGTAAACCTCTAATAAGAAAACCTAGATAGAAAGCCTATATCTATATAAAAATATAGGGTATAATCCAAATTAACGCGCCAGCATTATTGATGCATTTTTACCTCAAAATGGCAAATAAACTAATAATCTCAAATAACTACAATTTATGTAGTCAAGACAGAGGGAAAAAAAAGTTTTTGTTGTTTTTGGTGTTTTCAATGCATTTTCGATATATTTTATAATAGAAAGTATGCTTGGAATATAATGATGACTAAGTCAAATAAATATTTGTTGATCTGTAATATGGTTTTAGTACTGAACTTGATAGTTATCTATATGATTCTATTATTCCCTTTCTTTTCTTTCTACCATCTAGTGTTTTCCTCCCCTTATTTTCTCTTTGTATCCCCTTGCATTTTTTTCTTTTACAGATATGTTTCCCAAAAACAAAGGATGTGAATGATATAGATGTATGGAGATGGGGGCCTTCCAGGGAGGGGAGATCAAGGTGCTGGTAAACAGCCGGACCTTGATGTCCATTCCCTGACTGGTACCCATCCCATTACTACAGGAATCCGAACAGTTCCATTTCCGCATTTAGACCTGCAGGAATGATAGTATCGAATTCAAAAATTCTTCTCGACTCTACCCTAGACATATTGGCTCCTCTCCATGGTCTTTTAACCTTTTCGAAGGCCGCAAAAATAAGTTGGGTAGGATCTTTATTATGGTAGTCCTTAAAATGCTTTGAGACAGTGTCATTAAAATTCGTTTTTGATATTTGTGTTATGTTCTGCTACTCTTTTTTTTAATGCTCGTTTCTTTCTTCCTATATATTGTTTGTGGCATGGGCATTCTAATACATATGTATATATTACATCAGTTGAGTCACAAGTGAGATTATCCTTAATGTCATAGTAAAAAGAGTTCCGTATTATACGTATTTCCATGGTTTTCTGAGGAAAATTTGTGATTTTACAATCATTGCATCTACAGCATATACAGGTCCTTCTAAAAAAATTAGCATATTGTGATAAAGTTCATTATTTTCTGTAATGTACTGATAAACATTAGACTTTCATATATTTTAGATTCATTACACACCAACTGAAGTAGTTCAAGCCTTTTATTGTTTTAATATTGATGATTTTGGCATACAGCTCATGAAAACCCAAAATTCCTATCTAAAAAAATTAGCATATCATGAAAAGGTTCTCTAAACGAGCTATTAACCTAATCATCTGAATCAACTAATTAACTCTAAACACCTGCAAAAGATTCCTGAGGCTTTTAAAAACTCCCAGCCTGGTTCATTACTCAAAACCGCAATCATGGGTAAGACTGCCGACCTGACTGCTGCCCAAAAGGCCATCATTGACACCCTCAAGCAAGAGGGTAAGACACAGAAAGAAATTTCTGAACGAATAGGCTGTTACCAGAGTGCTGTATCAAGGCACCTCAGTGGGAAGTCTGTGGGAAGGAAAAAGTGTGGCAGAAAACGCTGCACAACGAGAAGTGGTAACCGGACCCTGAGGAAGATTGTGGAGACGGACCGATTCCAGACCTTGGGGGACCTGCGGAAGCAGTGGACTGAGTCTGGAGTAGAAACATCTAGAGCCACCGTGTACAGGCGTGTGCAGGAAATGGGCTACAGGTGCCGCATTCCCCAGGTCAAGCCACTTTTGAACCAGAAACAGCGGCAGAAGCGCCTGACCTGGGCTACAGAGAAGCAGCACTGGACTGTTGCATGTCATTCGGAAATCAAGGTGCCAGAGTCTGGAGGAAGACTGGGGAGAGGGAAATGCCAAAATGCCTGAAGTCCAGAGTCAAGTACCCACAGTCAGTGATGGTCTGGGGTGCCATGTCAGCTGCTGGTGTTGGTCCACTGTGTTTTATCAAGGGCAGTGTCAATGCAGCTAGCTATCAGGAGATTTTGGAGCACTTCATGCTTCCATCTGATGAAAAGCTTTATGGAGATGAAGATTTCATTTTTCAGCACGACCTGGCACCTGCTCACAGTGCCAAAACCACTGGTAAATGGTTTACTGACTGTTGAGGAACGGTTGAGCCGTATGCATATATATCCATGCATGCCTGCAAACATGTGTGGGCATGTATGGTATATGTGCATGCATTATCCACCGCATCATGGGATGATGTGCGCAGATGTGCCCAACATCTGCGCACGTCTGCTCATGGGGATCCCCAGGGGCTCATGGTGGCCCCTGTGGGATATATGGGCTTGTGTCCCCTTATAATGTAGGGGCTTGTGTCCCCTTATAATGTAGGGGCTTGTGTCCCCTTATAATGTAGGGGCTTGTGTCCCCTTATAATGTAGGGGCTTGTGTCCCCTTATAATGTAGGGGCTTGTGCCCCCTTATATAATTATGTGCCCCCTTATGTCCCTAATATTAATGTATATACATGTGTATGGATGTGCCCCAAGCATCCATACTCATGTATATTATACGTATCCCCCCCTCCTACACCTGAAACCAGGTGCATCGGTTTGAATGTGCCCCAAGCATTCAAACCGATGCAATCTGGCTAATTACATCAGAATGACTGGACAAGGGTCCGGTCATCCTGATGGATACAAAGAGCTCAGATTCAACAGAATCTGAGCCCTTTGTTGTAATTATCTCCAGCGCTGCTGGAGATAATTACGCATGATAGAAGAAGGGGAGAAGCCTCCCCTCCTCCTATTATGCGCATTCCGACAGTGCGATTACAATCGCACTGTCCGGAATGCTAAGGGCAGCAGGCGGGAGATCAAAGGCATCTCCCGCCTGTCTGCAGCGCGTCCCCGATGTGCGGGCCGGCGCAGTGACGTCATATCACTGCGCCGGCCCACGTGGATAATGGGGACGCGCGCCCCCTGGTGGGCGGCGCAGCGCGGGAGTGCGGGCGGCCGGGTTTAAATATCCGGCGGCCCGGCACTCCGTAGGTTAGTTAGGGTCTGGGCCCCCACGTGGAGGAGCGCGTCTCACCCTCCGAATAGATAGGACCGGGACCCCCCCTCCCCACATGTAAGGGCAGCGCATCCTGCTGCCTCCGTCGGTCCGGACCCCCGTCGCCCCCCACTACCTCCGGCTGAAGAAGACCGGATCCCCCCCCCACATCCGCATAGGAGAGCGCCTCCTGCGCTCAGAAAGGAGCGGACCCCTGCCTCGGAAGAAGCGCAACCGGCGCTCAGGAAGAAGAGCCGTGCTGCCCCTTGAGGAGAAGGAGCCGACCACCCCTAGACGAACGAGCATACCATAAGTATCACCACCCCCCACCCTATCCCACCAACTATCCTGACCCATCCCTGATTAACCCCTGCATCCCCTGGTTCTCTGGCCCACCAACGCTATACCCCCCCTATGTCCTGCTGCCCTGCAGCACAGAACTAACCCCTGCTGAGGCCCTGGCAGATAACCCCCTCACTGCCAGTTCCCTGGTCCCAGCTGCACCCCCTCACCTAACCCTTCTCCTACACCCCTGACCCCCTGGTAAACCCTTGTGGTCCCCCCATCGCCACCCTGTGTATAACCTACTGTACACCCTGGTGGCCCTGATTCCCCTGGTTAACCCCTGCATTGCTGTGCTGTTGAGCATGCAGGTGCTCTGCAAACAATATTTCATGGCCTGCAAGTATTAACCCCTGCAGAGCCATTGATGTGTGTATTGTCTTGTAACCCCGTAGGGACAGTATAGAGCTAGGCGGGTGGGTTGTTATACCTGTATGTGTGTAGTGTATAGTTAGTTTGTGGGTGGAATTTGGGAACGTGTAGCGTAGTTTGAGTACTGTATATGTGTAGTGCTGTGTATTGTTAGTGTATTGCGTGCTTAGTGTGTTAAATAAATACCGTTATATTTGTACCCTTTGTGTAGCGTGTACTTGTTAGCGGTAGCGAGTTAGTAAGGCGCATGCAGCTAGCATTAGTGATTAGTGTAAAGCATAGCGAAAGTATTGTGTATTGTTATATAAAGGCATAAATAGGCGGAGTCTTCACCGGGAGATTCCTCCTATTTAGGAATATTAATTATCGATATTCGCATAATATTGGTGATTATTATTCCCCCCTTACACTGACCATGGTATTACTGTGCTCAATTGGCCTGCCAACTCTCCTGACCTGAACCCCATAGAGAATCTGTGGGATATTGGGAAGAGAAAGTTGAGAGACGCAAGACCCAACACTCTGGATGAGCTTAAGGCCGCTATCGAAGCATCCTGGGCCTCCATAACACCTCAGCAGTGCCACAGGCTGATTGCCTCCATGCCACGCCGCATTGAAGCAGTCATTTCTGCAAAAGGATTCCCGACCAAGTATTGAGTGCATAACTGAACATAATTATTTGAAGGTTGACTTTTTTTGTATTAAAAACACTTTTCTTTTATTGGTCGGATGAAATATGCTAATTTTTTGAGATAGGAAATTTGGGTTTTCATGAGCTGTATGTCAAAATCATCAATATTAAAACAATAAAAGGCTTGAACTACTTCAGCTTGGTGTGTAATGAATCTAAAATATATGAAAGTCTAATGTTTATCAGTACATTACAGAAAATAATGAACTTTATCACAATATGCTAATTTTTTTAGAAGGACCTGTATATAAGCCCTGTAAGGATAGTGAATTCATTTTTGTCCCCACTGTTTTTTCTTTATAGTTAGCACCAGGGCTGCCATCAGAAATTTTGGGGCCCCTAACACAGCTCAAGTCCTGGGACCCCCGCCCCTAGGCAAAAGCTAATTCTGCCGCCCTTCCCCCCCGACTCAGCCCATTAACCACACCCTTTAACCCGCCCCTTTTTGTCGGCCACCTATTTAATGATTGTTTCATGCAACATGACCAGCTAATTTTAGATATTCTAGATATTCTTGGTGGTCATCTGTGCCATTTTGGCCTCAAAACATTACATGACCCCCTACACTACATTACATTATTGACAACTGTAAGTTTTTACCTTGACTGGTGGTGGCCTAGGTGTGTTTATCAGCAGATCTGCTCCAGTCACTGTTATGGGAGGATCTGTGGATGACACACTGTTATGGGGGATCTGTGGATGACACACTTATGGGGGATCTGTGGATGGAACTGTTAAGATGGGGGATCTGTAGATGACACACTGTTATGGGGGATCTGTAGATGACACACTGTTATGGGGGATCTGTAGATGACACACTGTTATGGGGGATCTGTAGATGACACACTGTTATGGGGGATCTGTAGATGACACACTGTTATGGGGGATCTGTAGATGACACACTGTTATGGGGGATCTGTAGATGACACACTGTTATGGGGGATCTGTAGATGACACACTGTTATGGGGGATCTGTAGATGACACACTGTTATGGGGGATCTGTAGATGACACACTGTTATGGGGGATCTGTAGATGACACACTGTTATGGGGGATCTGTAGATGACACACTGTTATGGGGATCTGTGGATGGCACTGTTAAGGAGGGGGATCTGTGGATGGCACTGTTAAGAAGGGGGATCTGTGGATGGCACTGTTATGAAGGGGGATCTGTGGATGGCACTGTTATGGAGGGGGATCTGTTGATGGCACTGTTATGGAGGGGGATCTGTGGATGGCACTGTTATGGAGGGGGATCTGTGGATGGCACTGTTATGGAGGGGGATCTGTGGATGGCACTGTTATGGAGGGGGATCTGTGGATGACACATACAGTTTATAGAATCTTATGCTATGTGTCATCCACAGACCCCCCTCTCATAACAATGCCATCCACAGTCTAGAGCCCCCATAACAGTGTCATCCACGGATCCCCCTCCCTATAACAGTGCCGCCATCCATAGATCCCCCTCCCCACCGCACACAGTAGTATACATTTGTAAACTGTAATCCGTTTCCTGCAGACAGTAACTTTAAATCAGCGCTCATCTCTTTACTACCTTACATTCAGCTCCCTCCAGTAACAGGCAGTGCGGGAGGCAACGCTCACTCACTGACGTCACGCGCCTGCGCCGCCTAGTGGGAGGAGCAGGCGCGTGATGTCAGTGAGTGAGCACCGCCCGCACTGCCTGTTACCGGAGCTGAGTCAGTGTAAGATATGAGCGCTGATTTAAAGTTAACACACTGACACACAAAAAAAAAAAAAAGGCTCGGGACCGGCCGGGCCCCCCCTGGGTCCGGGCCCCTTACTGGGGTATCGGCTTTACCCCGCAGCCCTGGTTGGCACAATTTTTAAACATAACTTAGGAGCTTTGGTATATATAATTTGGGGAGTAGTTGTTAAAACAGATCCTATGACAGGTGATACCAATGTCTATTAATAATTTTTTCTATAGTCTTATATTGTGCGTGAAATGGTAGTATAATACGAAGGTTCACATTCTGCTTCCTTTTCCTTTTTGTAGCCTGTGAAGAAACTATTCCTGTTCATGGCTCTAACTTTGTCCATAGACCTTTCCACTGCTTTATTTGGATATTTTTTTGGAAGGAACTGTTGTTCTAATTCTATAGCCTCATTCTCAAATTGTTCATTATTAGTACAGTTTTTCTTGATCCTCCTAAATTGACTAGTTGGAATATTTAGTAGCCACCTAGGAAAATGGCAGCTTGAGTAAAGAATGTAGTTATTCTTCATAACTGGCTTTTGATATGTGCTACTTATAAGTCTACGATTGTCAATTTTAACAATTAGATCTAAAAATTCAATTTGCGTTTTATTTATATTGGTCGTGAACTTTAGATTTCTCTCATTTATATTGATTTCCTGTAGAAAGATATTTAAGTTGTTTTACCAAATTAAAATATCGTCGATATAGCAACGGCAGAGTACCAGACTTTCCCCCAGTCTAGGTTTCACAACATTCTCCTGCCACTGCACCATAAAAATGTTATAGCTGGGGGCAAATCTGATACCCATTGCTGTTCCTGTTTCTTGAACATAAAATTCCGATTCATATATAAAATAATTATGGGTATGTATTTAACCCCTTCTAATACAAATCCAATTTGATCTTTCTGTAATTGGTCATTCATTTCTAGTTGTTTTCTTAGAGCTTCTATTTCCCGATTATGTTCTATAATACTGTAGTATATAGGGAATTGAGTGGGCCCAGCATGCATGTGGAACCTACACTCCCTGAATTGTATGGTAGCCATCATGGCACATAACAGGTAGAACTTAGTGTTAGGTTCCCGTCTTACAGAGATCACCTAGACGTGTGGCAGACTGGCTGAAATATTTTGTACAAAATAATTTGCCAAGCATCTCTAAATTTATAAGTATAGAATAAGTCATATAATTCATTTTTGTACTTTATTTGGTTTGCAGAGAGCTGTTGCATTGTATGTTTTGTTCTATGTTGTGTTTTCAGCCATAGCAACGTGCACCTATGCATTGGGATGTGCTCACTCATTCACTGGAAGCCATTTGGCACCAGGAGAGGTATAGAGGTGGATTCCCATTGTAGTCTTTGGTGGCCGTTTGGCACCAGGAGAGGTGTGGAGTGGGCCCGGCGTGCATGTTGGTACCTGCATTCCCTGGATATAATAAAGGCCATTTTGGCACCAAAGATGATAAAAATTAAAGTGGACCCAGCCTGCATGTGGAACCTACACTCCCTGAATTGCATGGTAGCAGTCATGGCACATAACAGGTAGAATTTAGCGTTAGGTTCCCGTCTTACAGAAATCACCTTGACGTGCGGCAGACGGGCTCAAATATTTTGTACAAAATGATTTGTCAAGCATCTCTAATTTATAAGCATAGCATAAGTAATATAATTCACTTTTGTACTTTATTTGGTTTGCAGAAAGCTGTTGCATTGTATAGGGAATTGACATCCATTGTGCCAAGTATCTGATGGTGTTTGTTTGACCACAGGCTGTAATATTTTATCTATGATAAATTAGAAGATCCAAAACCCGATACCAGAAATAATAGGTACCAGGAAGACCTATTATCTCTGGTATCTGTTCTGTGTCTTCTAATTTATTTCTTTATCATTGATTTGTTTATTAATTCTATGTATATATTGTAATAAATTGTATATACAACTACCTTTAAGATGATTCCTTGCAACATAAGACAGTCGAGTGCCCTTCAAATTATTACAAACTCTTTTTTTTCTATCTTAGGAAACTGGGTAAATTGAGGAAACTTTGTAGATTTGGGCAATGATGATAGATATTTGCCCTTGTGATGGTCCTCTTGTTCCTTCAAAAATTCATCTAAAATCCTCAAAGTTTCCCGTTCCTGTGTTCAATTCAAAGTGTGTGTGATGTCTTTGTCCTTAGCAAAGATCTTCTTGAAGGCCAGTTTCAGTGCACACAGATGCAGATCTTTTACTAAATAAAAAATAAATAAAAAAAAGTTTAGCAGTAGTGTAAAACTCAAGACCTCTGTGTCAAGTCAAGTTATTGATTGGACAAACTGACTACCTTCAAGCTTGAAGAAGGACCGTCATCATGTCCATTCCCCTGCCTCTTGCTCCTCCCATTATTCCCATTGGCCTCATGTTTTCTTTTACCTTGTGGCATAGGGTATCTGCTGGACTTGGAGGTCTGAGATATGTTTGTACTTACAGAGGATAGTAAAGTCATGGAAGATCTCTGCCGATCCAGTGCCTTTCCGAAGCAGCATTTATACACTTTGGGGGAGATTTATTAAACTGGTGTAAAGTAAAACTGGCTTTGTTGCCCATAGCAACCAGATTTCACCTTTCATTTTTCACAGCTCTTTTGAAAAATTAAAGGTGAAATCTGATTGGTTGCTATAGGCAACCAAGCCGTTCTACTTCACACCAGTTTGATAAATCTCCCCCTTTCTTGTTCCCATTATCAGATATGTCTTTGGAATATTTTGGTTTTGGTGGCTGATATTTGATCGCCCCAATCTTGAAACCATTTGTCCATTCTTATTTAGGAGTATCAAGTTCATCTCTGAAGCATTTGTCTGTAGAGAGTTAAGTATCCTTTCAATCCTTTCTTCTCTTAATCATGTTTTTATTATATTTTATTAGATACCACTAGGTATATTTTGATTGGCTCTATTTCATAGCGGTCTCATTTGATGAGCACTCATTGTATTACTTGTACATTGAAAAAAGGGTTGCTTCTTATTTTAATTTACACACTATTAAATTGTTGTGCTTTCTTGGGTTATGTCTCATCACAATAATCGGTGTATTATTACTTATACATAACGACATTATTTTGTTGCACTTCTGGCATTGCGGTCATGTGAGGTCTCATGTAATCAGCAGATGCCCAATTGTCCAGGTTCAGCCTCCATAATCTTTATTCGTTTTATGGGACTTCTACTACGCCCCGACTGGCCATCTTTTTTTCTGCATCTTCCCACTGTATACCCTTTGGTACTGAGGTCTCACGTAACCAGTATGCACTACTAAGTGACACATGTGGCCCGTGTTACACTCTCCCGCGAGATCTCGGCCATCCATGCGATTTGGCCAAGTTGCTTTGTGGCCGAGAGACTTGCGTGTGCCATGTTTTGACGTGCACAAGATCGTTTTCTTTCTTATGAGACCATGGCGCCATCTTTTCAGGCACCTTACATATGGTCTTGATCTACCTCAATTAAAAGGTGGTCTGCATGTGAGTTCCGGTAACTACAGGTGTACATTATCATTAGTATTTTATGTGGGTATATACCTGTATATGTGACCAATTCACCCTCTAACCCAGGCATCCTCAAACTGCGGCCCTCCAGCTGTTGCAAAACTACAACTCCCAGCATGCCTGAACAGCCTACAGGTATCAGCCTACAGCAGGGCATTGTGGGAGTTGTAGTTTTACAACAGCTGGAGGGCCGCAGTTTGAGGATGCCTGCTCTAACCAATCTCAGACAAAACTGATCAAAAGAGATGGTCAAAATAAAAGATCCGTTTTTTCTTTTTAATTTCTGTTCTTCCGACAGATCAGAGGAATGGAAAGCTAAAACAGTGATGTGAGCGTACCCTTGGTTAACAAAAAGGGAATGTACCCCTTACCCTCCCAACTAATAACAGGTACACAGATTACAATATCAGATTGCATTTATTTCCATTTTTACATTCGAAAAAGTCACATGTATCAAATTCCAACTTTTATAGGCAGCCAGGCACATAACAGAATACAACAAAAAAAAATCAAACAAAACAAGGAAAGTTATTACGTAATTATAAGCTTTATTTTTATAAAGGAATTTTAAAAGGCAGAAATGAGGAACACAAGCAGAAGGTCTTAAGATAAAGCTAGTCTGAATTTTTGCTGTAAAAAGCAAAAGAAAAATACAGTAGACAAAGCACACAGACAGGTGGGTTCTGCAAACTGGTAATGCCATCTATCAAAAATGCTGGTGTATAATGTGTGCATCATTTAGCAATAGTTTGGGGGGCTTTTTTTTTAAGGGAGTAGGAAGTAGAATATAATTTAATACACAATGTAAAATTTTTATCCCCTCCAATATTCGAGAATAAACCACTGGTGGCTCAACCATAAATACACAGTACATGGTTTCAGTTGTGCCTTATTACAAGGACTATGGGGCCCATCCCTTCAACCCCACCAATCCCCAGTATTAGTCATATACATATATATACTTTTTATTACATACATATAAAAACAATACCCTTGTGCCAAGTTCCCACTAACATATTCAAGAGCCAAAGCAGTTGTCATTCTTTTGCTTTAGTAGGAGCATATAGAGTAAGTGCTTCAGCATGAAAAAGAGAGGGTCAAGAGACAGTGTCACGTGGGTGCCTAGGGCCAACCAGTATAATTCATTATGGAGGCTCAATGTAGGGTTATATGTGAATATTACATGACCTGCCTCCTTTCAAATATCCCTAAAACTGTACCAAACTTTTCACTAGTAGACTGATGCTTAGGCGGTGCTTCAGACCTATGTGTCCTGGATACCCTGTTAGTATGTTATAATCCTGCTGACTAGGCCCTGCCTTGGACTAGGGCTCTCTCATCTATGTGAGCCAGGATCACATGCTCACACAGCAGAAGATAATTATGGGGGTCCAGGAGTTCAGAGCATAAGCCTGCTCCATGCTTCCCCTAAATGCAAATTACATAAAAGGTACGCGATTATGTGTTAAGAGGTTAAAATGATCTAGTTTTTAATATGAAAGCTTAGGCTGGTTGAGATGTGGTATGCTGCCTATCTGTATGTGGTGCAGTCAGTTTACTGTGCCATATGCAACTTGGGCAGGAGTTGGTATACTAGGGGCCCACCCTGGGATTCACCTGCTCCCCTGTGGGCCAGTCCAATCCTGTCCTCAGAGACTGTATGATTTGGCACATGTTGTAATGAAATGGGCAATAGCAGAAGAATAGGAAAAGGACAATGCAGACATGGACAACACAACTGCCATGGAAAAAAAAAGGGGAACAGATCAACAAGCTTCATGTCCAAGTTCAATTTCCTGTCCCATTTCTGGTCTGTGAGGCCCCGTTTGTCTTTTACCACTACATGTGTCACGAGATTGGCATGTGGGCATGTTAGAACCTAACAACGGCCTCTTGTCTGAACTATTATTAGCACAAGAAGATTACTATCAATATACAAAACTAACATGGTCAGTAGGGTTTTCAAGAACATTCTGTGGGCAATGAAAAGACGGCCACATTCTAACAAAGTGCACGCAAAATGAGCAGTCTTACTATTGTAGATCTGGAGAACTGCATGGATTTTTGAAGAATGAATTTGGAGTCACAAGAATAGTTAATTAGGGACAATCATACGAATCAGCTAAAAGAAAATTGTGTACAGAAATCATGACCTGGTTAACAGGATAGTGCAACTTGCTTATTGATCGTATTGTGCTATGCAAGTACAGCTGACCTATCAGTTTCATATGGTCTTCCTTACTCCAATTCTTCTCTTTTGCTGCTGGGTCTAGTAAGCCATTTTGGAAGGGGATATCCAGAAAGAGTAGAACAGGTCATAAAAGGTCCCAAAACGAAATATGGCACAGAGAAAAAAAAACAACATACTCTCAGAATCCCACATGTGCTTTTACTTACAAAACAGGGCTATAGATTACAGATAGAGAAGGAGGCACTGCATGTGCATTTAATGCATCCAGAAGACATTTCCACAATCCCACTTCTGCCTAACTCTAGATAGACGTTTAGGTGGAGAAACAAATAAACAAAAACCATGGATACATACATTTACAGTACAAACGGCGCATATAGCTCTTTGCTACTGAAGTCTCTGGCATTATTTAGCAGGTGGTGCAGCAGCAAAAGAAGCTACGCACTTTGTTCTTCTATACTCCTTTCCAAAAAGGTTCTAAGACTTTATTTATAGGATGGAGCAACGCTGCTTCTTCCTGTGTTTTCGGACTTGCAGTGCTGCCCGTGTTGCCATTTCAAATACTTCCCGCACTCCATCCTTGGTCTTAGCAGAACATTCAAGATAACCAAAGGCATTTATTCTGTTGGCCATTTCTCTTCCATCTTCAGGCTTGACGGGCTCCTGCAAAACAAAAATCAATGAATTTATTCTGGTGCATGTATAATTTACATGTACAAAAACACCCCCTTATCATTGAGGATAACAATCACTTGTGCATCTACATCTTCTACAGTGCCAATGAAGCATTCCAACTACAGTCTGGACACTATGTAGTGACAGGGCACACAATTGAATGAATAAAATAATAAAATAAATAAATTAAGCAGTTATTTCAAAGGCCCATACATCTATGGGATTGTAAAGTTCAAGACAAGCATTACAAAGCAGACGCAAACAATTTCCGGAATGCTCTCTTAAGGTAAAGAGCCAATGAACACTTCCAGTCAAACAGGGAGGAATGTCCACTGTGAGGAAAGGTGCGGCTTACACCAAACTGGTTGCAACAAGAATTAGTCAAGGAGGCAGTAGAAGCAGAGTCCGTTTTTTTCTGCTGTGCCACAAAGGCAGCATTGCCCTTTTGTCTACAGAAATGCTTATCTGGATTGGCCCTAGGACGCACTACGCAGACAGGTTGCAGTGTACCCCCAAGTAAGGGTTAACTTCAATAGCCTACCCACCACAGCAGACTAATGCTTGCGCTTGACCGTAAACAGACCACACCTTACCTGCCTACCTGGTGGGAAAAATTGGGCCCAATTACCTATGCTAATCTTCCCTACAGCCTGGTGCTCCCATGCAGGTATGGGCTTCTACATGCGTGATCTTCAAACATGCTGCCTAGGGCTATATCTTCCTGATGCCATGCACAAAGATAACAGATCTTGCATCATTGCCCCCTTGGCCGAACCCCATACAGAAAACACAGTGGAAGCACAAATATGCACAGCAAAATGTAAATGTACAGCAGCAACGATAACCACCACCATGATGTCTACAACTACAGGGAATGAGACTCCACCATCACCTAATAGGCTAAACATTGATTTGAACGGCCTAGTGTGCATGTGTTTTCAATGGGGAGAGAAATAGGCCACTATCATATTTCTTTGGCAGTGGCTTATCTCCTGTGGATCCAAAGGATCACACATGTTGATATCTAACACACAGAATCCTTCTCTCCCCCTTCCCCAACATTTGCTGAAAGTATAGTATAGAAACAAGTATAGAAATAACCTTATTACCAAGAAGAGGACTGTATGACTACCCACACCCATGAACCCTGGTACATCTATTAGTGGGCCTTGCAGTATAGGCTGGAGGACTACAAGTGGTCAATATATACCACAGAGGCAGACCCTGTGGTCCTTGGTGAGATATCTCCCAGTTCTGGATGAGCCTATGTGATTTTCTACAGTATGGATGGAACTTCACCAGTTCCCACTTTAGTAGCGAACAAGAAGGTGCTTAACTGGTGCCAATCTTGTGAGTGAGTGAAGTAACCTTCATGGAAACCAAACACTTACTTGTCAGACAACATTCACAACAGTCTGTATTCGGAGAATAGAAACCATGCTAGCCAAACCGGTCACAAAAATGCAGTCTGATCTGCAAGCAGCATGTTACAGAGCAGGAAGAGAAGAATAGATTGACATAGTTTTAGGGGTAAAAGATTCAGTAAAACTTCTCATTTATTAATTTAAAAAAAATTAGCCCTTTCTGGGATTTGGGAGTCCAGTTGGTGGTACTGTTCAGTGATGTACAGCCTTCTTTATAAGGGCTCATGCACACAACCGTATGCCGTCCAGACCCGTATTGTGGCCCGCAAAATACGAGCCCCGGCTGTTCTGCCACCACATCACGGATGCGGACCCATTCACTTGAATGGAGGCAAGGAACCCCACTGAAGCACTACGGAGTACTTCCGTGGGTTTTCTGACTGTGAGGACTGTCAGATGCGTATCACAGACCCATTCAAGTGAATGGATCTGCGATCCACATGTGACAGCCCAACGGTCAGTGCCCATGCATTGTGGACCGCAATTTGCTTGAGCCCTAATAGTGTGAATACAGGGATTGCTGTAAATCACTGAGCAAGGCTGTCAATGTGACTACTAAGGAACTTAAAAGACAAGTTATACTGAATCATTCCTTAAAAAATAAATAAAATGAAGCTAGGAATCCACCTGTTCAGCTCCTTCTGCTCTATAACATGCAGACTGGACTGTTTCGGGTCCTACCTCCTTACATTCTGACAACCATAATTATTTTTCTTACATTTACTTTGCTTTTTGTGGGTTCAGTTGTAGTTTTCATTGGCATCATTTTGGGATTTATACTAATCAGCTTCATTTACTGAAGAAACATTCAGCGTAAATGGTGGGGAAATCTGATGTATTCAGTGAATGTAAAGCCCTGACATAGGCACCATACACCATCATCTATAAGAACTCCATGCCAAATGCAGTATACGATTTAGGCAGTGGTAAACTACAAGAAATCCCAGTAGATTATATTTTTGATCACTGAATTAGAGGTTTCTCTCATGTCCTATGTTGGCAACATAGTGGGGCTGTGACCACAAAATTATGGCCTGAATTTATCTGCAATGATCAGCACTTCTGGTGGACACAGGACATCCATACTGGACAGAAGAACGCTAGTCAGTTATTTCCCCTATCAACAGATCATCAGCACATGCCAATGGACCACATGAATTGAGGCTGTCCAGCCAACCCCTGTCAATTTATTGTTAGGTTTGTACTTACTTGTTTCATCTTTGTTAGCTCTCTACGGGTATGTTCATCATTTCTAAGATCTTTTTTGTTGCCAACTAGAATGATGGGAACATTAGGGCAGAAATGCTTCACTTCAGGAGTCCACTTCTCTGGAATATTCTCTGTATGCATAAGATCAATTGAAAATGTATTTTTAGAAGCCGTTTTTACAAACATGATGCCGAGCTATACATACGTAGACATGACAATAAGCTCCAGCCTCCTGAAAATAAGCTGGTCAAAGAAGACGTACACTTGAGTGATCTCTATTTCCTGTCTACATAAAGGTGCTGTTATTGCAAGGCCTTTACAGATACTATAAAACTGTCCATAGAAATTACCTGTAGACCTTCTTGTCATCAGACCTGTATGAGCCAGAGGGTGTGTCTGTAGCAACTAGATGTGTCCATATATGACACAGATGGCCCAATGATTTCAACATTTGTTCATGAGACTTCTAGCTATGGTTAGAATACAATTGAGGTAAATATTTGCTTCTTTACAGGAACACTATGGGCGCAACTTATACCCAGTTATGCCAAATTCAAGGCTGGGGGCAGTGCCTGACAGACAGTCAAAGAACACTAGTTATAGTGAGAATCCATACATTATTCACCATCATGGTGCCCACACCCCTTCTACAGAACAGCTGTCAGATATTCCTCCTAACTCCCATGTACAAATTCAAGGTCAGTTTGGAAGATCATGCAAAGGAGAAAACTGTTACCAGACATATCTGGTGGTGGCTTCATCCTTGCCAGAACAAAAAGAAGATTAGGCATGGAAATTAAACTTGCCCAACCATGTTGCAGGAGAGTCCTATATACATTAGTCAGCTGAGTCTACCTAAATAGGCAAATAATAATAAATAATATTATTTATATAGCGCCACCATATTCTGCAGCATTCTACAGAGGGTTCATGTACAAAACAAAAGACAACACAATGTAACTGGCTAATATACTACTGAAACGCGAGGAATGAGGGCCCTGCTCGCAAGAGCTTTCAATCCATGAGGCAAGCTCAGCCCTTCATAGTATAATCTGTACGTGGGTCTTTAAAGGGGGTGTCTATCTTTAACTGCTTGTTTCCAGGGGTTACAACCACCCTGCAATCCAATAGCGGAGGCCGTGCTCGCACACTAAGAAAAAGCACTGACCTCTCTGGTGGCCAGCAGTGTGGAAGTGCCCCAAGGCATGCATGCACAGCAGCTCTCACGCTGCACCAGTTGCCATAACCCCTGGGACCAAGCGGTGTGTAACATGAATCAAGCCAGCAAAGGAGGCAATATGGAGAATCACAATACATCAGTAAGTGGCTTGTGTTAACTTTGCCTACATCATAAATGCTATTTTCTGAAGTGAGACAACCCCTTTAAAAAAAGCATGCATAATACAGTATAAGATTTGCCCAAGCATTCCTTTAATATTACAGGGAGGGAAGGGAGGCAAATGAGCTCATAACAAGCTCTGCCTCTAATGCCTCCAGATGTAAGGCAGCTATCCTATAAGTCAATATTCAGCTCTTCAAATAAGCCTTGAGACATGACTTGGATATTAAATAAGCCAGCACCTCATCTGCAGACAGCTGTTTCGGGGCGATTATCCCTCATCAGTGCAGAGCAGAGAGTACTGGCTTCACTAGGTGAGAGGCCTGTGTCCGAGCAAGGGGAGACCTAACTCTCCTTAGGGAGAGAGCACCTTAATCAGTGTGCGGAGACTTCTAGGCCATACACAGTAGCCGAAAATGCCTGCGAGATAGATAGATTATTTATAATAAACAGATAGAGATTATATATACTGTAATTGTGGGTGGAGCGACCTCCCCTTTTTAAACCCCCTGGTACAAGCAGGAGGGCGCCCGTTCTTTGCCCCTCCCTCCCATCCCCTTTTTTCATTCACTCCTCCTGGGTGGCCCACTTATCTAGGCCTTACCTAGTCACTGGCACCGGGCACACTCCAGCCAGTTGGGTCAGGGCAGTACGCCTACTCTGTTCCTCAATTAGCTCCTACCACAAATTATAGATAGATAGAGATAGATCTCTATCTCTATCTATCCACACACACACACACACACACACACACACACACACATATATATACATATACAGGTGAAACGCGAAAAATTAGAATATTGTGTAAAGTTCATTTATTTCATTAATGCAATTTAAAAGGTGAAACTAATATATGAGATAGACTCATTACATGCAAAGCGAGATATTTCAAGCCTTTAGTTGTTATAATTTGGATGATTATGGCTTACAGCTTATGAAACCCCAAAGTCTCAATTTTGAGGTACCCTTTGCTCAGGGAGTATGGATTAATTAGCTGACTAGAGTGTGACAGAGCCTAGACTATTGAACCTTTTCACAAAATTCAAATTTTAAGCTGCATTACTGCAATTCCTTTTAATTTGCATTACTGAAATAAATGGACTTTTGCATGATATAGTAACATTTTTAGAGTTTCACACACATATACATATTATATATATACACACACACACACACACACAAAATATTTATATATTTTTTAAATATATATATTTTTTTTAGGATCTCGGGAAAGGCGAGAGTAGCAAAACCTGTGCAATGCACTTCCTGAATATACAGCATGCAATGATCTGAATAGTATTCCTCTCAAATCACCTCTTCCGTGTTGTTACCTTAGGTGCATGGATAGAGATTTTCTTACCTAAACTGTCTGGGCTGTCAATTGAGAAACACATCAGAATAACATCGGTATCGGGGTACGAGAGTGGGCGCAGTCTGTCGTAATCCTCCTGTCCTGCTGTGTCCCACAGAGCCAGTTCCACCTACATTGAAATAACCTAATTAGTTTGCACAGAAGGAGAGGAAGGATTATGGGATTAGGAGCGAGCAGGAGAGATAAAGAGAAAAGTGGAACTTGAGAGGTGCTCAGCATTTCGCACATTTAGATGATATAACTGGCACAAATACCAAGAAGAATTGGACAATCAGGCTATGAGCCGTGCTATTAAAACGTAAGCTCTCCCTTGAGACAGCTTTTTGGTTTACGATTCTTTAAGAGGCAAGTTTCATTTTGTATACACATACAGAGGCTTAAAGGGGTTATCCCATGACTAGTGGGAAATCAGAGATCGTATAATATACAAAGAGAATCTTTCTGACAAAGCTAGAACCAGCCCTGTACCTCTCATGGATCCAGAAATCTCCCCATTCATTGCTCTGCTAGATTTATATCAAGCTGACATAGTGACGGCCCAAGGGGAGTGTCTTTTCTGCGGCAGCTAAGGGGGCATGTCTCAGCTCTCCCTATCACAGCTCAGGGGAGTATCTTTTCTGCTGCAGCTAAGGGGGCGTGTCTCAGCTCTCCCCATTACAGCTCAGGAGGCAGCTGAAGGATGAAACGGAGCATGTGCGGCCATGTTAGTGGCTCAAGGAAAAATTTTAGAAATCAAATGGCACTTAAAGGGGCTGTGTCACTTCAGCAAGTGGCATTTATGTAGAAAAAGTTAATAAAAGACACTTACTAAAGTATTATGATTGTGCATATTGCCTCCTGTGCTGGCTGGATTCATTTTCCATCACATTATACATTGCACGTTTCCATGGTAACTACCACCCTGCAATCCAGCAGTGGTGCTCGTGCTTGCACACTACAGGAAAAAGCGCTGGCCTTTCTGGTGGCTGAGACCATGGGAGCACACAGACTGGTGCTTTTTCCTGTAGTGTGCAAGTACGGCCACCGCTGATGGATTTCAGGGTGGTCATAACCATGGAAAACCTAATTTCCAATCCATCAGCAGTGGTCGTGCTTGCACACTTTAGGAAAAGGCGCTGGCCTCATTGGTGGCCGGGAATGTGGGAGTGCACATAGGCTGGTGCTTTTTCCTATAGTGTGCAAGCACAACCACCATAGTGTATATTATGATGGGAAAATGAATCAAGCCAGCAAAGGTGGCAATATGGATAACAATACATTAGTAAGTGCCTTGTATTAACTTTCTCTACTGTACATAATAAATGCCACTTGCTGAAGTGACAACCCCTTTAAAAAGGTGTCTACAATATATACTCTTTTTAAGGCTACTTTCACACCTGTGTTCAGGTGTCCGCTCGTGAGCTCCGTTTGAAGGGGCTCACAAGTGGCCCTGAACGCAGCCGTCTGGCCCTAATGCATTCTCAGTGGAGGCGGATCCACTGAGAATGCATCCGTCTGCCAGCGCTCAGCCTCCGCTCCGCTCAGTGAGCGGACACCTGAACGCTGCAAGCAGCGTTCGGGTGTCCGCCTGGCCGTGCGGAGGCGAGCGGATCCGTTCCGACTTATAGTGGAAGTCAATGGGGACGGATCCGCTTGAAGATGACACCATATGGCTCAATCTTCAAGCGGATCCGTCCCCCATTGACTTTCAATGTAAAGTCTGAACGGATCCGCTCAGGCTACTTTCACACTTAGAAATTTTTCTAAGTTATAATGCAGACGGATCCGTTCTGAATGGAGCCACCGTCTGCATTAATATGAGCGGATCCGTTCAGAACGGATCCGCTCGAACGCTAGTGTGAAAGTAGCCTAACACAAATGAAAATTATACTGGCAAGATTCTTTAAAAATATGGTGTTCTATACTGATTTCACTCTCAAGGGCAAACATTTTTATATACTAACGGTCAGTTTTAGATGAAAATACGTTTCAATCATAACGACTGGACATATCTAAAATAAATCATCTGCCAAAAATTAGGACCATCCTAATAGCCACAGCACCGAAAAATACATAAAATAACAAATATCCACACCACAAAAACAAAAAAAAAAAAAAAAAAAAAAAAAAAAAATTTTTATGTAGAGTGCATGCACAGATTGCAGCCGGTCTGTGGTAACTGCATCGGTACTAGCAATTTAAAAAGGACCCGTCTCCATCCTGACATTTCTATTTTAGTAAATAATTTTATTCCACATGAAGCAATCCTGGAGCAGCTTTTCCCATACCTTTATGTTGTGCCGCCCCTCTATTATCCCTGCTAGAAATGCATGCATAAAGGTTTGACCAGGTGTTACCAGTTGGGGGGGGGGGGGGTCCGTGCACAGTCTACCACTGTCCAATCAGTGCTGCCAGTGTCAGACTGGTTGAACCTTTATTCATACATTTCTAGCAAGAATAAATGAGGAAAGGTACAACATAGAAGTATAGGAAAAGCTGCTCCAGAATGGTCATTACACAGTGAATGCACATAGGTACATGTCAGGAGAGATGATAGGTCTTCTTTAGACCATGGAGATCCAGCACGTGGCTTAATCCATATGCCCGGCCACCCATACGGTTGTATAGTCACTCACCTGTTTCCCATCTACTTCGATATCAGCAATGTAGTTCTCAAAGACGGTTGGCACATACACCTCAGGAAACTGATCCTTGCTGAACACGATTAAGAGGCAGGTTTTCCCGCATGCACCATCTCCAACAATTACCAGCTTTTTTCGAATCGCTGCCATTGCTGCAAAGAGAATAAGAGATCTAAATTATTCACCGATGGGGGACCATATCATGTAAATCATGTTCTAGCTGAAAATAAGTCATTTTAATCCATTCACAGTCATTTTAAAACGTTACACAGTTAGTAATGTCATTTTAGATTTTTTGAAAAATGAAAAATTGCTGCATAGGCTTCAGACCGTAGTGAAGAGGTTTAAAAATACAGGCGGATATACCGATTTAACACTAGGACATTCATGATCGAACATAATATACCTGAGAAGTAAAAGGACGGGATCTGCCTGGTAGGTGGCCCCCTTACAGATACTGATGGCATAAATGTCAGAGGTGGGAGCTGCCCCTAGCAGATAATTATGTCATATGCTGTGGATGATGGGAATACTGGCTCCACACGTCTGGATTCCAGGGTCCATATTCTGGATGTGTCCTGGATCAACCATGAGTTTATTGACCAAAATCACTGCATCCCTACGATCATGCAGCGAGTTTGGATCATTGAACCCGGGGTCGGACTAGGACATAAATCTGGATGTGTCAATTTGGTCTTTTTCACCATTTAACCCCTAGGTCCAATAATCTGTGCAGATTAGTTTCTTAATACATACTGTATGTATCAGGTCCTAAACTCCAATTTTCTAATCCAACGCTTTCATCCCCTGCACTGTGAGATCTCCTGCAGCCACCACTGGTTTCCTATGAGCTCCCTCTAGTGGTGCAAAAAGATTTTATTATCCAACTCTAGGTCTATACAAGGGATTCTGTGCCTATCAATTGAGAAACATAGCTCTAACCACTATACATACCTTAAAATGACAACAACCCACAAGTTACTATAATATACACATACATACATACATACACATACACACACACACACAAATTTCAATCCACTTGCTGGGACCTTTTTACTGGGAACAGAAATTACTAGCTTACACAGCCAGCATCTGACGATGTAGCCGGCCTCCTTCACGCCTGTCAGGCTGACAGGGGACAGCACAAACTGTGTAGATTCCTTTTAAAATTGCCGCTTCTAAGCCCTGCCAGGTGCCCGAGACCGATCACAAACACAGTCTCCAGGGAACGGTTTTCTCTAGGGTAGCCAGACGTCCGGTTTTAGGCCGGACAGTCCTGTTTTCTGTCTCCCTGTTCACCATTCGGCGCAGGGCCTGGACGGACACAGGGATGTCCACCCTTTCAGTAGCCCACGCTCAGACAGCAGCATAGTGCTGTCTGCGCATGAGCTGCAGCCACTGACTGAGGCTTCTCTCACCCCCAATCAGTCACTAAAGCCACAGACATGGCTTCACGGAGGCGAGGGCGTGACTTCACAGAGGCAGGCGTGGTTTATAGGTTTAGGGGCGTGGTCTATGAGATCGGTCTTTCTTGGGTGAAGCCAGTGGCCACCCTAGTTTTCTCCCTTCTTCACTGGGAACTGCCCAAGCACAGTGCGCATGCTCTAATATGCGCCTTCACGTCTCACTAGCAGTCAGCTCAGCCAGGAGGTAGCTGTTACCTCAGGCTGCTGGTGTTGGCGCAGCCAGTCCTAGCGAGTGTACTGGGCATTCTAGGACGTGTTTCTGATGCAATGACTTGATGGCAGTCATTTTAGGGTCCCACAATGATATCTCCCTAGGGAAAACGAGCTCCTTTTGATAAATAAAAGGTACTTATGTCATAGTAAAAACATTCATATTTCTTTTTTTATTTTATTTAGTTTAGTGTCCCGGAGAGCCCCTTTAAAGGGTTTTCTGAGATTTAAATACCGATGACCTTTCCTCTGGATAGGTCAAAAAAATATGTAGGAGCAGCACACCGGAATGCACCAGCCACGGCACAACCGTAGATCCTCAGCAGTCAGCAGATAGATAAATAAGTAAAAGGCGATGGCAGCATCTCCGGTCTCTTCTTTATTGATAGTACTTCAGTGAATGTGCACACAGCGACAAATGCACCGTTTTGGCTACATTGTATGCTGCCGTCGCCTTTTACTTATTTATCTTTCTTCTGAATAGGTCATCAGTACCTGATCGGTGAGGGGTCTGACAGCAGGGACCCCCATCGATCCTCTGTTTGAGAAGGCACCAGCACTCTTGTGAGCACCATGGCCTTCCTGCTCACCAATCCCAGCGTTGTACATTTTATACCGGATGTGCTTGGCATCACAGCTCAGCCCCATTAACTTCAATGGGGCCAAGCTGTGTCTACGCCATGTGACTGATGAACGTGTCAATCGGCCTAGGGAAACCTGTGAAAAGGCGCGTCACAACCGTGTGCTCCACTGCCTTCTTAAAGAGCTGATCAGCGGGGGTCCCAGGTGTCAGACCCTCCCCAATCAGGTACTGATGGCTTCAGGATAGGTCATCAGGATTTAAGTCTCAGAAAAACCTTTTAAAATGGAGACAATGTAAGAATTAGAGTACTGTAAACCAGAGAACACAGAAAGATCAACTAGGCCCAAAATTTTGAGTTATGCTCGTAAACATTCTCATACTATTGCAATAACTCACTTAAAAGAGCAAGTTTAAATTCCTTAAATCTGTTCCACTTTATTTCTAAAAGGTTAACTTTTGTGAAAAAAAAGTTGTACAGATAATGGGTCTATAAAGGGGAACTTCAAGGTGATAAAGGTGTAGTAAAGCATGGTCACATCCATGGCAGTGCAATGGATATAGCCTCATGGTCTTGTGCAATCCTAAATTTACAAACAGTGAGCATACTTGGTGCGCCATGAGCAGAAGTTGCGGGTCCACCCTTGCAGGACCATGCTTGGACGATCCAGCCATGAATGTTTTTGGAGGAGTTGCTGTTGTTATTTTAAGGCCTCTTTACACCGCTCAATGGTACAGACCATTGTCTGCCCACAAATGATAGGTTGGGTGAACGAGTGTTTAGCTTGTTCATTGGGTAATCAGCAGCACCTCTAAATGGGACAGCTACCTCTAACGAGTGTTCGTACGTGCGCTCATTAGCGATAATTTGCCAGAATATAGAGCAGTGTAAAGGGGCATGGACAGCAGAAGGGAAACTCTTGATAACATACTTTCTCTTCCCCACCTACTTCAGTCCAGCTGTAATTTCCAGATTGACCCTGCCAACACTTAACTGGATTTGCATTTTTTTTGCCCTGTAAGGCCGAGCTGTGAAAACCGAGAATAAAATCCAGTTAAATCATTCTTCTAACAATAGCGACCACTCGCTCTCATACTGTGGCGGTCATCGCTGCTTCACCCCCACTGAACGAATAGTCAGTTGTCAGGAAAGAACACACCCTTCCCGATAAATCAGCTTCACCTCAGCACGTGTAAATCCACCTTAAGGCCTCATGCACAGGACAGTGAATAATGGCCGTGTGATGGCCGTTACTTAAACAGCCATTTTTAGCACCAATTAAATTCTATTGGGCTATTCACATGGCTGTTCCACGGCCAGACGGACCCCATTGAAATCAATTGGACCATTTTTAACGGCCGATTGACAGGAGTGCACTCGTCTAATGGCCGTAAAAAACGAGTACACTATCTATATGGCCATTTAGGGGGTAACAAAAAACTCTCCTCATCCACTTGCTCGCGCTGCGGCAGTCTCTTCTCTCTTCATCGAGCAGGATCTGCGATATGCATGGTGACAACCACTTGGAAGCGCTTAGTGACGTCATCGCGCACATCGCAGGTCCTTCAGTAGGTACTGTTCTGTGAAGAGACTGCTGCAGCACGAGCAAGTGGATAAGGTGAGTTTTTCTTTTTTGGGCCACTGTGGGGGCATTATTTAAACCATGGGGGAAATTATTCAAGATGGGGCCCTACATTGGGGCATTATTAACGCTGGGAGTGGTAAAAAAGAATAAAAAATAAAATCACACACTATGGGGGACATTATTTTACCAGGGGACAGTTAAAAAATAAATAAAAAAATCCTACACTACAGGGGACATTATTTTAGCTGGAGGTCTACCATCCTGTGGGTGTTCTCAGAAGGGTGGGTCTAACTGCCAATCAAATTCATCCATTTTTCATGTCAGTTTTCAACGGACGTGAAAAACTGATGCGAAACGGACATTAAAAAACAGACACACGGCCAGAAAATGGATGCACACACCGATGCAAAACGGCCATGAAAAACAGACAGTGTGTCCGTTTTTTAACTAACATTTTTTCCCACTGTCGTGGGCATATAGCCCAAGGGGATGGGAACATCACCTGTATTGTTATCAGAGACAGGTGTGGACTTCAGCCAAAGTCACATAAACTTGCCTGGATTTCACAACCTGCAATGCAGAAAGAAAGGAGAGCTATGACAAAAGAGACAAATTGCAGTAGACTAGGGAAAGTCCCATAGGTGAGCAGAAGGAAAGCTTGTTGAGCTTCCTGCAACAACTAAATAAGTTAACATAGGAATATAAAGAACCTCATACACCTTCAAAAGCTCTCGGCCTAGCGTGTAACTGGAGGCAGAAAAAATAAAATAAAAAAATGGGTAGAGAGAAGAAGGCTGCGGCTGGACACATCTGGTGGCAGCTTGTCTCACGGGAGAACAAAAGGATCAGGCATTAAAATTAAAGCAGCCAATACTTCTCCTCCCCCCCCCAACATCATCTGATGGGTGAAGTGGCAATAGGCCCCCCATACACTCCATTTGTTGGCCGACTGAAAACAGCTGTGTATGGGAGCCTAGTTGATGTAGAAGAGTATACATAAAAGGTTAAAAGGAGTGACCATTACCTGAGTCACCTGTCGACTCACCTTCCTACTCCTACATGATGACACCACATGCATACATCACAATCACCACAATTTTCAACAGCACATATATATTAAGGTCAATAGGGCGTGGCCTTACAGAGAAAGGTATATGACAATGAACTTACAATGGTTGGCAAGGTGACAGCAACAGGTCACTTAAAGAGGACCTTTCACCGATTATTACAATGTGAACTAACTATACAGACATGTAGAGCGGCGCCCGGGGATCTCACTGCAATTACTATTATCCCTGGGCGCCGCTCCATTCTCCTGCTATGCCCTCCGGTATCTCCGCTCACCAAGTTATGGTAGGCGGAGATTTCAGTAACTAAGTTATGGTAGGCGGAGTCTGCCCTTGTTCTTCTGTAGCGCTGGCCAATCGCAGCGCAGAGCTCACAGCCAGGGAGAAAATAACCTCCCAGGTTGTGAGCTCTGCGATTGGCCAGCACTAGAGCAGAACAAGGGCAGACTCCGCCTACCCTAACTTAGTGACTGAAATCTCTGCCTACTATAACTTAGTGACCGGAGATACCGGATGGAATAGCGGGAGAATGGAGCGGCGCCCGGGGATAATAGTAAGTGCAGTGAGATCCCCGGGCGCCGCTCTCCATGTCTGTATACTTAGTTCACAGTGTAATAATCAGTGATAGGTCTTCTTTAACAGTAAGGTGACCAACATCTCCGAGCTTATTAAGAGTTTATTCAGATGTGGCAGATTTGTTGCAGAAATATCTGTTACTTCCATTCATCTGATTAGGACTGGTAGAAATCTATGAGCAAGCTGGAGAAACTATTCCGTACAGATGTATGGAACTAATTTTCAGTCGTAGAAAGGTCTTCAACATTCTGCCGCATGTGAACACATCCTTATGTTAAAGTCAACTTAACAGCAATAAAGCTCAGCTCAAAAAAATATAAATAAATAAATTAAAACTGAGTTAAATGTAATTGAAGCTCTAAGTGGTGAGATTTCTTCAGACCATACTATTCATCCAGCCACAGAGAGGAAGTGTGCACAGGCCTCCAATGAGAGAAGCATTCATAGAATTCCTACCACATTCCTTTAAAAGGATAACTTCTTAATTTAACTCCTTAAAAGAAGTTTTCCTTGAGTTTAGTTACGGCTATCTTGAATACATTATGAGGATCTTCTGAAGATGGCTCCTCTGCCAGTTCTGAGGCCAAAACTGCATTCCCTCACATACAAACTTGCTGTAGCCAGCAGCTTCCTGCCAGCCAATCAGATTGGATTACTGAGAGACACGCCTCCTCACTCTGAAGCCTAATGCAGGCATGCAGTGTGAAGGACCGCCCCTCTGTCTTCCTAGCCGGAGACAGATGAGCCCTAGCAATGGTCTTTTAAGGGAGCAGTGGAAAGGGGCATTAATGAAAGCTGTTATTATAAGGTAATTACAGATCTTTTGGCAATCATTGACAGACTAACTCAGGTATACATGCCTAGCTCTAAAAAACTAGCAAATAAAAAATAAATATGACAGCTATCCTATAAAGGCCGATTAGCTTCTACTTCTAATACTTACAAGTAGATTTGAATAAAACACACACCAAGTCTGCAGGCTCCTCATGATCAGAGTGCCAAGAATTTTGCCACATACTTGTCATCAGAGAGATATATATATATATCAAACATGGGATGATCTTCAAGTCAACCAGAGCTCGTTTAAGGGTCCTTATCACTGTCAGACTGGAACACCAGAGTCCAGAGGATGCTCCTGTGGACACAGGCTCTTCTACCATAGTGTGCCCAAAGGTCCAGGAGAGGGGAAAAAAAAAAAAAAAAAAACGGAATGTACTCCGTATGCATTCTGTTCCTGTATTTCAGTTCAAAGATAGAACATGTCCCATTATCGTCCACATAATGGACAAGGATAGTACTGTTCTATTAGGGGCCAGATGTCCCGTTCTGCAAAAAACGGAATGCACACGGATGTCGTCCGTATTTTTTTGGGATCAGTTTTTTGCCGACCACAAAATACTGAAAAAGCCATACGGTCGTGTGCAATAGGCCTATGGCTACTTTCACACTAGCATTAATATTTTCCAGTATTGAGGTCATAGGATCTCAATACCGTAAAAATAAACTATTCCGTTTTGTCCCTATTCATTGTCAATGGGGACAAAACGCAACTGAACAGAACGGAATGCTCCAAAAATGCATTCCGTTCTCATAGCGAAGAGCATGCTGCGGTTAGTTTTCCATCCTGTGATGCCGAACAAGACGATCAGTCATGACCCACAATGCAAGTCAATCGGGATGGATCCGTTTTCTCTGACACAATCGAAAAAGTCATGCCAGTATTATCCAATACATTCCAGAACTGTAAGGGTTACATAGCATCATAAATAAATATAATGCTATTTGAATCCAGTCAGTGCTGGGAGGTCAGGCTGGGAGCTGCGTTGCGGACTCGCTGCGGGAGGAACGCTCATCTGCAAGGGGCCTAAAGATAATGCCTGCATGCAGTACTTTTGTCTCCGCTCCAAAATCATCTTCTGAGCGCAAACCTAACGGACCCCATTATAGTCTATGGGGTCCGTAGGCTCCTCTCGGCTCAGTTATGTGCCCAATCCGTCCTTTCCGTTCTCCTGCTCCTATAACGGAGCAGGAGAACGGAAAGGCTGAAAGCTGGTGTGAACGAAGCCTTAGAGCCATATGCTCCAGAATAGTCATATCACGTGAAATACAGCTTTTTACTAAACAGACATGTCAGGGGTGGTGACGGGTCCTCATTAAGCTTCTAAAGGGGCACGTTTCAGGAATTAGGGCAAGGCTTCCCAGCAGAGTGTCGGCGATCGGAGGGCAAGGAAATGACTACATTAATACTAGCATCGAGGAAATCAAATGTTCCCATCTATGCGCTATACAATCTGACTGAATACCAAGCAGTTTGTCATTACAGCATTTCAGAAAGGTTCATCTCTCAGGAAACCATTTGTAAGCACATCCAATTTACTCCTATCAAGAGCCATCAAAATTCTCCTGCGCCTAGTCACAAGCATACTGTATGCTACACTTACAACGCTCACCTGCTCCAAGCACATGTAAAATGTGATGAAGAAGGTCGAGAAGTCCATGAAATGTTTGGATTAAAATCTGATCTGTAAGGTCCGCAGCAGAAATCGGAGAGGACCCTCAGAGTCCCGGCATGGATGTGGAGTGTGGACTGCTGCAGATCCGCAGAAGGATTAGCCCCATTGTCATCCAACAAAGCTAATCCTCTGTTTTTCCACATGGAGTCCACAGAAATAAGTAGGACGCTTCATATTTCCGGGACAGTTTCACGGTGGTGAACATGAAGAAACTATTCATTGCATGTGATATGGATAGTGGTCCGATTTTACACTGCTTTCAGCCCTTCTGCTTCTCATCACCTTTAAAAGGGTTGCCTTATCTGAGACAATGGGGGCATATCACTAGGTTATGCCCCCATTGTCCGATAGGTGCGGGTCATAGCGGTGGGACCCGCACCTATCTCCTAAACAGAGCCCTGAAAGTGGTGGAGGAGCTGCTGAAAATAGCCAGCTGTTAATCAGGCCCATAGAAGTGATTGGGTGCGGTGGCCGGTCATGCGCGTCCTCCAGCCACCACTTTGGCCCACTCCCTTCTTAATATAGGGGAGGGTCCCAGCGGTGGGACCTGCATCTATGAGACAATGGGGGCATATCCTAGCAATATGCCCCCATTGTTTCAGATGAGACAAACCAACATAGAAACTAATTAATATACGAGGACAATACATAAAAGACATACAAAGTATACATAGTTAGGGCTCATGCACATGACCGTTGTTAGCCAGTGCCCGTATTGTGGCCCACAAACAGAGGGTCCACAATATACGGGCACCGGACGATGCGGACCCATTCATTTGAGTGCTTCTGCAGTTTTCTGTCCGTGCCACTGCACCGCAAAAAAGTGGTGCATGTACTACTTTACAGTGCAGACCGTTGGATGCAGACTGCAGACCCCATTCAAGTGAATGGGTTCTGCGTCTGTATATGGTGACCCTACGGTCGGTGCCCATGTGTTGCAGACCAGCTAGCACATGTTTGTGTGCACGAGTCCTTATATAGTAACCTACATACCTCTTCCTCTGACAATGCTGGATTTACAGATCCCCATGGAGCAGGAGATTATCGGAAAGGAAAATTGCCTGCTCATCAGGGGAGGTGAAGTGCTGCGGACATGTGCTGCTAGATCGCTGCTAGCACATCCGTAATATACATTCCCCATAGCTCTGAGTGCTTTTATTTAGGCAAAAAAAAAGCAATATATCGCGCAAGTAAGTAGCCCAAGGGGCTGTTACTAACGTTTCTGGAGCCCAGCACCGCCCCGCATCCTCCGAATTTCCTCCTTGCTCCCTGAGGTCACCAAGTAAGAGCGCCGTAATCTCGCGCATGCACAAGTACCCGGCATAACCGTGCCGGCCACTATCTGCGAGATTACGGCGCTCTAACTTTGTGATGTCCGGGAGAAAGGAGGAGATTCGAAGGATGCGGGGCATGGCTGGGCTCCAGAAACGTTAGTAACAGATATATATATATATATATATATATATATATATATATATATTCGGGTTTTTTGCCCAAATAAAAGCACTCACAGCTATGGGGACTGGGTATTGCGGATGTGCTAGCGGCGATCTAGCAGCACATGTCCGCAGCTCTATAGGCAAAATCCAGGTGACAGAATGCCTTTAAGTTCTCTACCTTAATCCCTTACCACACTACACCGTATATGTAAAGTAAAAGACAGGAAGTAGTTCTGCCCTACACGCACAGTGCAGTGACCGTATTCACCGAGGCTGTGCCCAAACCATCATCACTTTCAGTAGTTGGCTATAACCAATAAGTTGGATCTATACCCTCTAACCCCTTAGATGCCTCAGTTAATAGTTCCTGTCAACCCATGGGCAACCATAACTGTTTGGTAACAAAGGCCCATACGGCTGCAAGTGTTCTTTAGACTGATGCACAGACAATTATCAAGAATGCACTGAACGTTCCCAATAATTGCCTGACCATCAGTGATAAGAGCTGTAGTTACAAAACACACTAAGGCAATCACTACTCTCCCTACAAGCATTGTTTTAAGGCAGTTACCCAGTTACACATGACAATCTGCTGCTCAGAAACAATTATTTTGGGTTATATTAAGAATGTCTATCTCAGGGCGTGTTTACAGCAGGAACAGTGAACAGATTAAAAAAAAAAACAAACAAACAAAAAAAAAGGCTTAGATGAATTCTTAATATTAAATCGCAATAATGCTTATGAAAATGTTTAGAAGTCTGGGTCTCACTCCACTTCAAAAATTCAAATCCACACCTATCCCTTGGTTGAACTTGATGGACTTATGTCTTTTTTTCAATCGTATTAAAAAGGGTTGTCTCGTTTCAGCAAATGACATTTATTATGTCGAGAAAGTTAATACAAGGCACTTACTAATGTATCTGTATTATCCATATTGCTTCCTTTGCTGGTTTGATTCATCACATTATACACAGCTAATTTCCAGGGGTTACGACCACCCTGCATTCCAGCAGCAGTGGCCGTGCTTGCACGTATCTGTGCTGCAGCCGTGGCCGTAACAGAGCTGTGGACCTGAAATGGAGAGCGTTTTTAAAAGGTGCCTGCCTGCTTCTGGAGTTTTAATTATCCTGGACAACCTTTTTAAGTCCTCCTCGGTTCTAAAATTATTTACAGCAATTAGAATATAGAAGCTTGAGCTTAAAATCTAATTAGAAGAGAATGTTAAAAATGGCTCAACACACAGTGAAAACGTTTCACTCCAAGTTATTCACAGTGTGGTAAATGAAGATATCGTTATGCATCATTAGATTTTATGAATGTGTAAGGCACAATACAAAGTGTTTGAGCCTTCCTTCAGAGGCATACACTTCTGACGTCTACCTCCGAGAGTAGGTTCTGATGTACAGTGCCTTGAAAAAGTATTCATACCCCTTAAACCTTTCCATGTTACACCCACAAACTTGAATGTATTTTATTGGAATTTTATGTGATAGATCAACACAAAGTAGCAAGTATATGTGAAGTGAAAAGGAAAGGATACATGGTTTTTAAAATTTTTAGTAAATAAAAATCAGTAAAGTGTGGTGTGCATTTGTATTCATCCCCCTCTACTCTGATTCCCCAAAGTAAAATCCAGCGTGACCAATTTCCTTCAGAGGTCACCTAATTAGGAAATAGCGTCCACCTGTGTTTAATTTATTTTCTCAGCATAACTACAGCTGTTCTGTGAAGGCATCATAGGTTTGTTAATGAACATTAGTGATCAAACAGCATCATGGAAACAAAGGAACACACCAGACAGGTCAGGAATAAAGTTATGGAGAAGTATAAAACAGGGTTAATTAGAGAAGCAGCCAAGAAGCCCATGTGCACTCTGGAAGAGCTGGGACAGAGAAGCTGGTCAGAGTTGATGGGAAGATGGATGGAGATGAATACAGGGCAGTCCTGGAGGAAAACCTGGTAGAGGCTGCAAAAGACTTGAGACTGGGTAGGAGGTTAACCTACCAGCAGGAGCTACAAAGAAATGGTTTGGATCAAAGCATATTCATGTGTTAGAATGGCCCAAAGTCGAGACCTAAATCTCATTGAGAATACCCCTTGCTGTTCACAGATGTTCTACATCCTATCTAACTGAGCTTCAGCTATTGTGCACAGAGCCTTAAAGGGGTTGTCCAGGCTTTGAGTCAAGAACCCTTTATATGAACCTTTTATCCTGAACGTAAAAAAGCAGACTCCCCCTGAGGTAACAAACGTTCAAGCTGATGTGACTGCCGAGGACTGGCTACACGGGTCTCCGTATCCCAGCCTTTTCCTGCTCTCAGGGGCACTGGAAGTGACCAGGAAGAGAGCAACAGCAGAACCGCAGGTAGGGGGGGCTGCTACTTTATGTCCAGGGCCACAGGTCCGAACAATAGGGAATCTTGGCTCCAAGGCCAGACAACCACTTTAATATCAGACATTTCATAACAGTCAAACTGGTTAAGCATAGCAACTGGGAAGAGCCCCAATCCTAAAAATAAAGGTGTCCTCTAGTCTAATTTGTATGTACAATCACCTGATTCTTCGAGATGGGGAAGTGGTGTCAGCTGTTAAACTGGTCATACATAAGATAACTGTTGGCTATCTCTCTCCCGTTTCCCTCATACACAAGTCTGCTTGGGTCTGCCCGTGTACGTTTTGTGAATGGGAGAGGGTAGAAAGTCAGTGACAGTCCCCCCTGGCGGGTGGCTTATCGTCCATACAACAAAACACGATTGATGTTTCTTTCGCCCAAAATATACCATCCGGGGAAAGTTGGGAGGCTCCCATACGCGTTAGTTGGCCAAGTAAGGCTACTTTCACACTTGCGGCAGAGTGATCCGGCAGGCAGGTCAGTCGCCGGAACTGCCTGCTGGATCCGGCAAACCGTATGCCAACTGATGGCATTTCTAAGACTGATCAGGATTCTGATCAGTCTTAAAAATGCCTGATCAGTCAGAAAAATGCACTGAAATGCCGGATCAGTTTTTCCAAAATAGGAAAAAAAATAGGAGCAATATAAAAGGTAAAAAATGTATTACAAAATCACAGGTACCTTCACAAATGGTGATACGAACCAAAAAAAACCTTTAAGACTACCACCAATCTAAATTTCCTCTGTCTAAACACACACTTATGATATGTCAGCTAGTCATTTTTATGGAAGTAAATCCTCAAACCTGCACCAAAATCTGCAATGAAATCTGCTTGTATTACATAATCCTCTGTCACAATCCATGGCATTATTGCAACAGCTAGGACATGATGAGGATTTGAATCTGCAGCAATTATAAACTACGATGGGGTACCTAGGGCCCACCAGTAAAAGTTATTTTAGAGGCCCACCATACGGATACAATCTAACAAGTTTTTTTTATTTTTTATATATGAACATAGGCTGGTTGAGGTGCTGTACATTGAATATATGTATGTAGGGCAGTAAGTCTACTGTGTTATGTGCCATTTGTGCAGGGGGTGGGAGACTAGGGGCCCACCTTGCTCAGGGACCCACTGGGGGATTCCTCTGTACCCCTGTGGGCCTGTGGGCCAGTCCGAGCCTGTATATATCTATATCTATATATACACACACACATAGGACTGATCTTTGCTCAAGATCCAGTAATTGCTATGCAATCTGGCTATCCGTATGGGATGCAATTAATACAGTCCGCTAAACAATGGTTATCCAGGCAGATTGCAGTTGTCAGGAGCCTGGATTGCCTGCCAGTCCTGATTAACGTCTTAACAGTTCTGCTCAGAGGATGATTGAAAGGTCTGGCGGTTTGGAAGCCCCAATAATTTCCCAGACCTGACCTGCAATTTGTCAACTCTGGCATTCGACCTTTTGACAAAGTCCTGAAGCGCTGGCCCCCAAAAAAACATAAGATGGGTTAATTAAAGTGCAGCCTCACGTAATGGATCTGGTTTGCAGATGACATTGAACATATTGCTATCTTACTCATGCACCACTATATCGGTATGTATATACACGACAATGAGCAGCATAGTGCCGCTATGGTTCAGGTGCTGTGCCAGCCTCCAGGTCCTGATCCTAGGTCAAAAGAAATATAGTTCAAATTCTGAAAAACTCCCCAAATCAAGTTAAATAAAGGGATTGTTATTTACCCCATACAACCTTCCAGTCCTCTTATGTTTCATTTTTATCCTAGTACTATACGCATTTTTTGTGGATAGCACACTGACCCATTCATTTTTATGGGGCCATATTGTGGATAGTCCTTTCTATTGATGTGAGTGAGAAGAATGTGGAGCGGACACAAAAGGTCTTCGCATTTTGCGGACTGAAATACGAACATGAGGACTTTTCTGGTACCTGATTGGTGGGGGTCTGACACCCGAGACCCCCGTCAATCAGCTGTTTTGAGAAGGCACCGGTACTCGTGTGAGCGCTGCAGCCTTCTCGCAGCTTACCAAGCACAGCTCCGTACATTGTATAGCGGCTGTGCTTCGTATCGCACTCAGCCCCATTCACTTGAAAGGGGCTGAACTGCTCCTAGGCCATGTGACAGAAGAAAGTGTCGTCACTGGGCGTAGGAAAAAGTTGGAGAAGGCCACTTCACGTACGTGATAAAAAAAAAAAAACTGACGGTTTACAAACATCTCTTAGCAACCCTCAGTGAAAAATGCATTACATCCACATGCAATGCGTTTTTCACTGAAGCCCCATTCACTTCTATGGGGCCAGGGCTGCGGGAAAAATGCAGAATATAGAACATGCTGTGTTTTGCACGCAACGCAGAAATGATGTGTGAAGAACTACGCTCATGTACACAGACCCATTGAAATTAATGGGTCAGGATTAGGGCTGCAGTAAACGAATATTTTTGTAATCGAGTATTCTATCGATTATATTTCTCGATTCATCGAGTAATCTAATAAGAAAAAGCTACTTAAAATAACGTACGTAATTAGGTATGTATAAAGTTATTGGTTTGAAGGGGTTAATAACTTTATACATGCCTAATGCCAAGGTGCTTCCATTAACCCCTCCAAACCAATAACTTTATACATGCCCATTGGGTTTGGAGGGGTTAATGGAAGCACCTTGGCATTAGGCATGTATAAAGTTATTGGTCTGAAGAGGTAATGAAAGCACCTTGGAGGTGCCTTCATTAACCCCTCTCTAAACCAATAACTTTATACATGCCAAGGTGGTGCTTGCAGCCTCCATTAACCACTCTCTCTCCATCTGCCTCCCCCCAGCCTCTGATCTGCCTCCCCCCTCCCCCCAGCCTCTGATCTGCCTCCCCCCAGCCTCTGATCTGCCTCCCCCCCTCCCCCCAGCCTCTGATCTGCCTCCCCCCCCCTCCCCCCAGCCTCTGATCTGCCTCCCCCCCCCTCCCCCAGCCTCTGATCTGCCTCCCCCCCCCTCCCCCCAGCCTCTGATCTGCCTCCCCCCCCCTCCCCCCAGCCTCTGATCTGCCTCCCCCCCCCCTCCCCCCAGCCTCTGATCTGCCTCCCCCCCCCTCCCCCCAGCCTCTGATCTGCCTCCCCCCCCCTCCCCCCAGCCTCTGATCTGCCTCCCCCCCCTCCCCCAGCCTCTGATCTGCCTCCCCCCCCCCTCCCCCCCCTCTGATCTGCCTCCCCCCCCTCCCCCAGCCTTGATCTGCCTCCCCCCCCTCCCCCCAGCCTCTGATCTGCCTCCCCCCCCCTCCCCCCAGCCTCTGATCTGCCTCCCCCCCCCTCCCCCCAGCCTCTGATCTGCCTCCCCCCCTCCCCCAGCCTCTGATCTGCCTCCCCCCCTCCCCCAGCCTCTGATCTGCCTCCCCCCCTCCCCCAGCCTCTGATCTGCCTCCCCCCCCCTCCCCCAGCCTCTGATCTGCCTCCCCCCCCCTCCCCCCAGCCTCTGATCTGCCTCCCCCCCCCTCCCCCCAGCCTCTGATCTGCCTCCCCCCCCCTCCCCCCAGCCTCTGATCTGCCTCCCCCCCCCTCCCCCCAGCCTCTGATCTGCCTCCCCCCAGCCTCTGATCTGCCTCCCCCCAGCCTCTGATCTGCCTCCCCCAGCCTCTGATATGCCCCCTCTTGTAACGCAACCCCCCCTCCCCAGTATTAATCATTGGTGGCAGTGGCCACAGGGTCCCCCTCCTCCCCCCCATCATTGGTGGCAGTGTCAGTTCCGATCGGAGCCCCAGCAGTGTAATGCTGGGGCTCCGATCGGTTACCATGGCAGCCAGGAGTCACGCTACTGAAGCCCTGGCTGCCATGGTATGTTAGTAGTGAGCAGAGAGCAGCGCATTATACTCACGTGCGCTGTGGCCGCCGGTCGCTCCTTCTTCTGTCTGTGCGGCGGATTGCTAATGCTTACAGCATTAGCAATGCGCCGCACAGACCTATGAGAAGGAGCGACCGCCGGCCACAGCGCACGTGAGTATAATGCGCTGCTCTCTGCTCACTAACATACCATGGCAGCCAGGACTTAAGCAGCGTCCTGGCTGCCATGGTAACCGATCGGAGCCCCAGCATTACACTGCTGGGGCTCCGATCGGAACTGACACTGCCACCAATGATGGGGGGGGAGGAGGGGGACCCTGTGGGATATGGCCGGCACATTCATTGGTGGTGCAGTGGCCACAGTCCCTCCCCTCCTCCTCCCCTCCCCTCCTCCTCCTACTTGGTCTTCAGCGGCAGCCGCGCACAGTGGGGAGGGAGAGACTCCCTCCTCCTCCCTCAGCTGTGCCGGCCGCTCAGTCCTGCCTCTCTGGCTCCGGAGGACACGGAAGCGGTGAGTGAGACGCTTAATTTCACTCCCGCTCCGTGATCATGTGATCTGAACGATTCCTCGATGCAGGGAAACTGCATCGATGAATTTTTCTACTCGATTTAATCGAGCTATTCGAATAATCGTTTCAGCCCTAGTCAGGGTTCAGTGAGGGTGCTATGTAGGGGTGCACCGAAATGAAAATTCTGGTCCGAAACCGAAAATTCAGGATACCCCTTGACCGAAACTGCCTTTTTGCCCAAATACTTTTAAAAGACCCCCCACCCCATAACAGTGCCATCCACAGACCCCCCCCCCACCTCATAACAGTGCCATCCACAGACCCCCACCCACCCCATAACAGTGCCATCCACAGACCCCCCCACCTCATAACAGTGCCATCCACAGACCCCAACCCACCCCATAACAGTGCCATCCACAGACCCCAACCCACCCCATAACAGTGCCATCCACAGACCCCCCCCCCCCCCCCCATATTGTACAATTAATAGAAAACAGCGGGGAGGGACTGGGAGGAGGAGCTGGGGGCCGGTGCGTTCACTGTGCTCCGGCCCCCAGCTCCAGTAGTTATAAAATGCGTGCAATTAATAAGCATTCTATTCATGAGGCCCCCTCTGTAGTAGAACATTCAATACAGCCACATCCTACTCACAGGGCTGTTATCTTAATGCTGGCCGGCCGGGCAGACGAGCGGCAGCGTCACAACTGACGTCATGTACCCGGCCTACTTTCTGAATGAAGGAGGCGGCGCAGGCATGTGACGTCAGTCGTGACGCTGCTGCTCGTCTGCCCGGCCGGCCAGCATTAAGATGACAGCCCTGTGAGTTGGATGTGGCTATATTGAATGTTCTACTGCAGAGGGGGCCTCATGAATAGAATGCTTATTAATTGCACACATTTTATAACTACTGGAGCTGGGGGCCGGAGAACAGTGAACGCACCGGCCCCCAGCTCCTCCTCCCAGTCCCTCCCCGCTATTTCCGGACGATATGTACGCCGCCGAAATTTCGGTGCACCCCTAGTGCTATGCGTTCACGTCACGCATTGCACCTGCGCGGAAAACTCTCATGTGAAAGGGGCCTAATTGATGGCCTATCCTTTGGACAGACCATCAATATGAGATGGTTCAGGGTCTGGCACTACGCACCCCCGCTGATGAGTTGTCCTGCAGTAGCTGGTTAGCGTAAAATGGGAGCAGCGCTGTGGTAACCAGCACCCCCCACTACACAGTGAATAGAGTTGTAGTTCTGGCGCGAGGCTACTGCAGAACAGATGATTGGCGGGGGTGGCAGGAGACAGGCCCTTCCTGGATCGGATACTGAAGATCTATCCTAAGGATAGGCCATCAATATCAAAATCCTGGAAACACCTTGAAAGGAAATGTGTCATCAGATAATGACCTATTGTTTAAAATCACGTTTTCATGTTTAACATTTTTAAACAATTTTTGGTGATGTTATTTTTAATTTTCCATGTCAATATCTGTATTTAAATAAAAAACATGAAATCCTGCAGATTTCACACAGGCCACTAAGCCTAAGGCTAGTGGCATTTGCCGGAGAAGTCTGCATCCGCCACTGCCGGACGCTACCAGGCACCCTCTGGTCCCATTCACTATAATGGGGGCCGGCGGATATCCAGCAGCAACCCGGCAAACAGGATAAGAATTGGCAGGACGAAAACTGCTATGCATAGAGTTTTGGTTCCGCCAATTCTCATCCTGTTTGCCAAGTTGCAGCCAGATCTCTGCTGGTCCCTATTATAGTGAATGGGGCCAGATGTATTCCAGCAGCGCCGGACAGTCTGCTGGATCTGCAAAACACAGATGTGAAACAGGTCTGTACAGATCAATTTTCTGCAGTTACCTGCTTAACTATACACAAAGGTGATATCATTATAGGCAGGATTAGGGTCCATTCACACGTCCGTTGTTTCTTTCCTGATCTGTTCCGTTTTTTGCTGAACAGATCTGGACCAGATCTGGACCCATTCATTTTCAATGGGTCCTGAAAAAAAAAAAAAAATCGGACAGCACAATGTCTGATTTTTTTTCAGGACCCATTGAAAATGAATGGGTACAGATCTGGTCCAGATCTGTTCAGCAAAAAACGGAACAGATCAGGAAAGAAACAGACGTGTGAATGGACCCTTAGAATGATTAATCAGACAGGATCCTCCATTCACAGTAGGCGATTGCCAGAGCTTATCTAGTCTTTCCTTGTACAATGTCCTCTGCACAGATCACAGAGCATGCCTAGAAGACTCTACCATAGAAGACAATGAGGTACCCTCCTGACCATTGTATCTAGGGACCATGGGGCTGCCGGAAAGATGGCCGCCCCCAAAATCATGTTCACATGAGCCAATAATCGTCCAGATTATGTGAATGATCATTCCGGCGAATCTGCCCATGTATATGTGCTGCTGATCATCTCATGAACAAGCAAATCGCTCATTCATCGGGTGCTCTTGTTGCTCGTGCAGGCACAACCAATCATGGTTTCTGGGCAGCAGATCGTGTGGTCTAAACAGCAACCTGTTGCTCAGAAGCCATGATTCTGTAAGACGACGACAGATTGCAATAGCAATCCCTCATCCTCATATAGTGAAGGGGATCGCTGCATGAAAATGTGCAGTCTCCTTCACTGAGCGAGCAGCCGACCGTCAGAAAGGAACGCTTCCACCCAACAATCGGCTGCAGAATAGTCCCATGTAAATCCACCTATAGAATAAAAAAAAATTAAAAAATCTACACAATCAGAAAAAAAAAACAGAAGGGGTCATTTGTCAAAATGGTGTAAAGTAGAATTTGCTTAGTTGACAATAGCAACCAATCAGATTCCACCTTCCATTTTTCACCGCTCCTTTGGAAAATGAAAGCTGGAATCTGATTGCACAAGATTGTTTTCTTTAACACACCAGTTTCTATGGTGGAACTTCCACTGCTGATTGACAAATTTCCGCTAAAACATCTGAATGTTAGATATGAATTTGTCGTGGATTTGCCACAGATTTCACCCTATGCATTGTGAAGGGTGAAATCCTTAGTGGAAATTCGTAGCATAAATTGAAAAACTATTTAAAATAGCAACACAGGCCAATATACATAGAATTTTTTTTTTCTCAGCATTTGGATAAGATCTCTTAAAATCTTTCACTTTGCTACTACTTTAAACATCCGCAGCATTTTAGTCCCATGTGGACGTAGCCTAGGAGCATGATTTTTGAAAAATGTATTTTTTTAACCTATTGCAGAAATCCAAAGCGGATTCTTAGATGTCCGCCATGGTTGGCGGTTTGCATTGTCCTGGAATCCGCTAAGTGTGGCTACCCGTCACGGTTTCGGTGTCGAAAACGCACCAAGAAGTTATAGGTTTATCTTTTTTCTGCTTAAGAACTATAGTTTAGATTTGTATAAAAAAAAATAATAATTTGGGGAGACTCAAGTCAAGCGGTTTTCGACTATTTAAATGGAGTATAAATTTGCATAAAAGTCGATGAGATTTTTAAAAAGCTGTGAAGAAAGGGATGCAAATGAGCTCATACCAAGCTCTGCCTCTAATGCCACCAGATGTAAGGCAGCTATCCTATAAGTTATTGTTCAATAGGCCTTGACTTATAATGCCACCATATATAAGGCAGCTATCCTAGAAGTCAAGGCCTATTGAACAATGACTTCTAGGATAGCTGCCTTACATCTGGTGGCATTAGAGGCAGAGCTCATTTGCATTCCTTTCTTCCCAGAATTCCAGAGGAGCATGTATGGCCTATAAGTCTCTGCACACTGATTGAACTGCTCTCCCCAAGGAGAGATGGTAACCCCCAAATAAAAAGCTGTGGAAACGGCCCACAATAGAATCCACACATAACTTGACATGCCATGTGGAATTTAGATCTTTAGCATGTGAATTCATGCTGAAAATTTCCACCGCAGATTTCACCCTTTAAAAAAAAAAAAAAAAAAAAAAAAAGGCTAAAAAGGTAAAATCCGAAGCAAAATACACATAAAACTTGTGCAGATTTTGCCTCAGATTTGTTGGAGAGTTTCTGCAATGCCATGAATCTTGAAGCTTCCTTCATACCTACTTTTTTGTGATAGTTTCAGGCTGGTATAAAAAAATAAAAATAAAAAATAAAAATAAGCCACAAATTTTGTGTGTTTTAGGCCCCATGCACACGGCCGTTGTTCACGGCCGTGGAACCGCGGCCTGGATCCCTTCCTGTGAGCTGGAGCGCACGGCGTCACTGGTTGCTATGACGCCGTGCGCTCCCTGCTGCCGCCGCAATACAGTACTACACTGGTATGATCTATACCAGTGTATTACTGTACTGTGCCGGCAGCAGGGGGCGCACGGCGTCATAGCAACCAGTGACGCCGTGCGCTCCAGCTCACAGGAAGGGATCCAGGCCGCGGTTCCACGGCCCGCACACGGCCGTGAACAACGGCCGTGTGCATGGGGCCTTATTATGACTTTTTTTAAACTGATTTTTGACTTGTCAGCTGAGCAGCCACTATTCTCTGCTTAACTGTGGTTTTGATTAAGGTAGGTGAGGTCGTCTTCCTCATTCCAGTCGAAAATAAAGCTTTACAGGAAACAGACAGGATTCCAAGTATGTGCTCAACACGCCCTAGATTTCAACTGCAAAACACTGAATAATGGTGTTCAAAAAGTAGAGATTTCTCCCAAATCAAAATACAAACCAGACACATTAAAAGGAGTTACCTGATCCTGTGAACAACCCCCGAAATGCCCGGGTCCCTCATACAGAACATACATACCTGGTCCCTGATGCCCGTGTCTCTCCGAACCCCTGTCCATATGTCCTACGTTTCTCATTTCTCTATGAGCTAGAATAGACTGCTGCTCTTTAAGAATTAATGGGTCCAATGTCCATATATTACATGGACAGCCAATTGTATGAATGGATGTAAATTTAAAATTACATTTCTAGCCTCTGATGTTTGTCAGGTCCCAAACCTCTCAGCTGATTCAAGTTACTCCTATCTAAAAGGGCTGGTCTCTGATAGCACAAACACGTACAGTGCCTTGAAAAAGTATTTATACCCCTTGAACTTTTCCAAATTTTCTCACGTTACACCCACAAACTTAAATATATTTTATTGGGATTTTGTGCTCTCCTTGCCTGGACTGTCAGCTTAGGTGGATGGCCATGTCTTGGTAGGTTTGCAGTTGTGCCATACTCCTTCCATTTTTGGATGTTGGATTGAACAGTGAGATGTTCAGAGCTTTTTTTTTTTTTTTTTTTTAATCTAACCCTGCTTTACACTTCACAACTTTATCCCTGACCTGTGTGGTGTGTTCCTTGGTTTTCATGATGCCGTTTGGTCACTAATGTTCACTAACAAACCTCTGAGGCCATCACAGAACAACTGTAGCTATTAGGTGACTTCAGAAGGCAATTGGTCACACTGGATTTTACTTAGGAGTATCAGAGTACAGAGGTATGGATACATATGCACGTCATACTTCTGATTTTTATGTATAATTTTGAAAATCATGTATCATTTTCTTTTCACTTCACACATACTTGCTACTTCGTGCTGGTCTAGCACATAAAATCCCAATAAAATGCATTTAAATTTGTGGCTATAAGGCTACTTTCACACTAGCATTTTTTTGCGGATCCGTCATGGATCTGCAAAAGCGCTTTTGTTACAATAATACAACCGCATGCATCCGTCATGAACGGATCCGGTTGTATTAGGTCTTCTATACCCATGACGGATCTGTCATGAACACCATTGAAAGTCAATGGGGATGGATCCTTTTTCTATTGTGTCAGAGAAAACGGATCTGCACCCATTGACTTCCATAATGTGTCAGGATGGATCCGTCTTGCTCCGCACCACATTGCGGACAAAAATAAAAACCGCTGCTTGCAGCGTTATTCTGTCCATGATGGGAGCGCAACTAAACGGAATGCATTGCATTTTAGTGCATTCCGCTTCATTCAGTTCAGTTTTGTCCGCATTGACAATGACAATGAAGGGGCACGAGACTGAAGTGGAACTGAAAACGCTAATGTGAAAGTAGCCAAACATGAAAACAAATGTGGAAAAGTTTTCAAGGGGTATGACTACTTTTTCAAGGCACTGTAGATATTCTTAAAGGGAACCTATCACAATGAAGTGCAATCTGCTGTCAGCCTGTTATAGAGCAGGAGGAGCTGAGCAGTTGCCAATCACCAACCGACAGCCTTCCCTGTATAAACTTTCCATAATGGAATCCGCACATAATCCGACATCCATAGCTTTCAGAAAAAGCAGAGATTTAATTGAATAAACGGATTGTAAGCACACATGTGAATTGGCCCCTTGACTATAATAGGTCAATGTGATCCAAATGAGCCTAAATGTGTGCCAAATTGTGCTAAATCTGGCAGATTTTTTAAGTGTTTAGTCCAAACATTAGAAAGTATTAATAGGAAAAAAAATATATAAAAAAATATGGATTCACTGTGTCACTTGAGATTGCCAAAGATTAAAAGGACTTTTACTCCATATCACTGTGGTGTAGGAGAAATGGCCATTCTGTAAAGGATACGGGAGAGAACACAAAATAAAAAAAATTACATAGACCAATGCAAAATGACTTTTTTGCCTAGGTGGAGCTACACTTAAAGGGGTTATCCTGGAAAAGATAATGAGAACTTATCCTCAGGATAGTTCATCAGCTGTTTCAGGGAGCCACTGTGCTCGCCGAAGCTGTAGTGAGCGATGCAGGCTCCTTTCCAGGGACTGCGCCATACATCGCATAGTGGCAGTGCGGCTCAGCCTCATTCACTTGAACGGGGCTGAGCTGCAACAAGGCCATGTGACCGAGGTACAGTGAAGTCACTGGACTAGGAAGAGGCTCAAGGATTCTTAACAGCTAATCCGCAAGTGTCCTGGGTGTCACACCCCCACAGATCTTATACTGGTGACCTATCCTGAGGATAAGTCATATATATCTTTTTCTGAATAACCCCTTTACACAATAGATCTTGGACTTTTTCCCTACACTTCTCCCTTGGTCAATAGTGAGACATTCACTACAAATAGTGACTTAGGCCTCTTTCACACGTCAGTGAAACCAGAAGTGGAACCTACACAGAGATAAAATATAAAAAAGGAAAGATTGCTCCTGTTCTGCCTTTTTTGACCGGTCCCTGGTTTGGGCTCACAATCACTGAAGGAAAACACTGACGCGTGAATGAGGCCTTATGGCTCTTTTCTTTGATAAAAATACAATATGTTGATTATAGCATTCAACAGGAATGCAGTAAAGACTGAATGTACTACACAATGCTTTGTATAATCTTTATCAAGGATACCATCACAGGGCAAACCATGACAAGTTTCCATAGTAACCTTCTGACAGGCTCCACTAGAGCGTGAAAGACCCAAGTCTACCATCTGCATGACTGTTACATTGGCGTCATCGCTCGCTGTAACACCCCGTATCAACGAGGGGAAAGTCTTGCTCTTCGTGGATGCTCATGGATTTACGGTCCACAATTCTAACCATCAAACTATTGATTGCATTTTGTCAACTTTTTTTTATTTTTTATTATCGTCATGGTAAGCAGTGTTCACAGAAGATATCAATATTTAGCATAGTTTCAGCATGCATTTTACTTAATGAGGTTATCCAGCTTTTCGGTCAATAGCAGTACCTGTAGAAAAAAAACAAAAAAAAAAACAAACTCAACTGTTCTTGACCGCTCCGTTCGGTGGTCTTCCAGTTCCCGTCCTATAAACTTTCCGATTGACAAAGTCACATGCTGATTGGGGACACTTCACCACTGAGGCCAGCCATTGGCTGTAGCAGCACATGTGACCCTGTCCATCTGGATGTTTACAAGACAGGGACCAGAAAAGAGTGATGGGGAGCAGGAGAGTATGATTTTTTGTTTCCAAAAAGCTGGAAAACCCCCTTTAAAAAGGTGCCCACCTTCACCTACACCCTAAAAGGGTTGTCTGACACTTCTTAAAATTATCAGGGAAGCAGGCCATGTTTGACAAAAAAGAAAATTCCCGTCTAAATGTCTCTCCTTTCCATTTCATTTCCGCCAACCTCTGGCCTCTGTTTTTAAACGCAATTTGCTCCCCATATAATTAAAAAAATTGTTGGACATCTGCATTAGGCTACATGCACACGAACGTTGTTAGTTTCCGTTCAGTTTTATTTTTTGCGGATAGGATGCGGACCCATTCGTTTCAATGGGTCCGCATCAGTATGTCCATTCCGTAGCCCCGCCAAAAAAATATTGAACATGTCCTATTCTTGTCCGTTTTAAGCATTGTTACAAAGGATCCACAAAAAAAACAATGGCATCCGTTTTGTTTTTTGTGGATCCACAATTTGCTGACCACAAAACACATACGGTTAGGTGCATGTAGCCTTAAATAGATGTCAGTTGGCCGATCATTCAGCCGACAGCTATTCTTCCCATAGCTCGATTCTGCCGAGCATGTATGGTCTCTCAAGGAAGGGAGGGTAATACGCTGCAGCCAGACACTTCTCCCATGAGAGCAAACGACCAGACATGCTGAAATCCAACATGTTTGGTTCTTCTCCCCACAAAAAAAATAATCTGCAGTAGGGGGAAAGTCAGCGCACACTCATACACATAGGAAAACTGTTGGTCCCCACTGCAATTGGTGGGTTTCATTTTTGTGTATCAATGTCGTGCACCACAGAACAACTACTGAGTCTCAGTGCAAGAGACAATGACTATCTACTGTGCAGCACCTACCTGAAACAGCCGAGAACAGGACAGAGCTAGAAAAACATGGCTGCGCTACAAAAACATTGCCACACCTCTCCACAGGTCACGTGTGGTATTGCAACTTAGTTCCTTCTATTGAGCCGATTCATGTTGCAAGTGTCTAATTTATCCTGCTGTATAGAGTTACTAATCAAAGGCAAACTAGGTATTGTATAGACCGATGGCAAGAATGGCCACGTTCAAGAAAACTCCCAGACATGGTAGAAGACGACGATGGTTTATTGTGTGTAAATCTAGGACATACCGAGAAGCTACACACAATTCAGGTTTTAATTTTTCCCTCCCTAATCAGGAAGGCCATTCTGTTTTGTACACAAAGATGAATAATTTCCAGCAAAGTAACTGTCAAATTGTTTCACGGAGGGCCAACCGGAATATCTACTCCAAGTGTACGCTTCCTGAATGTGGGCGATACAGGGGAATTCCGTATTCCTATCCCTCGCATCCTGCCTCATACAAAGCAAGGGCCCCACAATGCTTCATGACTTACAAACCTCCAGAGGGCGGGGTGAAGGGAAGTAAAACGGCAAAAACAGTCCTAGAATTTTCTGAAATTCAAAAGACCATACAAAAATTCAAGCAATAACCACCCAGTTATATACAGTTTTTCTGCCCGTTTTAAGCAATTTCTGAATTTTGACACAATTTTAATTAAACCTCCACATGTTGTCTATTTGTAATTATGAAGGGACACATTTTCTAGTGAAATGTTTTTCACTTTGGTTCATTTTTTCAGGGTCCATGGTGTTGGTTTTTGTTTTTTTAAATACTATATATCTCTATAGGGGGAAAAAAAAAAAAAAAAAAAAAAAAAAAGCACCTAGCAAAAACGTGTCAAAAATGTGAGAACCAAATATCGCCACAAGTTTTTTCCAACAGCAAAAATAAAATACGCCAAACCAGATTTGTGCTAAAAGTTTCTTGCAACCATTTACCAACGAGTCAATTTCAAAATTCAGAAAGACAAAAAGGCAAAATCCCGAACATGCACAGGCATATACTGTAGGGAGAACTGGAGAGGAGACCAATTCCTCTGTTCGGGTTTGCATTCCTGGAGGTATTTAGATGCCAGGGCTAGAGGACGCCACAAAACAAAGCGTTTACACGCATCAGCTTGCACAAGAAATTAAGAATGAATGCTTTGTATGCAAGAGAATGCAGGTCAGATAATGTACGAACACCATTTGGGTCACCTGGTGAAGTAAAGGTGTGCTCCTCTATTCTTTGTGGAAATGCTGCAGTAATGGAAATATACCACCAAACAGCCTTGCTGCCTGAACATTTACAGCATGGAACTGTTGCTGGAACTGCCTGCCGGATCCGTCAAAATGCATACAATCTGATGGAATTTGTAATACGGATCCGTCTGACAAATGCATTGAAATGCTGGATCCGTCTCTCCGGAAAAACGGATCCGACATATTAATTTTTTTCACATTTTTTGCGGTCTGAGCATGCGTTTTGCATTCCGGCAAGCGTTCCGGAATTTTGGACAGAGATAAAACCACAGCATGCTGCAGTATTATCTCAGTCCTGAAAAGTCAAAAAAGACTGAACTGAAGACTTCCTGATGCATCCTGAACGGATTGCTCTCCATTCAGAATGCATGGGGATACACCTGATCAGTTCTTTTCCGGTATAGAGCCCCTAGGACGGAACTCAATGCCGGAAAGGAATAACGCTAGTGTGAACAAAATAGTTACCGGTATATGCTATTCAATTTCTTTTTAATGAATAACAAAAAAAATTGATACAATAAAGGGAACCTGTCACACTGAAAATGGTGTCTGAGCTGCAGGCAGCATATTATAGAGCAGGAAGAGCTGAGCAGATTGATCTAAAGTTTTACTGAATCTTTTCCTTCAAAACTAGTTATTTTTATCCATTTACATTCCTGCTTATTCTGGGCTTTGAAGTCAAGGAGGCGGCCCTATCAGTGATTGACAGCTCTCTCTCTCTATACATAGTCATAGAGGGAAGGCTGTCAATCACAGATAGGACCACTTAACTTGACTTCAAAGCCCAGAATGAGCATGAATTAAGATGTGAACTTAAAAGATTATTGAGCTTGATATATAAAAACTGGACCAAGCAGCCTGCAATGTATTGGAACAAATGCGCGATTTTTCCGCACAAGTGCAAAGTGTTTTAATGCGTTTTGCACGCGTGTGAGAAAAATCGGCATGTTTGGTACCCAGACCCGAACGGTTTGGGATCGGTGTTGTTTAGATTTTATTATTTTCCCTTATAACTTGGTTATAAAGGGAAAATAGCATTCTTAATACAGAATGCAAAGTGAATTAGGGATTGAGGGGTTAAAAAAAAACTTCTCTTCTCTTCTTTGATGACCTGGGGGGAAAAGGACATTTGGTGACGTCACTGCGCTCATCACATGATCCATCACCATGGCGATGGGTCATGTGATGGCTCCGCTCTCATCACATGGTCCGTCACCATGGTGATGGACCATGTGATGAGCGCAGTGACTTCACCAAAGGTCCTTTTCCTCCAAGGTCATCAAAGAAGAAAAAAGAAGAGAAGTCGGGCTGCGCGAACAAGTGGATGAGGTGAGTTTATTATTTATTTATTTTTTTAACCCTTCCATCCCTAATTTACTTTGCACTCTGTATTAAGAATATGGGGGGGGGGGGGGGCTGGGGTTGGCACATTATTACTGCTGGGGGCCACTCCGAGGACCATCTTTCATACTGCAGGAGTTGGGCATTTTTCTGACTGATTAGGCCTTATTAAGACTGATCAGGACGGAACTGCTTGCCGGATCACTCTGCCGCAAGTGTGAAAGTAGCCTTAACTAAAAAAGCCAAATGAAAATTATCCATTTTTAATGGCTGAAAAATGGCCATGAAATACAGACAGTAGGGGAGATTTATCAAAACTGGTGTAAAAGAAAAATGGCCCACAGCAACCAATCAGATTCCACCTTTCATTATCAAAAGGAAAAGGTGGAATCAGATTGGTTCCTACGATTACACCAGTTTTGATAAATCTCCCCCACTGTCCGTTTTTCATGGTCAATTTTTTACCACTGTTCTGTCAATGTAGCCTAAAATCTTTATTTTGGAGTATGTCCTACAAGTCCATAAAAGTCATTGAGGGTTATAGAAAATTAAAGCCACACCAAATACGCAAATTACTAATTCTATTTAAAGATATTGATTAAAAAAAAAAATGTAGGAGTTACCTAACCAGTGTTGTAAATACAGTATGATACAATAGTGGTACAATGCTTTAGAGAGCCACTGACTGCGTGGCATTTGGGGCATCCCAGAGCTGGGTGACAACGCATATGGTCACCATTATAGTTAGCACAGGGGTTGTTACCCAGGTTCTCCAGGATTCAGGATATAAAATGTACAAAAATAAGCTCTGTGGGGTTAATTGTACACTGCTTTACAGAAAATAACCATGTTAACAATGGACCGGTTGAACCAGTCTGGACACTCAATGAAACCACCCAACCTTCTGAATAAGCGCCATGATGAACTATGCAGGACGCAGTGTCACCTGCCTACCAGATTTTGAAATAGAAATTAAAGGGAGTCTGTCACCTATTTTTTTTACTAATATAACAGTAATGACCATCAGGACATTGGATAGGCATTAACATACCTGTATGTAATTTGTGAGTTACCGCAATCGTCAGAAAAAGCAGTTTAATGCCTCATTCACACGTCAGTGTTCGGTCAGTGATTTCCATCAGTCATTTTGAGCCAAAACCAGGTGCGGCTCTGAACACAGAAAAGTAGCAGATCTTTCCCTTATACCTCATGTCTGTGGAGGCTCCAATCCTGGTCCTGGCTCACAATCACCGACGTGTGAATGAGGCTTTATTCCTTTGCACAGGTGGCCTCCAAAGCCTTCCTCCTCCATCAGGCAATGCGACTCCATATCAAGAGTAAGCGCCATGTGCTGCACTTTTGGCGCCTGCGCATTACATTCCCTACTCTGGAGGATTACCTCAGGGATCTGCTTGTGAAGGGGGGGGGGGGGGGGGGCGTTTTGGGCACTTTGAACAGGAATGACCTACCTTGACACTTGAGAGCAGTTTTCCAAAGGAATAAAACAGCTTTTTCTGAAGACTGCATTAACACACAAATTACATGCAGGTAGGTTAAAGGGGTTGTCCAAGCTTTTAATATGGATGGCCTATACTCAGAATAGGTCATCAATATCAGATCAGCGGGGGTCCAACACCCAAAAACCCCCGCCGATCAGCTATAGGATGATGAGGCATAGTGTGCATGTGCCATCTCCCTTCTCGCCGCTACTTTGCCATAGACAGCAGCAGTGAGCAGGAAGAGAGAATGGAGATGGCACATGCGCAGTGCACGCGCCAATCAGCAGGTGTTGAGGAAGGGTTGAGACATATGCATATATATGCATGCAAACACGTGCATGCATGTATAATATATACGCATACATAGATAGGCACATTATAGGAGGATGTGCGCAGATGTGCCCAACATCTGCGCACATCTGTCCTTAAGATTCCACAGGGGCTCATTGTGACCCCTGTGGGGAATACATGTGCCCCCTTATACATCCACCCCCTTATACATGTGCCCCCTTATAAATTAGAGTCCCCTTACAGTCCATAGACCCCATGTGATATCCCCTGATTTACCTGAAACCAGAGGTATCAGTGTGAATGTGCCAAGCATTCACACTGATGCAATCTGGTTAATTGCATCAGAATGACCGGACAAGAGTCCAGTCATCCTGCATGCTTCAAAGAACTCTGATTCAATAGCGCTGCTGGAGATAATCATGCATGATAGAAGGAAGGGAGAAACCTCTCCTCCTTCTATTATGTGCATTCCGGCAGCGCGATTACTATCGCACTGCCCGGTATGCAAAGTGTTACAGGCGGGAGATCAAAAGTTTCTCCCGCCTGTCAGGAAGTGGTGCGGCCCCGACGCGCTCGTGCAGGGATGCGCGGGCTGGCGCAGTGACATCATCTCACTGCGCCGGCCCACGTGTCTCTGATGGTGGCACGCGCCACAGTGTGGGCGGTGCGGCAGTGCGGGACGCCGGACATAAATATCCGGCGGCCCCTGCACTGTGGAGGGAAGTGAAGAGCCGAGCCCCCCCCTCCTCGAGGAGGGTGAGCCAGCAGTATGCCGCGAGAATCATCCCCTGAAAAACGAGCATAAGCGGGAATCAACCCCTGGATGCCGAGCTGTTAACCCCTGGAGGGCTCAGTATCCACTATCCCACCAACGCTTTCCATTAATCCCTGCCCTGCCATCCCATCATTACTCCCTGCTCCTATACACCCCTATCCCTGCCTACAATACCCCACCATTAACCCCTACACTATATACCCCTATCCCTGCCATCTGAACCCCTGCTATAAACCCCTATCCCTGCCACCTGTACCCTTGCTCTGTACCCCTACCCTTCAGTAACCCCTGGACCACCAATCCCCTTCCCTAACCCTGTAGGAGCATCCCTGCTCCCTATTCTGTGTTAACCCCTGCTGTACCCCTGCAACCCTGTGTCTGTGGCCTGTATTTACCCTTGCAGCGCCACCGCTAACCCTTCGTTCATAGGGATAGTTTGTAGTCCAGGTTGGGTGGGCTGCTAATAAATGTAGGTGTATTGTATAGATAGTTTGTGGGTAGAATTTGGGATTGAATAGTGTATTTAGTGCTGTATATATGGTACTGTATTGTAGATTGATAATAAATATCTTGTATTATACCTACTGTGTAACGTGTGGTTATAAGCGGTAGCTAGCTCAGTTAGGCGCTTGCAGCTAGTTTAGTGATTAGCGTAAGGCAAAGTGAAAGTATTATTCTTTACTTAAGGTATAAATAGGCGGAGTCATCATTAGACAACTCCTCCTATTTATGAATATTATTGACATTTGCATAAATATTGGTAATTAATATTCCCCCCCTTTACAGCAGGTATGCAGAGTGTCAGTATGAGTGGCGGTATGATACTGGTGAACTATATATAATTGATGGCTGGCACTCTACCGAGTATAGTATAGTCATTATAATTAACAGGCTGTGAACAACGTCCAGGAGGACCGAAACGTTGGCCTAAATAACTGACAAAAAACAGTGGCATTTCAAATAAAAAAAAACTGTTTACTTTATTCACATTAATCCTGAGTGCCGCGAATTACTTTATAATATTGGTATGATACTGGTGACCTATCCTGAGGATAGGTCATCAATATTAAAAGCCCGGACAACCCCTTTAACAATGCTTATCCAACGTTCTGTTGGTTATATTGGAATAAAATGGGTAATGGACTCCCTTTAAGGACCACACAAAGCACGGCTTTAATGTGTATGTCTAGTGAATACATTCCACAAATAGTTATAAAGTAGAATACAAACTGAACATGAACCGAGAAATAATTTTCGAAAGATAAGTGAACATGCTTTGTTATTCAGGCGGCATTATAGCAGTGGTTGAGTTGGAGTTTAGGCTAGCCAACAAAGTAATTCAGGACATGGATTCATAGCACGTACTTAAAACATTTAAAGGTTTGGATTTACATAACTGGAGCGCTGCCAAACCAAAGTAGGCATTTACCAACCACAGTGAATGAGGCCCACATCTTTTCCCTTTCAGAAGCATGTAATTGTCCAACTACGTTTCAAAGTAAACCAGATTTATTTTAACCACTCTGTGCAGATGGAGTATGCTTAAATTCGAGATTACAACTGAAGGGTACAGAAGTAAGGAGGAGGCTGAACGTTCCATGTGAAGATGGAAGGTACCAACATAGAAAGCTAAAACGCCCAGTAAAACACTACAGCTGCCCGGCATCCAGCAGGTACATTTCATAATCCTTCCACTGCAAACTGGGGCAAAAAAAGAACATTCTTGATCAACATAAGTTGCACATTAGGCAGAAAATTACAGCTTTGATAATTGTCGCCTTTCATTTTCTTCCCATACAGATTTTTTCTTTTTCTAAATTAAAGGGCATCTGTCAGCAGATTTGTACCTATGAAACTTGTTGACCTGCTACGTGTGCACTTGGGCCCTGAAGGCATCTGTGCTGGTCCCATGTTCATATGTGCCTGCATTGCTGAGAAAAATAAAGAGTTATTATATGCAAATGAGCCTCTAGGAGCAACAGGGGCGTTGCCGTTACACCTACAGGCTCAGCTGTCCATGCAACTGCTACGCCCTCAGCACTTTGACAGGGCCAGGCAGGCATTATGATGTTTTCACAGCCCGGACCTGTAAATCAAAGTGGAAATGCCGCAGCCGTTGCAGAGAGAGCAGAGCTTCTAAGTGTAACAGCAACGCCCCTGTTGCTCCTAGAAGCTCATTTGCATATATTAAAAACATCATGTTTCTCAGTAATGCGGGCACATATTAACATGGGACCAACACAGATACCTTCAGCTGCCAAGTGCACATTTAACAGGCCAGCCAGTTCCATAGGTACAAATCTGCTGACAGATTCCTTTTAAAATGGGGAAAAGCTGCAATATCCGGCATATTTCATGGACAAGAGTGGCACTATTTTTGGGGAGAAAATAAACTAAATCTTCTGCCCATTCTTACATGGTAGTAACAGATAACTGATAGGAAAGCTCATTTGGGACCTGGCTAGCCAGCAGTAACATCCAGACTTAGTAATTGACAAAACATTGAGATCTGGCATTTTTGGCTATTTGATAGGACTCATGCACACAACTATATCCATTCTGCGGTCTGCAAAATACGGACACCGGCTGCGTGCATGCCACAATTTTCTGTCCACCTTCACTAGAACTGCCTATTCTTGCCCACAAAATGTTCTATAATTTGCAGAACAGCCACACGGATGACATCAATGTGCTGCTAGCATTTCTTTGTGGAGCCATAGAAATGAATGAGTTTGTGTGCGATTGGCAAAAAAAAAAAAAAAAAAAAAAAACAAAAAAAAAAAACAATAAAAAAAAAAAAAAAAAAAAAAAAAACACGTGGCTCAGATGCAGACCAAAACTACGGCCATAAATCTGTAGGGCCACAGGAGGCCATTCCTCCAACCACTAAGCTACACCCCTTTTCTCACCACCTATGACAAAAATTAAAAAATAAAAAACACAAATGGTAGTCACCATCATTTGAATCGGTTCTGCGCCAGTTTTGTGACATAAAAGCATTGATAACTCTGCCCCCACGTGTTGCATTTTCCAGGAAACAGACAAAAATGCTGAGCTAAATACAGAAAAGATTAATGATACCATATTACAACGTGACTTAGCGCTGCACCTGGACTGAAAGAACCGCCTTGAATGGTCTTGGAAAGGCTTGTTGGTTGTTATGGAAACTTCTTGAGCTGGCTCTTAAAATTGTGAGTCACCTTCAGGATTTGACTAACAGCAGATGACTGCAGTCATCTAGGGAAAAAAATAAAATAAAAATCAAGCATTTATTTTATTTTTGTTTATATCTTTAGGGAGTTCTGACCAGATTGCAGAAGCACAAAGCCTTAGGCGCTCAATGTACTGCAGCACGGTGCTCCGAGGGGAGAAAACCATCATAACTGCGGCATGCAATGGAACATGAGGAAGAAACACTCGGAAATTACAGACATTTTGAGGGACAATACAGGCCTATAGATTTCTTGTTTGGCTTATTACAGCTCTATACAAAACGGGTTTATATCACAAGTCATGCACATGCTTAGAGTCAATATTAGGAAACCAACAGCAATATCAACTTCTCAACAGAGATCTTAAAGTGACACACCGTAGCCACCACGGTCTGTGGCTTAGCATGAGACTTTAAGGTGGAGATTTATCAAACTGGTGTGAAGTAGAACTGGCTTAGTTGCCCATAGCAACCAATCAGATTCCACCTTTCATTTTTCACAGGTGGAATCAGATTGGTTTCCACCGACAAACGTGGTCGCATATACCTAGCCTAATAGTCCTTAGGTGTTAAGAACAAGCCTGGAGGCACAAGGAGCCGGTGCAGCTCCGTATGATAGAACTGTAGGTGCTCCAGGTGCATTCATTTAATGGGAGAACACCTATGTAAAATTACCTTCCATGGAGCATGCTACAATTTTTTGCTTTTGTGTCAAATCAGAGACAGTAGTGCACCACAGAAGTACACCGTTTGATAAATGACCCCCATTAGCTTCTTGAACACATTGGGGACATTAGTAATAGACGGGACAAACCCATCTCCCGACATGTATGGGCCAGCCATGCTGGGCTAATCAACGTTATCTAATTCTCCATGATTGAAGTATTGAAATAAAAAAAATAGGGGGGAGTGGGGGATCTAAACAAACAGAGCAGACAGAAGGAGTCCAGATGGATCTTCATGCTCAACACCGTTGTACCTGCTGGACTAAATAAATATATTGATTTTGCGTGCTTTCTATGAAAGGGTCTCCCATATATATTTTTGGGGGGTTTGGGGATTAATGTATCAATGATATCATGTTTATATAATTAGTGCTGGGAGGAATCTCCCTACACTCATCCCCATGCCCTTTATAGCCAACAATTCCGTTATTAGACCATGGGCAATCTATCGAATACACTGACATGTCATCAGTAATGTCTGGCCGTGCATGGAGTTCACATCTATAGGATAATAGAATAATGGGTATCCTTTCTGTAAGCTGTAATGAACTACAGTATAATCTAACATCTGGTATATCAAATTTAGGGCGATTGATAATGATATATGTATATTGAAATAGGCTACCATCTCTGGCCACCTTGTCCACAAAAGGACTACCTAGTAGATCTAATGGTAGGCGATTAACATAATATATATATTCAAATGGGCCATCATCTGTGGTTACCTTGACCACCTGGCGAATGTGATCTTTACTCACATATTCTCTGCAGTACTATACCCCATTGAAGTTAGCTTGATCGGCGCACTGAACGGGTCAGCTGGGTCACGTGATTGGGAGTGTAGACGCGTGACTATTGACGTCAGCCGGCTGGTGCGATCAAGTGATCGGGAGCGTGGTCCGGTGCCTATTGACGTCACACCCGGAAGTGGGGTTTAAATAGCGCGAGCGCCACTCACACAGTGCTGCCTCCATCCGCCTCACATCTTGGAGACTCCGGGCCCGCCTAGGATGTGTCTGCATCTGAACACTACCTGTCGCCCCCTCCCTGTGGACATCTAATGGGCTGCTGCCGTGTACATCTCATGGGCACGCAAGTATTGCTGGTTTTACCAGCTCATTTAATATATCAGGGAGAGATTGATGACTGATTATTGAATATGCTACAGCGTCTGTGTATATAATATCTACCTGACATCTTGATTGACAGCTACTAGCCCACAAGTCTGTTTGAATATGTTGTTCATAAAGGGATTTCCCTTTCTCTTTTCTATCCAGCCATTGTGCTCTGTAATATAAAAAAAGGTGTGGGCAGGGTCCACTATGAGTTTCCCTAACTCCACTATTATCCTATGCTATGAACCCGTTTATCCCTGGTTTCACTAAAACATTACGTAGCAATTGTTATAGCAGTGGCTCTTTATAATAATGACGACTCGGCTATTACTTTTGACCTAGGCCTTGAACCAGTTTACCCAAGAAGCTATCTAGCAATTTGTATAGCGGTGTCTCTTCATAATAACGACCACTGATCTATTGCACAAGCAATATCTTAACTTCTCTCTACTCTGGTTAAAAAAATTCTGGTGACGGACACCATGTTGGCTTGGTATATTTGTTATGTCCCCTGAGGAGCTTGTAACCAACTAGGCGAAACGCGTAGGAACGGTCACGAGTGTCTGTCCGACACCTGACTTGTATATTTGTTGCATCACTTACTATTCTCACTGTACGTTATTGGGTGGTTTCTTGTCACCCCACCGGGGGCTTTATATATGTACTTTTTTATTTTTTGGCATTTATACTAGTCCAGGTTTCATGATAGGGCCAGTATTTCACATTGTTGAAATAATTTCCCGTGCTAGGGCTATCCAGGGGGCACGAGACACAGGATCACCCCTATCGGGGCGGCTATTCCGTTTGCAGGCAGGGTGACAATAATAGGGCCAGAATCAGGGTAATTGCCCCTAAAGTCTATGTTATACTTGTCTGCCCCCTGCAAACGTAAGCTAGTGGAATATTATTTCCACATTTAGTTTTTTTCATTTATTTCTTGATTTATATTTTTTCTGTACTATAGGCCCCTTTCACACTGTCGAATTTTCCGCATGGGTGCAATGCGCGAGTTGAACGCATTGCACCCGCACTGAATCAGGACCCATTCATTTCTATGGGGCTGTTCACATGAGCGGTGATTTTCTCGCATCACTTGTGCGTTGCGTGAAAATCGCAGCAAGCTCTATTTTGTGCATTTTTCACGCAACGCAGGTCCCATAGAAGTGAATTGGGCTGCGTGAAAATCGCAAGCAAGTGTGGATGCAGTGCGATTTTCCCGCACGGTTGCTAGGAGACGATCGGGATGGGGACCCGATCATTATTATTTTCCCTTATAACATGGTTATAAAGGGAAAATAATAGCATTCTGAATACAGAATGCATAGTACAATAGGGCTGGAGAGGGTTAAAAAAAATAATAAATTTAACTCGCCTTAATCCACTTGATTGCGCAGCCGGCATCTCTTCTGTCTTCTTTTTTGCTGTGTGCAGGAAACGGACCGGTCATTACATGGGCCATCACATGATCCATCACCATGGTAAAAAGATCATGTGACGAGCGTAGTGACATCACCACAGGTCCTTTTCCTGCACACAGCAAATAAGATGACAGAAGAGAAGCCGGGCTGTGCGAGCAAGTGGATTAAGGAGAGTTAAAATTATAATTTTTTTTTTTTTTTTTAACCCCCTCCAGCCCTATTGTACTGTATTCAGAATGCTATTATTTTCCCTTATAACCAGGTTATAAGGGAAAATAATACAATCTACAGGACACCGATCCCAAGCCAGAACTTCTGTGAGGAAGTTTGGGTACCAAACATGCCAATTTTTCTCACGCGCGTGCAAAACGCATTACAATGTTTCGCAATGTTCCCGCAACGCACCCGCACCTTTTCCCGCAACGCCCGTGTGAAAGAGGCCTAAGGGTTCATTGGCTTTTATTAGTGACTTATTAAAAGTTATGTTTTAGAATAAATGGTATTTCTGTGAAGTTTAAGTTCTCCTTGATACCAGTTTGATAAATGACCCCCATTAGTTTCTGAAATAAAACCCATCATACTTCACTGTCCAAACGACCCATCCTTGTGCACAAACTAGAGGTTGATGCATGCATAAACAGTTCTTGCCGTCACCGATAAAAGCTCACAGTTGTGTCTCATACATCACTATGAGCAACAACACGGAAAGAGTTCAGCTGCCTTTAAACCCCATGCCAAGGGTATGGCTATAATGGTCGTGCGACAGCCAGAATTGCAGAGTTGCTGTGATCGCATAGAAATGAATAGCTGGATTGCTTGCGACTGGTGTGGCGATCCTAATTATTTCTATGGGATCACTGCGACGTTGCGATCCTGGCCGCGACAGCCGTCGCTGTCCCCTAAGCTACACACAAGCGTTACAGATTCTCTCAGGGTCTGTTGAGGATAAAAACTGATGGTTTTACATGCAAAGTCAGTTTTGACTGCGATTGCATTCAGGGTTTGTTTTTTTCTGCGCAAGTGCAATCAGTTTCAATGCATTTTTCACGCAGGTGGGGAAAAAAAATAAAAAAAAAATGTAGATTTACAAACAGCATCTCCTAGCAACCATCAGTGAAAAACATTTGCATCCGGACTGCAATGCGTTTTTCACTGAAGCTCCTTTCACTTATGGGGCCAGGGCTCCAAGAAAAACTCAAAATATCGAACATGCTGCGATTCGCAGAAACAATACGTGAAAAATAACACTCATGTACACAGATCAATTGAAATGAATGGATAGCACTCGCACTGAATCCTGACCCATTCACTTCATGCATTGCACCCGCGTCTAAAAGTCGCTTGTGTGAAAGAGACCTAAGGCTAGGTCTACACGACAACGTTTGTCGTGCGACATTTTGTTGCACCAAAGTTGCGCGACAATTTCTATAATGATAGTCTATGGTGCCGCACTGCAACTGTCGCAGAAAATCCATTCGAGATGGATTTTTCTGCGACTGTCGCGTGGCATCATGTCGCATGCTGTAGTACGACACCATAGACTGCATTATAAAAATTGGTGCGCGACATTGGTGCAACAAAATGTTGCACGACAAATGTTTCAGTGTAGTCGTGACTTATTGTCGCAACAAATGTCGTTGTGTAGACCTAGCCTAATAGTCCTTGGGTGTTAAGAACAAGCCTAGAGGCACAAGGAGCCGATGCAGCTCCGTATGATAGAACTGTAGGTGCTCCATGTGCATTCATTTAATGGGAGAACACCTATGTAAAATTACCTTCCATGGAGCATGCTACAATTTTTTGCTTTTGTGTCAAATCAGAGACAGTAGTGCACCACAGAAGTACACATATTTTGACTCTCCAAACCGATGGACCAATAACACAGTAATATGCAAAGTGATAATACATATAAAAGTAGAGTTCTTTCACATCGTACATTATTAGCTCCGACAGGCTGTCCCAGCAGAGAACGGCCTGAGCTTACTGGGTGCAGCATGGCTGGATGTTACCCGCCAGCCCCATTGATAATGGGCTATTGCATAGATGCAGCCACTACCTGGCCAATATGCCGGGATTCAGCCCCACACAAAAAAAAAAAAAAAAACTTTACACGCAGTTATTTTTGTCTGTCCAAATCCCAGCATATTTGCCGTATATCGGCCGGATCCCATTATAGTCTACGAGGCTGGCGGGCATCGCAGTAAAATCTGGCTGTGCTGGATCTAGAGATCTGCCGGAGCTACTAATGTTAGGGTGAAACTCTCCCATTTTGTTATTGTATAATACTGCAAGGAGGAATTTGCTATCCTCCCTGCTAAAATAATTTATTAGAACTCGGCTGGCAAATTGTGCCTATGACAAAAAGAGAAGATAAAAATTGAGAGTCTTCATTCATTGCTACTTTTAATTGCTAACTGAATAGATAAGAGACTACATAGGTCTCTTCATCAGGCATGGTATAAAGAAGAAAAAAAATTAAATAAAAATTATGATACCGCCAGACAAGCGTGGAATTTCACAGTGAATATTAAATTAATTGCTTGCTTTGTGTAATCTATGCATGTTTCTGTCAAAATATTTAATATCCTTATTCTATTAATGGACTCTGGTAAACAGTCTCCAATTAAAACCGTGGGTTTTGTAACGAACAGTTGTGACCACCAGCCTCAGCAGCAGCATGCTAAACATGGTGTGATGTTCAAAACGTAACGTCATGTAACGTTCACAAGCCGAGAAGGGTCAACCACATGAGAACTACTGCATCAGTCAGTGAAGCCAGGCACAGTCACACGTCCATCACATGTTCTTTTGATGCCGCTATTTTATTTTTATATGGTTCACAATACTTCTAATCCCAAGTCCCATAGTATAGGGAGAAGTCAAGTTGAACTGTTCTTGACCCCCTGAAAAGAGGATTTTAAATTCTTTTGGAGGATTTTCAAAAAAAATTGCATTCCAAAGGGTTTAAAAAAAAAAAAAAAAAAAAAAAAAAAAAAAAAAGGCATAGGGTTATTTTGTTAACCAAAGACAAAGCTTTCCAGTATCAATTCTTAACTTCTACATTTTTTTATTTTTTGGGGGGTGGGGGTTGGATACACAGCTAATATTCTGATTGTGTTTTTCAGCAGCTAAGGTTTTCCATTTTGCAAAAGCAAGTTGCTTTTAAAGAGGCTGACCCTTAAGTGTCTGACTATTGCCGCTCCAAGCGCTCAGACACCCACCAATCACGAGAATGGGGGTACCCCTTATAAATGGCATGTTAGCCGAGCTTTCACGGTGGGGAGTGGGAGAAACCCCCCACCGTACAATGTAAAAGGGATAAGGGGTGGCAGCTAGACCAGGCTGCCTAGAAAAGGGAGCTGCTCACATCCTATAGCATCCCTAAATCTGGCCCTGCTCTCCTAACTGTATGAGCCGACCCTTACCCTGGGTTCAGACCTGAGCGTTCTGAAACGAGCGCTCTGTATGCGCGATTGTACCAGCGTTTACAATCGCGCATACAGAGAGAAGCGAACACACATTGTCGCCTGTGTTCCCAAAAGTCTATGTACGGGAACGCGCAACAAACGCCCCAAAAAAAGCCCAGGCGAGAACCATTCCCATAGGGAAGCATTGGTTTCTCCTTGTTGAGCGTTTTACAGCGCGTAGGAACGCGCTGTAAAACGCTCAGGTGTGAACTTAGGGTTAAGGTAGGAGGGCCCATACACTGGAAAGCTCAGAACCCTGAAATCCCTGAAATTAGGAGACAGGGACAAGAGACAACCAGGTTCACCCAAGACACGGATGAACCAGAGTCTCAACAGGCCTAGCTGCAGGGAAAAGTGGATGACAGGTAAGAACACCAGAAACACACTTACCTGCCGCAGCCACGACGACTGGAACCCATGCATAAGTACAGGTGCCCACACACCAAACAGGACACCGTACAAACAACACCACACACCGGAATCCAGCACACCTGATACTGCCTGGGCCCTATACAGCAAGGTGCACGGCAGCCCCAGGCGGCACTGCATCCAGACTTATGGTTCATCCCTCCGGGAAACCAGCCCCCTTCCAGAGGTAGCATACATGCAGGGACCAACACCAACAACAGCCCAGACATGTACTAACCAACAAAACATCACACACCCAGAACATAAACCCAAACCACACATACAACACGTAAGGGTAATGGTACATGGAGAGTAAATAAGTGAGAATAATTTGTGTTCCATAAAGGTGGCCCTAAAGGACTGGGCAGAAACACCCAGGCAAGGAGCAAAGCACCACCCACACACCAAGCAAGGCTGTAGTTCAACTGCTCCCAGTCAGCAAGCCATCGGTATATATCAAGCCTGCTGCCACACCCAGGAAACACCTTAATCCACACTAGCAAGAATATTAACCCCTTGCTCACCAAATAGCATGGAGGAAAACCTTAAAAGGGGAAGTGCACATGCAAACTGCCAACATGTTGCCACCGGCAACCAGTCTGCATGGCAACCACGTCACGGTCAAACACCAATATGACCGTGACACGAGCATGCACACTGCCGCTCCATTCTTCATTATGGGACTGACAAAGACAGAAAAGTGCTGTACTTAGTTATCTCAGTCCCACAAATAATGAACGGCTGCCCCATACATATGGATGTCACAGGACCCTATTCTCATCATTGGTGGGAGATCCTGTGGTCAGATCCCCACGATATCAAATCCCCTAACTGATCCCTAGCGTTAAATACCATGTCAAAGCCATAGTGGCTTGTTGGCTCCACCCCTGGTACATGACCACCATGATTAGATCAGCTATGCCCTTGGTGGGTCACTCCCCCCCCCCCCCCTCCTAAAAGGCCTCATATGGATCTTCTCACTCTTTCCCCTAAGAAGGTTCATATGGATTCTATGGTGAGAGTTTTTAAGGTCCTTGTCTGGCAACATTTCTTGCTCTGAGCAACTCATATTTAGGCAATGACAAGGCTGCAGGGAGGGCAGCATTTCCTGAAGAGATTATATTATTCATCCATTACAAAGTGTTTCTTACACTGAGCAAATATACGATGATGTTATTTCAAGCATGATTAGGCCATTCACTGAACATGATATAAATTCAATCATGGTAGTGTTGTTAAATATCTAGTTTTTATACTGCTCTGTATAGGACCCAACACAAAACTCAAACCCACTGGTGCGGAGTGACGTAAACAGGTATTATGCAACAAAAATAATTCTATGATACTAAATCTGTTCAATGCTATAGGACTGTCACATTTATGAAACCACAAGTAAAAGAATAACCCAGGACCAAACGGAGGTAGAGAAAGGTCCTTTCACACATGCAATCCTCACTTTTTGGGGGGCAAAGAACACCTCAAATATACCTTACATAATCTGCATTACATTTTTATAGCTTTTTTTGCCCATATACCACTTTGCATTTTTTGCCATTTTTTATGCCTGGCATTTCTTTTACAGAAAAGTAGGGCAGCACGGTGGGTCAGCATTGGTCTTGTAGTGCTGGAGTCCTGGGTTCAAATCTGACCATGTACAACATCTGCATGGGGTTTGTATGTTTTCCCTGTGTTCGTGTGGGTTTCGTCTTTAACTCCAAGGACATAATTATGGGAACTTAGATTGTGAGCGCCACTGGAGACAAGTGATGATGTCTGTAAAGCACTGCGGCATATACCAGGGCTATATGACGGAGTGAAATAAATAAAATTACGTGCCCCTTATAATGTCACTTCCTCTGTAGAGCAGTAATGGAAAGAAAAAAAAGCATTCTTAAAAAAAAACAAAAAACTTTAATGTGACCTATAAACTGTACAACTCAATTGAAAAACAAACTGAAATCTTTTAGGTGGAGGGAAGAAAACAAAAAAAAGTGTGCACACCCTCTTATAACTGGGGATGTTGCTGTGTTCAGAATTAAGCAATCACATTCAAAATCATGTTAAATAGGAGTCAGCATACACCTGCTATCATTTAAAGTGCCTCTGATTAACCCCAAATAAAGTTCAGCTGCTCTAGTTGGTCTTTCCTGAACTTTTCTTAGTCGCATCTCACAGCAAAAGCCATGGCCTACAGAGAGCTTCCAAAGCATCAGAGGGATCTCATTGTTAAAAGGTGTCAGTCAGGAGAAGGGTACAAAAGATCTTCCAAGGCATTAGATATACCATGGAACACAGTGAAGACAGTCATCAAGTGGAGAAAATATGGGACAACAGTGACATTACCAAGAACTGGACGTCCCTCCAAAATTGATGAAAAGACGAGAAGAAAACTGGTCAGGGAGGCTACCAAGAGGCCTACAGCAACATTAAAGGAGCTGCAGGAATATCTGGCAAGTACTGGCTGTGGTGTACATGTGGCAACAATCTCCCGTATTCTTCATATGTCTGGGCTATGGGGAAGAGTGCCAAGACGAAAGCCTTTTCTGACGAAGAAAAATATCCAAGCCAGGCTAGATTTTGCAAAAACAAATCTGAAGTCTCCCAAAAGCATGTGGGAAAAGGTGTTATGGTCTGATGAAACCAAGGTTGAACTTTTTGGCCATAATTGCAAAAGATATGTTTGGCGCAAAAACAACACTGCACAACACCATACCCACAGTGAAGCATGGTGGTGGCAGCATCATTCTTTGGGGACGTTTTTCTTCAGCTGGAACTGGGGCCTTAGTTAAGCTAGAGGGAATTATGAACAGTTCCAAAAACCAGTCAATATTGGCACAAAACCTTCAGGCTACTGCAAGAAAGCTGAACATGAAGAGGAACTTCATCTTTCAGCATGACAACGACCTAAAGCATACATCCAAATCAACAAAACGAATGGCTTCACCAGAAGAAGATTAAAGTTTTGGAATGGCCCAGCCAGAGCCCAGACCTGAATCCGATAGAAAATCTGATCTGAAGAGGGCTGTGCACAGGAGATGCCCTCGCAATCTGACAGATTTGGAGTGTTTTTGCAAAGAAGATCCATAGTATTTAGTATATTGGGCAGACTAGATGGGCCAAATGGTTCTTATCTGCCGACACATTCTATGTTTCTATGTTAAGAGTGGGCAAATCTTGCCAACTCAAAATGTGCCATGCTGATAGACCCCAAAAGACTGAGTGCTGTAATAAAATCAAAAGTTGCTTCAACAAAGTATTAGTTTAAGGGTGTGCACACTTATGCAACCATATTATTTTATTTTTATATTTTTTTCTTCCCTCCACCTAAATGATTTCAGTTTGTTTTTCAATTGAGTTGTACATTTTATAGGTCACATTAAAGCTGGAAAAAGTTCTGAAATGATTTATCTGTCTCTTTTTTTTACATCACAGAAACACACAAATATATATATATATATATATATATATATATATATATATATATATATATATATATATATATATATATATATATACATATATATACACACACACACACATACATACACACATACATATATTTGTCCAACATGTAATATTTACTATAGACATTCATGTAGCATCTTTCCCTAGAAAATGCTATAAAACAAGGCTACAAAAGCGATAAAAAAAAAAAAGTGTGAACTTAGCTTAACCAGTCGCCATTTATTGGCAAGGAAGGATTTCCTCCAGACAACTGGTTGCTAGTTCAATGGAGGTGAAGAGCTGTAATAACATGCAGTGATCACCTCCACAATACAAGAATGAGCGATCACCACTGCCATTCCTTGTCCTCATACAGCTGCATTGTTCCTGGACAGCAGAGTGCTGTTTAGGCTCAATTCACACGTCCCCATTCGGGGACCCATTTATTTCTATGGGGCAGCACGGGTCCGCACTTCCGTTCTGCAAAAAAATAGAACATGTCCTATTCTTGTCCGCAATTGTGGACAAGAACAGGCATATTCTATTAGTGCTGGCAATGTGCGGTCCGCAAAATGCCGCTGTCCGTGTTTTGCAGATCCGTAAAACACATTGCGGACGTGTGAATGGAGCCTTAGGCTGCACAATCTGCGGCCCATAAACCATAGATTTCCTTGACTACATTAACAACCGTTTCAACCGATGAATGAGTGGAATTATTGGGAATAAGCGTTCGCCCCTGATAATGTGGCCAACAATTCGGTAGTGTAAACCCGCTTTAAAGGGGCTGTCTAGGTTCAGGGCTGAACCTGGACCTAAGCAACCCTTCACTCCTTTAGCATGTACAAGTGGAGCATCGGAGCATTTCCTTGCTCCTATGCTGCGCACTGCATCTCATAGGGAAAGGTCCGTTTGTTGTGATCTGGTGACGTACCAAGTAATAGTGATACCCACATCTAAAACAGTGCTATACAACTCCTATTTGTGCCGTCACCAGGCTCCCTGCTTGGTGGAAGTCTCCGCCTAACATAGTATTATGAAGCCCAGTACGTCACCGGCTCACAAACAGACTTTGCCCTGCTGGTCCGACACCCAGCACCCCTGCTGATCAGCTGTTTGAAGTGGAGGTGGCTCTCCATGCGAGCGCTGCTTCCTTTTCACTACACTACGCGTTGTCTCCTGTAGAGAGGCAGCACAGTGCAATTACAAGTACTCGCTCTATTCAACTGAATGGAGCAAATACCTGTCATTACACTTCACCACCAACGACGAAGCAGTGCTTGCCCGGCACCCTCGCTGATCAGATATTGATGACCGATCCTGATGATAGGTCATTAATATATACATGGCCACATTGGCCCTTCAATTAACAATGCAGACTGACTAAACAGTGAGGTTTTCATTAGTTAACGAAAGCCAGCCACATCCTGTACTTGACCACAGTGCGGCTGTGGCACAACCATGCTGTATGGGCATACCATAAGTCTAGAAGAACCAGATAAACTGCCTGCACCTCATCTTTGTAGACTATGAACCTGCATGACTAAAAAAAAAAAAAAAAAAAAAAAAAAAAAAAAAAAAAAATCACATCTACCTGTGTGAATGTGTAGATTGAAATCTTTACAATTCAGTGCAAAAGTGCAAACCTGAGATAACATTTTATTTCATGTTCTTTGATAGGGTTCTAAGGTTCACCATGTCGCTGTACTTGGTATAAATGAAAAAGAAAATAAAAGCTAACCCAAATAACAGTATTATTTTTTTTTATCCAACTCCAAAAAACATCCATATCATTTGTTTAAGGGTCCATTCACACGTCCGTACAATGTGTCCGCACCGGGACGGGTGCGGACACATTCATTCTCTATTGGGCATCAATGGATGCGGACAGCACACAGTGTACTGTCCGCATCCACATTTCCAGAGCGCGGCTCCGGAATAAAAATTTAAATAAATATATAGAACACGTCCTAGTCTTGTCCGCCACTGTGGACAAGAATAGGCAGTTCTACGGGGGTGACGGCTGGGTGTATTGCGGATCCGCAATACACTACGGACGTGTGAATGGACCCTACAAAGAAGTAAAACTCACTGATATTAAGCAATCTGAAATATTTGCTAAGCTATGAGATCTGAAACTGGTACAAAAATAAGTCAGACACTAGCATTTTGGGTGTAAAGCACAGCTTGTGCCACATACACTATGTACTTTCTATTATAAGTGAATAAATAAGCAAACATTTGGACTACTTGTGGGGAACGTCACAAAAGTCCTGTTAGCCACTCTGCCCGCACATACAAGAAGACGTCAAAGCTTGCATTGAAAACCAAGACAGCCACGTGACATATTTAAAGGGAAGCAGATGAAATGACAGAAAAGTTGTGAAGGCTGAAGAAATCTCATAACAAATACATGCTTCTCCACCGAGACCCAATTATCCAAGTCTTTTGTTTCAAAGCTTCAGCTGGCTAGCGTTACTAAGTGATGCATAGATTAATTAGTGCCAAGTGTGACACATACACGCAAGTGTAATCCGGGAATAAATGATATGTCTGAGGCAACAATGTAGTTACCGGTAATCATTTAGGACTACCACCCTGACTCATAAACCATTAAAAAAATTATCTGCTCATTGCTGATCCATATTTGTAGTCTCTCAATTCCCCACAAACTACCTACAGATGTACAGTACTGGCATACAGATTTCTATGGGTGCTAAAAGTGATAAAAGCAATAATAGACCATGAAGACCACCACCTAAAAGTGGATGATGTCTCAGCATGTCAAATAACCAGGAAGCACTGCCCCATGAAGGAAGCCCAGGGCATTCAAGAAACAGGGGTAGATCCCTTCCATCTCAGGTAGATATTGATTTTGTCAACCATTTATTCCTTAGTGAAACAAAGTGCTAGCTGGAAAAAAGAAACAACTTTGCCCATATCTTAGGCACAAAACATGCTAAGGGTATGTTCACACAGTTAAAGGGGTTATCCAAGAGTATAAAGTGTCCGTCCGTCCCATGTGCCAGGCCCCCCACATGGAATATACCCTGCTCCCTGCGGTGCTCCTGGTCCCCGGACCTCCGCTGCCGCTTTTCTCCGTACACGGATGAAAACATCTGGTGTCAGGGGGGGGGGGGGAGCAGCCAATGGCAGGCGGGAACGGGGATGAGCCTCCCTAGCATCGCAGGTGACGCTGCTCCCACCCTGACACCGGATGTTTTCATCCATGCACTTTTTCCACTGCTAAATACAAAATCAAAACTCCATCACCCGTTTCGCCGTTGACTTTAAAGGGGTTGTCCGGGCTCAGAGCTCGACCCGGACATACCCAGAATTTCACCCAGGCAACCTCCTGACAGGAGCATTTTGTGTGGAGTTCCGGTGACTAACTGGGCTCTCCTTTGGGTTACCAGGCGGAGGCTTCCGCCCAGCAGTGAGCCCGGTGACTGATGGGCGGCCTTTAGCACATGTTACTTCTTAGGAGCAGATTTGATTTTTGATTTCAAAGATGGCAATTTGGAAGCAGGAAAACCTCAACCAAAGACTCTAAGGCTTGTTTCACATTTATGGTAAGCAGATCTGACATTCATGGATACAGGAACAGCCTGCTGGATCCGTGAATACTGGGCGCAACTGTGGAATTCAGGTCTGGCTCCATTTACTATGATGGGGGCCGGCGGAGACCTGTCCGCAACCTGGCAAATATGCCGAGGAGCGGCTGGACAAATACTGCTGTACAAATCTCCGCCGGTCCCCATTACAGTGAATGGGGCCAGACGGTATTTAGGCAGCACAATATGGCGCCTGGTATTCACGGATCCAGCAGGCTGTTCTAGAACTGCCGGATCTGTTTACCGCAAATGTGAAGCAGACCTAAAGCTCAATAAAACTCAATCACCAAATTACAATCCAGCTACTGATCTTTCTGCTGTGGATTTTAGCAGTCTTAACATACCCCGACATTGGTCCTATGTCATACTCATTTTCCATGAGGCAATCCAGCCTACAATGTAGACCATAATATTGTGACTAGGGATGAGCAAATCGACTTCAGATGAGACATCCGAAGCCTATTCACATAAAACTTTGTTTCAATACTGTACGGAGTGAGCGCTCAATACAGTATTAAAATGTATTGGCTTCAATGAGCCAAAGTTATTACTTCGAAGTCTCGCAAGACTTCGCATAATAACTAAATGGTACCTTGGAACCAAACCAGAGTTCGGGAAATACAGTATAAATCAATTTATGAAGTTATTATGCAAAGTCTCGCGAGACTTTGCGAAGTAATAACTTCGGCTCTTCGGAGCCAATACATTCTAATACTGTACGGAGTGCTCGCTCTGTACAGTATTAAAACAAAGTTTTATGCGAATCGACTTTGAATGTTTCATCTGAAGTCGATTTGCTCATCCCCAACTGCGATTATCCCTCAGATTTTAGACTGGTATTGATATCTTGAATGGACTACGCGTTTTCCTAAATGTGACGCAAATAGTTCTTGTACCCAAACAACTGTAATACTCGTGCCAGATGGCTTTAGACTTTCGAAACATTGCAGCATGAATGATACCCCATGAAAACAGCACTAACTGAGGAAAATGACCAAGATGGTAGTTGCAGTGTTCGGATAGAGCAATCCGAACCGGATTCTCTCAAGCCTAGTAGCCAGCAATATGGTTAATAATTATCCATACTGTCAGTGTAAAACCAGTTGACAAGTGTATGAACACAACTATTCTTCAGTAAGAAAATAAATCAAAATCTCCAGCAGTTTAATTAGGATGTCATAAATCTCCACACGAGCAGTTCAGTCCATGATACAAAACTGACACGTGGGACAATTCTGTCTTCCCGATTCCTCACATTTTAATATGGTTACAATCCCAGCAACAACAAAAAACCTCTAAAATGAAGCTTCCCTTTCAGTAAGAAAAAAATAAAAAAAACTACTAAATAAATTCTTCTACATTGATTATGTAATCACATCTATGCTAGAAAGAAAAATGCTGCACAATACATTCTGAAAACCTTAAGACCCTTTCACTTTTTTCATATTTTGTTATGTTACAGACTTGTACTTGTCCCCCATCTTTCCACACTCAATACCCCATCATGAGAAAGTGAAAAGAAAATGTTAGAAATCTGTGCTAGTTTATTGAGAAGGAAAAGCTTTTCTTTTCTCCTGGACAAATTTCTCCTGGACAAAAGTATTCAGACCCTTTACTATGACGCTAAAAATGTATCTCTGGGGGCCTCCCATTTCTCTTGATCATCATTGAGGTTTCTACACCTTGATTGGAGTCTACCTGTAGTAAAATCAGTTGATTCGACAGGACTTGGAAAACCACATCCCTGTCTAAGGTCTCAGTGCATATCACAGAAAAAAAAACGAAGCCTTGAGAAGGAAAGAACTGCCTGTAGAGCTTGGAGACAGAATTGAGTGGAGACACAGATCTGGATAAGGGTACAAATACTTACTGCTGCACTAAAAGTTCCCAAGAGCACCGTGGGCTCCATATGTCTTAGCCTACATGCACACAAACGTATTTTGTTTCTGTTCCTTTTTTGCGGATAGGATGCAGACCCATTCATTTCAATGGATCTGAAAAAAATGCGGACAGCACACCGTGTGCTATCCGCATCCGTATGACCGTTCCGTGTGGACAAGGATAGGCATTATTATAATGAAGCCGCAGATGTCAGTTATTTTTTGTGGACCGCAAAACACATACGGTCATGTGCATGTAGCCTTTATTTTGGAACAACCAGGACTCTTCCTAGAGCAAAGGGTCTGATGACTTTCCAAATGCACTGTACATTATAATCAAAGACTGATAGATATTCAGGTTAGAGCCGGTGATATCATCCAGTACGTAAACAAAACTATTCACCCCTACTATAGTCATCTAATCGCAGTATTAAAAAGGGATTCTCCGAGATTGAGAACCCCTTTTATATTGCCAGGCAAGGTCCAAAGATAAAAAGAAAAAAGACCCAGACACCGGTCGCCAATGCTCTGGTTCCAGCAGTGGTCTCCTTTCTCCTCTGTTTTTAGGTCCCTGCCGGACTGGAAGTCTGATGTGACATTTACACAGGACATTCCCCACTGCTGGCGAATCAATGGCCTCAGCAGCTGCCAAGTGTCGTGCCCGCCATTGGCGCTACTGAGGCCAATGATTGGTTGGAAGAGGTAATGTGCATGTAGATGACACATCACACTTCTGCTCCAGAAGGGACCAGAAGTAGAGGAGAAGGAAGCTTAGCCCTAGAATGCCAGTGACAGGAGAGTCTTTTTTTTTTTTCCCTGCCTGGCAATATTAAAAGAGGTTCCAAGTCTTGGAAACCCCCTTTGAACAATGTAAAACATATGAGGGTGCCTTCACATCGCAGATTTAATAAAAAAGGCAAACCAAAATTCTGCACACCATGACAACCATCGGGCACCACTGGTGTCCATCATGTGACACCTCTGGCACTTCCATCATTTTCACTGTTCTTCTCCTATGACGGAGCAGAATGTAAATGATTGGCACAGATGTGAACAAGCCCTTAGCATGCTGATCTGCAGGCAGCATCTTTTAGAGCAGGAGGAGCTGAGCAGATGGATATATAGTTTTGTGGGGGAAGATTCAGTAAACCCTTTAATTTATTCATTTATATCTCTGCCCTTTCTGACTTCATTGTTCATGGCGGCAGTGTTATCAGTGGCTGACAGCTATCTCTGTATACATACTTACACAGGGAATCCTACCAATCACTGATAACACCTCCAGTGTGAACAATGAGCAGAAAATTAAATGTAGAAGTTACAACTTTTCCTACAGAACTAGACATCAATCTGCTCAGCTCCTCCTGCGCTATAAAACATGCTGCCTGCAGATTGCATTGTATTTTGGGATGACTCTTTAAATATAGCTTATACTTTGGGGTACTGTCCAAATTATAGAAAATTTTGGTAAATCCTGAACCCCAGAAGCAGGCGTTGACATTTTGTATGATACTATCTAAAGGGTTTATTAGACACCCCGATCACACAGACGATTGTAGGGAGGGAAGTGTTCCTTCCCGGCAATAGCCTACTCACTAGAAGAGGAGATTACGGCTATTACATGCAGCCATCTCCTCCAGAGTATAGGGAGGAGCGATCGCTATGCCATCGCTGGTCCCCATGCTGTACAGTCGTTTGCTGGCAGCAGATTAGACAGCACGATCAGCCGCCGGCAAATCCTGATCTTTCAGAATGCTACTAGATCTGCATTGCCCGTTTGCTCGTTCATCAGGCAATCAGCGGCAGTATTACACTGCAAGATGTTCACACAAACGCTCGCTAGCGATCATCGGGCAGAGAAATGGCCCATGTAATATACCCTTTAAAGGGGTTGTCCAGGATTGCGGAAATTAGTTTACTTGTTTAACAAGGACATAAATATCTCCTACATGACTGTCCTACCTTTCCCATACTTTTCAGATGCCCCATATTCATTACACAAATTCTCCGCCAGAAGGGAGTCTTTTCTCACATTCAGTGACATACCGAGTCCCTTCTGCAGAGCGAAGCCGATTCTTCCGCTTCGCAGGGAGCCCGGTGAATTCACCATCAGCCGCAGGCATTATGCAGAGCGCTTGGAGGGGCTGTACATCGGCGGCAACAGATTGCGCCAAACCACGCCCCTCCGCTCCAGTGACGTCACCGGGCAGGGCGTGTTGTTCACAATGAAGGAGGCAAGGTAACTAGGCGGAATATGATTCAAGGGGGGCGGATGCATGGAGGACGTGGCGATGTGCGGCATGAGGTGGAATAACAATAAGGGGGCAGAGATGAGTCGCCTGAAAGCACGTGATGCTGCGCTGCGCTGGAACCCACAGTGCAGAGCAGCAGGAAGTTAGACAAAAATAAACAGATGTAAACAGTGCGTGGGGTGGGGATCGACCAATATCGATTTTCTTTTTAGAGCCGATACCGATAATCTGAACCTTCAGGCAGATAGCCGATAATTTATACCAATATTTTATATCTCATAATATATATTATATTAGTTGGTAGTCACTGAGGTGGTGGAAATTTACATTTGGCGCTAGTATATTATAAAGGTAAATTATAAATTAAAAACAGTACTTTCACACTAGCGTTTTTTCTTTTCCGGCGCTGAGTTCCGTCCTAGGGGCTCAAATCTGGAAAAGAACTGATCAGTTTTATCCTAATGCATTCTGAATGGAGAGAAATCCGTTCAGGATGCATCAGGATGGCTTCAGTTCAGTCTTTTTGACTGATCAGGCTTTTCAGAAAACCGTAGCATGTTGTATTTTTACCTCAGGCCAAAAATCCTGAACATTTTGACTGAACGCCGGATCCGGTCTTTTTCCCATTGACTTGCATTAACGCCGGATCCGGCTTTTGCATGTTAAACCCGAAAAATGTGAAAAAAATGTTAAAGTCCATAAATGGCGGATCAGTTTTTTCCAATGCATTTTTGCATTGTGATCAAAATCCTGATCAGGATTCAAATGTAATCAGTTTTCACACGTTTTTCCGGATCCGGCGGGCAGTTTCGGTGTTGAAATTGAACGCCGGATTTAAACAACGCTAGTGTGAAAGTAGCCTTAGTTGGTAGTCAATTTATAATTTACATTTATAATAATATACTAATGCCAAATGCCAATTTCCACACCGTCCCTCCCTACTCACTGACCCCCAACCATCAGACCTTTATTAACCCCTATCAGACCTGAGAAATATAAAATAAAAAACTCCTGACCTTTCCTGCGCCGCGGCTCCTCATCATCTCTGGGTGCAGCTGCACTGTCACCTACATCAGCACTACGTCCTGACGCTGTACGGGGTCAGGACAGTGCAGGGTGGGCCCCATCAAAGAAGACCAGGGAAGGCGAGTATCAAAGGCGCTTGCTGCGCCTCTTCCCGGCTCCCGATGCATACTAGTGTGCGCTTCCATAATGGAATCGCCTATTAGTATTCGCTTTATACGCATTATCTGTAAAATCGGCAAGGTTAGATGCCGATAATGTACAAAATCCTGAATATCAGTCGATAATATCAGTACTTCCGATAATCGGTCGATCGCTAGCGTGGGGGACCTTCAGAGCTGTGTATAAATGGTGAAAATACCTTAAAACTTATAAGGGGGGACCTAGAATCACCTGTTAACAGCGAGTACACTTAAAAAAATAAAATAAAACTTTGGTCCCGGACAACCCCTTTAATGAACCCTGTGTATCACTCATTTAACCCTTCATGTAGCTGTAGTGCCTTCCATCTGTTCTTCAGGACCATATGGAACCATATTCCTGTGTAGCAGCAGATATTTTCTAATCGACATACACAATGCCACCAGGAAGCCCAGCATTTAATTCAGCAAAGTACAGCACCATCATACAATTTTTACCACTTTTATTTTTTAAGGATCTACGATGGATCTGCAAAAAGGGCTTCTAATGGCGCCTTCAATGCAGAAGTTAATTGGGCCTTACAGAAGTTTATGGGCACACACTGTATCGTTATATGCTTCCTATTCATACAGAAGCACAGAGGGGGTTCTCATAGATTTTATATGAAATCTGAGAAAAATAATAATAATACAATCCCTTCCACTGCATTCTGTTCGGTATAGAGAAAATCAGGGCCTGTGAAACATGACAGTCAGTCCGGACGAGGAGCGCAGCGGTGGGGGAGGACGTCCATGAAGAGGCTTGGCTGGGCAGGACTGGTGAGGAAAGGGTTAGTGGGGAGTGGGGGCGGGAGCGGTGGTGAGGCGCGAGTTGCTTGGGCGACGGGGGGCGTGGCCAGCGGAGAGAAGAACGAACGAGGCGGAAGTGAGTGCAGTCTGGCCAGGAGACGGAATCGCCCACCCGCCCGACCCTATTGGAAGAGGTGGGGGTTGTTATATGTCGCGGCAGTCGTGGAGGCGGGGGAGGTCCTTGAAGTGGTGAAATATGGTGGTACTTGAGGATGGGAGGGCCCCGCGGGAGGGGCTGGACTCTCATTGAGGAGCTGATAGGAACTAAGTACGCGTCCATCAGTTGCTGCCTCCGAGCTTGGTTCAACGGCTGGGGGCAAGATGGAGACGCAGGTGTTCCAGTGGTTATAAAGTTATTGGGGCTTCTAGGACCTCCCTCGTCAGGGGTTAACTCATGTTATATTTATGTTGTATTTATTTAATAAACGGCTGCTGTGGCCGATTAAATCCAAGCAGTGGTGTGGTGTGTTTTATTTATATGGGGCTGGGTGAGGGGTGGAGGTTATGGGATGGTTAGGCTTATAGGACTGAACGAATAGCCAATGCCTGCTTCATGTCATAATCAGACTTCTGCTCACTAATGTTGGGACTGCTGGGTACTAAAATGTCAAAAACCGGCAAACCCCACCAGTGTGAATAGTGGCATGGGTGGGGGCCATAGAGGGAATGTGTCAACTATCTGCCCCTTAAAACCAGATAGAGGTTTATGCCATTTCCTGAACGTGATTATGAGCGCTGCCATCTTGGCTGAGCTGTTAACAGCATTTAGAGATAAGCTTTACAGCAGTCACCCTGGACACAATAAACTGGAGGGGACCTCTTCTTCTATGGGAGAGTTTTCTAGGTATGCTCTGTGAACTGGACAAAGGTCAGGAGGGAGTAGATAAGCTGGGATATTACCTATTGGGAATGGTGGATTCAGAGAGTATGAATATATATTTTTACATGGGAAATAAAATAAAAAATACCAAAAATTCTTTAAAAATAAGTTTAACATGAAAAAATAAAAAACAATAGGTAATTTGTGATGACACATTCCCTTTAAGAGGCAGTTTCAGCCAACTTAATAAAAAAAATAAAAAAAAAAAACACACACACACAACCCTGTATATCCATTTTGTTTGGATAGTCAACCGTAGTATCCTGATAATATGAAATCTGTTACTGGTGCATATCTTCCAATCCTAGTATAACTAAGTTATAATGGGGACCGATTGGTAATGCATAAAACAAATATGAGAAAATAAAAGTACAAACAGAAAGCCTTCCCCTTACCATACAACCTGTCTACCCCATTAACCATTAGAAGAACAGACAATAATGAGGCCTAAGGAAGTAAAAAAAAACTTATTTAAAACTGGTTTCCATGGAAACTGAAAGAGAGCTTCCCAAGCTGCTGGTCCCTCCCCACTTCCCCGCCCTTCTGCCATCACCCAGCATGCCACCTGCATACAGGACACTCCTGTCCCTCTCTCCTCCAGCACAAGGCAAACTGGTTTCAGTTAAACACTAGTCTTTCCTTATGGGTGTGCGTCACTGGCCGCCCCCAGTAGCTGCCCCAAAGTGTCGCAAACAGATCTGTGCAGCAGCAAGTTAATATTACAACAGATCAAAGGGAGCACAAGTACAATTTACAGAGTAGTCAGACATTTTAAGCAATTGAATATAATATATACCAGTGAGACATTGTAGTGTACATTGACTCCAAAGACATACAGCAATGATAATGCCAGCAAAGCGCTGCAGAATGTTACTTCTAATACATAATCATTAAGAATTCACTGTTTACAAATACTGAGCCATAATAAATAAACAAAGGAATCTTGTATACAACATGTGGATACTAAGACATGAGCCCACAGCTCCAGCCCAGCCATTCACAATCCCAGTATTAGAATATTAAAGGTTTTCAGAAGACTCCCAAACTTGTATAAAGCAGAATAAACTTTACTACACATCCAGAGCCTGAAATCAGCAGCACTGAGCACAAGGCAAAAACAGCAGCACTGCCTAACAAACGAGAATTGTGCAGACTTGATCTGCTCCTCTAGAGGTGTGGTACGTGCCCCCTGGCTCAGCAGGGGTTAACAGCCACCCCTAGGTGTGGGAGGACAGGGACCCCTCACCTTAATACCACTCCACCAGCCTTGGCTCCCCTGGAAGGATCAGGTCTGTGCTCTTCGCCCGGGCAAGGACTGCAGTGTCTTGGGCTTGGAAGTGACAGGCAGCTCCCACTCCCTACTCTCTAGACTGCAGGCTTCACTGAAGGAAGGAGGGGCAGCTCTGTGCTAGAGGAAGAATTAAATCCTCCACCCCCTCAGGGTTCACCATGACATCATTGTCAAAGGATTGTGGGAGAGGAGGTTGAAAGG